>NC_085141.1:344844835-345192548 GCF_024139115.2 Armigeres subalbatus
ATGTCCTTTCGACCAAATGTCCCTTCGACCAAATGACCTTTCGACCAAATGTCATTCGACTTAACGTCATTCGACGAACTGTCCCAAAGCCGATATTTTGATATAAACAAATAGAATCTTCTTCTATATAATAAAAATGAGCTGAGGTTTCCTTCCTGACGATTTAACTCGCAAACGGGTTGACCGATTTGCAAGATTTTCTCCTTAATCGATTCGTTCTCGATATAAACAGTTGGTGAACTTAACGAGGAAATGTAAAAATATCATTTGAATACAATTTTAATTCAGCTGTTGAGTAAAACAAAACAAAGACATGGAAATTGATCTAGAGTGCGGGGCTGCAAATATTGTGTATCCGGAATAAATTTATACCGCTTTTTATACCGAAGTTGGATTTTTCTCCAGATACAGGCAACTTTCCCAACTTCGGAAGTAGTGCGCTGGATTCGCCTAAAGATGCGCTAAACAACGCATCAATTAGTTTGACAAATAAAACTTCGGAAGAAAGTTCGGTTCGGAAGTCCCGACTTCCGAATTCTAACTTGGTGCTACGCCGACAATAGTTCATTGTGCCATTTGCAACACCCGGGCAAAGCTGGGTTACTTTCGCTAGTAATAAAATATTAATAAAATAGCAGTACAAAAAGTTTACATTTTTCATGTACAAGTAGTTCGAAGTTTATACAGAATTGTAGGAACTATTTTCCTACGCATTTTATAACTGTCGAAAATATAAAACGGGAAATGCATCTTCAGTAGCAGTCGTAAACTGAACATGTCTTATACTATGTAGAAAATAAAATTATCTTCCGAGGAAAATTGAAAAGAAGAAGGATGTATCCTAGATACGATAGCCTGTTAGACGTAGGACTACGTAAAATGGTAAAATATTTATTTTAAAATTTTGGATATAGGGTTACTGCTCCTGGACTTCATCTCATAGCTCCGATATTGGTCTCACGAAAAACAAAGCAATGAAAAGGTATTTTGTTTGTTTATTATTATTTTATTAGCAAGAAGAAGCGACGAAATTGGTGCGGAATTTCTTTGTTTGTTTGCGATTCACGGCAGTACAGTCCTCAGGCTTCTATGCGGCTTTGGTGTATGATACATGCAGAATATACATTAAACAGCGAAAATGTGTTTTTTACTAGGCGTCATGAATTTTCTGCGGTTGTGTTCTGTAATTGTAATGGTAACGTAATGGTGCGAACAAGGATCGATTTATTATCAATAATGCGCCTTTCCAATCATTAACATCAACAAAACCAAAATCAAACCTTCACTGCTATTGACGCCAACGTCAACCACTCGATAACTTGAGACGTCATCTATGCGAATACATTTTTGCAGCGTCTCCCTCCAACGAGCGCTTGTGCTGCTACTGACGGAGAATTTCTGCCGTTTGATTTGAGCTTTGAAGAAAATTTGTCTTGAATTTTTTATTTGCCTGCTGTTATGACGCCAACGTCAGCCGCTCGATGATTTGAGACGTCATCCATGCGAATAAATGTTTGCAGCATCTCCCTTCGACGAGCGCTTTCACTGCTACCAACTCCAACTTTCTGTCGTCGCCAAGCGATTATGATTTGCACTTTGAGGAAAATTTGTTTAGACTCACCTTCTCTTGTGTAAAATGGAGGTTCTGAGGAGAAACTGATTCCCAATGCACACTCCGGCAGTGAACGACAAACTATAAAATAAAAATAAAAATAAAATATTTTTATATCAGGTTTTGTTATTGTTAGGCATTTCAATAATAACAACTTTTGATAGTTTCTTGATTGCAAATATTTTGCTAAGGGTTTGTTAATACAGTTAATACAAAATGAACTATTTATGAGCTATTTGTTCGAACAATGTCTGTTATTATTTTTGTTATTTTAGCATCTATATAAAACAAATCAATATCAGATTTTGCTATTCAGTTATGCATATATTAATGGTAAACATTATTATTCGTTTGCTGTTTTCTTCTACCCGGGAATACGCCTTTCTAATCACTAAAAGCAACCAAACGTTAGTCTGAACCTTCACATTTAGTTTTTATTTCTACAGCTCGGCAAAAATCCGCACAACCGTGCGTCAGCAAAATAAAAAACTGATATTCCGGCAAAAAATACGTTTGTTAGCTGATTTTCGGCAATTTTTTTTGCTGATTTTCAGCAACTTTGACAGAAATCTCGGCAAAAAAACATGTGCGAATCTCGGTAAAAGTTCAACATTTGGCTGAGATCCCGGTAAAAAAATTAAGTGTGTTGCTTTGAAATTTCACTTGGCCGACTGTACGAGTATCCGACTGCTGCTGTCCGACAGTCACTCGATGGATTTCCGCTAAAACGCCTCCATTTAGAATACATTTTCAGTACCGCCACTGATGTCCCGAAACCGCAATCGACGGCAATTTTGCAATTAACCCTTTCTTCTTGGTCCTGAAAAGGACCGATTTTGTTCATAATGCGCCTTTATAATCACTAACACTAATCATTAGATGGTCCGAACATTCCGAAGAAATTTGTCTTGAGTGGTGCTGCTGTTGTCGACGGTCACTCGATGATCCGTTTACTGCTGGGACTGCTGCTAGCGGCGTCATCGTTGCGACGGTACTGTGCGGTCCTCGTGTCCGCCCTCGGTGATATCTTGATTGAACTGAGGATTAGAGCCAGAGACTGTTGCACGATTTTGATATATCTACTTGCGATGCTTATACGGGATTGGTTGGCTACCGTTTTTAAACAGTATCTGGCATAATTAATTTTTATTGAGATTTTCGAAGATTTTTTTATGGGGTCATCCTTAGCCGTGCGGTAAGACGCGCGGCTACAAAGCAAGACCATGCTGAGGATGGCTGGGTTTGTCGGTCTAGGCAATTTTCGGATTGGAAATTGTCTCGACTTCCCTGGGCATAAAAGTATCATCGTGTTAGCCTTAGCCACTAAGCTGGGAGGTGGCTCTGTCCCAGTGTGGGGATGTAATGCCAATAAGAAGAAGAAGAAGAATCCTACGTCGAAAAAATTCCCACGCGCACCAAATGTGTCATGTACAAAACGCTCATAAGGCAGGTAGTCCTCTACGGACATGAAACTTGGACCATGTTCGATGAGGATTTGCAAGCACCCGCAGTATTTGAAAGACCGGTGCTTAGGACCATGTTAGGCGGTGTGCAAGAGGACGGTGTGTGGCGCCTTTCCGCCACCGGCTTTCGGTGCACTGATGTTTGGTTGTTCGGTGCGTCGTTCCAGTCGTTCTGTCGAATGGTCGCGAAAACGGGACCTCGGCTTGCTCGTATCTGATTGCAATGGAGACTATTGGCGACTCCGCCTTCCTTTCGTTCGATACAGTGCTGCAGTGTGGTGTGTAGAACCAAGGTCAAGGGATTTTTGGCAAAGTGCAAATATTAACCGCTTGGCGTCGGTAGCAGCGAAAGCGCTCGTCGGACGGAGATGCTGCGCACTTAATTTTTTTTTATTTGGATCTCAGTAATTTTGTGCAAACCTGTTTTTTTTTGCCGAGATTTCTGTCAAAATTGCTGAAAATCAGCAAATAATTTGCTGAAAACCAGCTATCAAACGTTATTTTTGCCGGGATATCAGTTTTTTTTATTTTGCTGGGCAAACGACTGTGCGGATTTTGCCGAGCTGTAGAAATGAAAACTGAGTGTGTAGGTTTCTAGAAGTAGACCATGGAGTGGTTCATCAAAATCCACCTCTCTAGTCCCCGGGGAACCTGTTCTAAAGAGGCTACCTTTAGGTGCCAAATTTTCTAGTTTTGTTTTATGACACATAAAATTGCTTACAAATATGTGATCTGATGATTCCTACTGTATTTGCTATCTTGTATGCGCCATTTCTTGGCAACTTTAACGCTTGATCGGTCATCGAAAAGCCCTCTGGAAATTCCGGAACATCTTTAAAAGTGGCCAATTCCAAAACTTCATCCCAGAGCTTCGCGATTTTTTCGTAGCAATGCATCCTGGCGAATTGTGAGTGCAATCAATAGTGAAAGTCTTCTGTGACCCCCAAATGCTCCCGAAATGGTCCTCCGGAAGATCCGGAACATTTATAAAATGGCCAATTTAAAAACACATCCCAGAGGGCGATGGTGTGCGACAAAACACCAAACGGATAAAACTTTGAATGAACTAATTTTAAAAATATTCAATGTAATCTACCTATTCGAAACAAAATATTGAATCATATATTAACAGCATGCTTCTGAACTAAAATCTAGAGTCTGTATGTACGGAAGCCTCCATTTGAGAGGCAAGAAGGCTGTTTTCCGAAACGCTCAGTTGCTTCGTTGTAGGTTCGAAAGCCTCCATTTGAGAGGCAAGAAGGCTGTTTTCCGAAACGCTCAGTTGCTTCGTTGTTAGAAAATTGGAAGCATCCTTCTACTCTTCTCGGAAGCCTTCATCCAAGCTGCTCGAAACCTCCTTTCAAGATGTTCGGAGGCGTCCTTCAACAGGTTCGGAAGCCTTCTTTCAAGAGGCTCGTAAGTCTCCTTTCGGAAGGCTCGGAAGCTTTCCTTCGAGTTGCTCGGAAGCCTCTTTTCAAGACCCTTTCAAAAGTCCCAGCAGTCACACAACAAGAGACTCGGAATCCTCCCTTCAAGAGGCTCGGAATTGTTTTTTTTTCAAGAGGCTTGGAAGCATACTTTCAAGAGGCTCAGGAACGTCCTTTCAAGATGCTCAGAAGCCCCTTTTAAGTGGCTCGAAAGCCGCCTTTCAATAGGCTCGGAAACCTTCCTTCAAGATGCTCGGAAATCTCCCTTAAAGTGACTCGGAAGCCTATTTTCTAAAGACGCAGTAGCCTACTTACAAGAAGCTCGGAAGGCTGCTTTTAGGAGGCTCGAAAGGCTGCTTCAAGTAGCTCGGAAGCCTCCTTTCAAGAACCGCAGAAGCTTCCCTTCAATAAGCTTGGAATGAATTCGTCTTTCAAGAGGCTTGGAAGCGCAATTTCAAGATGCTCAAGAGCCTCCTTTTAAGTAGTTCGAAAACTGCCTTTCAAGAGGGTTTTAGGTCTCCCTTCGATATGCTCGAAAGTCTCCCTTCAAGATTCTTGAAAACCTTCTTTTAAGAGGCCTGGAGGCCTTTTTTTTCAAAACGCGCGTATGCCTACTTTCAAGAGGCTCGTTAGCCTCCTTCCAGGAAGCTCGTAAATCTCCATTCAAGGCGCTCGGAAGCTTCCCTTTAAGAGGCTCGAAATTCTTCTTTCAAGAGAGTTGGAAGAATACTTTTAAGAGGCTCAGACGCCTTTTTTAAGAGGCTCATATGCCTCCTTTTAAGAGGCTCAGAAGCCTGTTTTGAAGTGGGTTGAAAGCCTCCTTTTAAGTGGGTTGAAAGTCGTCTTTCAAGAAGCTCTGAAGCCTCCCTTCGAGATGTTTGAAAACCTCCCTTCGAGAGGCTCGGAAGCCTTCCTCACAGGCTCGGAAGAATCCCTTCAAGAGACACGGAAGCCTCCTTTCAAGCGGCTCGGAAGCTTCCCTTCAAGAGGCACAAAATTCTTCTTTTAAGAAGCTTTGAAGCGTACTTTCAAGATGCTCAGAAGCCCCCTTTTAAGTGACTCGAAAGACGCTTTCAAAAGGCACTGAAGCCTTCCTTAAAGAGGCTCGGAAGCCTTTTATCAAGATGCTCTGAAGCACCTTTTCACCTCCCTTCAAGAGCCACGGAAGTCTTCTTTGAAGAGGCTCGTAAGCCTCATTTCAAGAGGGTCGGAAGACTCCCTTCAAGAGACACGAAGTTCTTTTTCTAAGAGGCTTGGAAGCGTTCTTTCAAGAGGCTCAGAATCATCTTTTTAAGTCGCATCAAAGCCTCTTTTAAGAGGCTCTGAAGCCTCCTTTCAAGAGGATCGGAAGCCTCCTATCAAATGTCTCTGAAGCCCCCTTTCAAGGGCTCGAAAGCCGCCTTCAAAGGGCCTGGAAGCATTCTTTCAAAAAGCTCGTAAGCCTCCTTTCAAGAGGCTTGGAAGCTTTACTTGCAGAAGCTTGGAATTCTTCTTTCAAGAGGCTTGGAAGCATACTTTCTAAAAGCTCAGAAGCCTCATACAAAGTGTCTCAAAAGCTGCCTTTCAAAAGACTCCGAAGCCTCCCTTTAATAGGCTTGGAAGCCTCCCTTCGAGAAACTCGAAAGCCTCCCTTCGAGAAACTCGAAAGCCTCCAAATAATAGGCTTGGCAACTTCCTTTCAAGAGGCTCGGGAGCCTCCAATAGAAAAAAAAACATTCATGAAGGAAGCTTGGTGTATAAATTCACTTTGAATTGGAAATTTTCACTGAATGATGAAAATGTTATTCAACTTCATGAAGACCCATATTTCCTTTAGTTTGCAGGTCCGTTTTTCATATCTCTTATCTACGCTTATTTTCATTTATAGCAAAAAAAGGGGGAGGGCGGTGCCTCAATTAATGCAAAAGTTCGAAGGGGTTCCACTCAAGAAAAAGGGTGAGAACCGCTGCTCTACGTAATCATACGATCGTGTGTCTATTACACCCAGCTCTCCGCATGACACCTTCCCTTGTCTTATTTTTTTTTTCAATTTGAATGCTTGTTTTACTCTATGTACCGTTTTGACGCTAATCCTGAACATGAATTATATTCCGAACACTGGTTTCAAAATGGCCATTTCAACTTTATTCGTATAATTCTTTCTATATCATATTGAATTTGTTTGTAAGCCTGATCCTTGGTACCTAAAACCATCGAAATTTTAGTTTGAGGGCCCTAAAACGCCAATGTTCGGAATATGAGTTAAAACGGTAATACATTTGTTGCAATATTTTTAAACACCCTCACCTCACCCTCTATTGCTTGTCTAATTATCTAAATTTTTGGCTGTGGACATGAAATCTACACAATGTAAATTGTAAGCCTGTTAAATCTTGTCAAATGTTAAAAATTTCGATTTGGGAATTACGCGAGTCGGGGACCATAGCTTCGAATGCCCCTCTTGACTTTGTCTTGCACGGATTATGATAACAATCTTTGAATCTGCCACAGAAGGCGATGAACCAAACCTAATTTCCATTCGGCTTACGACTGTCAGCGATAGTTTTAAGCGAACTCAAACTAAGCAATCCTTCTCTAACAGCTATGCCGGAGGGCAGCGATAAGTACAATTTAATTTACAAAAAAAATGACTTCACCTGAACAGCATAAATGCAGAAGAAAAACTCAAACATGTGTGCCGGCGACTAACAACCACAATATCTTTTATGACCCCTTTCACTTAGTTAGGTCACTGCCATTGATGCTAGGGTTTGTTTTTGGGTCATGTTGTTAAATGCATGAACTTATGTGTCTTTAAACAGTGTAGTTATTCGAAGGAAAATCCGTCGCTATTTGCATAACAACCAGTAGATATGATAGCAAGCGAATCTGATGGAACTTTTATGACGGCACTTTATAGGCATATGAATAAAGATCCCCTCACATCCAATAAATCCCAGGGAACAGAAACTTTTTAGCTTTCTTATAAAAATTATGCAAGCCAATGGAAGCAATATATTGTTGAAATGACATTTAATCGATAAGCAATTTCTACGATTATTATTTTCCATTTCGGTCGTCACAGTTCAATTGGTTTGTAAAATTCGAGACAAATTTAATTTTAATTTTCAGTACCTTTCAAGCTTAACGCTGCACATTCTATCGCTTGTTTATGAAAGCGTTCCAAACGATCAAACCAAAATACTGTTTGAATCGATGTTGGAACCGCAACTCATTAACCTCCATTCCGTTAGACGCGTGTATTCGACTCGTACTGCAAATTCTAGGCGAGAACGGAAGACATTTCTAATCGCTAATTAGGTTTCGTAGGTGTGCTAATTATGCGTCGCTAATTGCTGTCAGTATCGGCGGGGTAAGTTTTATGGTTCCAAAAATATTAGGGAAAAAACTAAGTTTAATCACCTATGGGTAGATTTGTTTCCGAATGTGTAATGACTATAAATTGGGCACTATGGAATACACACATTACGGAAATCAATATGAGATTTAGTTCTGTATGTTACTGTCATATCATTATTGAATCTTGTGTGGAGAGAAAATCTATTTGGCCTGAACTCCCTATTCCCGTCCCCTACTTTCTTTACTCAGTCACATTCCAACCTAATGATTTGATTTGTGTACATCATTAGAAACTGAGTACCCAAATAGATCTTCTCCCCATTACAAACCATCGCTTTAGATTTTCTTTGAATGAACGGATCACGAACCACAACACGCGCATACCTAAATACATTTGTTCAATTTAGTTAAAGCGAGTTGAATGAGATTCGGTTTCTTTCATCATCACCAAAAAGTCCATTTTTTATGTCGGTCTTATGCCTTTTCTGCAGTGTAAGTAGGGTATAGGAAAGTGCTTGGTGCCATGCAGCGATTTTATGTGTACTCAGCATGTTATCAAATTCACGGACCGAAACTATTAGTACTTAACACTTGTTTTTACTAGCGCCGACTTTCGGCAATGTGGGTCAATGATCTTTAGTATTGGAACTGATGTATTACCTTCATTGTGTTTGAAAATGGGCCGGAGCGCAAAATAATACGTGTATTAACGGCGCCAGTCATATTGGTTGTTTATCTTAGCGAGTTGATCGAGAGTGAACGAGTCTATTAGCTGCTCTTTTCTTTGTTTTGAATTCGATGAATGTAGGTTTTACCTTCATTAGATGAAGAATCGGAACAGTTTTCCTGGAAATGATTCTTCGGATGATCTTATATGTTGGATCATTCTGTCCCATTTAGAACATTCAGCTTCAAGACAAACAGTATCAGTAGCATATGGCAAATTTAATATTTTCTTCAAAGTTATTTATTTTGGAGTTTATGGCATTTTACATATTCACTATTTATGACTGTGTCAAATTTAGCGCCATTTCAGTGTGTCATGCTTACCGTAGACTCATTCGGTAGGTACAGGGGTTAGACAAAAAGGCTGAGATAGGCAAAATTTTGTCGAAGTTCAAATCAGCATAACTTTGCGTAAAATGATCCGATTTCGATGAAACCGGAACCTTTAGACGCGGAAACTCTTCTAGTATACTGTCCCCATGCAAAATCTCAGGTTGGCCCTTGGCCACCGGAGATGTACCGGGTTTTCTGAGGGTATGTTAAAAATGCATTTTTTCTTCTGCTTATCGTTTTATCTGACGTTTACTGCCATCATGTTTTACACTCTCCCTGGAAACTAGAGCTGACCAATGCTGGCTGCAGATCGAAAAATCGTTTGGTATACGCAAAGATATGGCCATTTTCGTAAAATCGGTACTGGATTGGCCATACACCGTGAACAGATGTCACTTTCGCAGAACACCCGGAACCTGTTACAAATTGGCCAGAGAGTCTCACAGTCACCATAATGTATCTTTAATAAAGATCCTATATTCATCGGCTTGGGAAAACATGAATTTTGACACCCATATACGCATAGTTCCAGACGGTGCCAAAACCGGCCCCTCCTGGAAGGCCCTTGGAACCTGCTATAAGGGTGGCAGTGGACACTATCATTCTGGAAATGTTTCTGTAGTCATCGTCTCTCAAAGCCATGAAGATAGATACCCACATTTGCATTATTCCGATCTGTTATCATTTCATTATGTTCCCTGAACCGTTTTTACGGAAATGGCCATATCTCTGCGTAGTTTTGATGGATTTTCGATCTACACCATTGGCCGGCATATTAGTTATAGTTTTTGGAGAAAGCATAAAACATGATGAAAGTAAACGTCACATAAAATGATAAGCATTGGAAAAAATGCATCTTGAACATACCTTTGGAAAACCCGGTGGCCAAGGACCAATCCTAGGTTTTGCAGGGGAGCAGTATACTAGAAAAGCGTCCGTTTATCAAAATCGGATCATTCTACGCAAAGTTATGATGATTTGAATTTCGACATAATTTTACCTATCTCAACCTTTTTGTCTAACCCCTGTAGTTTACCATAGTTTTCGGTTAGAAAGCGAAGGAATGAATAACCTCACAGTGAGCTGCTTTTTTTATTATCTTGTTTATTACCTACATCTTTTCCAAGTGTTATATAAACACCAATTGAAAAATGCGAAAAATATCTTTTGCTGTCTAGGATTCGCCAAGGTAAAACACTATTTGAACAAGTATTAAGCAATGGCATAGGAGACAATTTTCACTATCACTCAGAACAATTGTCGATAACCTTGCCTACACAGAAGTGACGAAAAAATAAAAACCATGTTCATCCTCAAAAGTGAACCTCGCACCGGACGAGCATCATAATATCAGCATCATGCTATAACTGTCCAAGAGCATCCCCTCCTGTCGATCGAAGATACCTGCATTCATATCTCGTGTTAGGTGCTGGTGGTGAAGTGTATTAAATGATCATGCTCGAAGCAAAGCTATTTTCCTGACCGGGAGCGTAATGAGCCTCCACTGTTCGGAATGGTAGTCTCGTGTACAGGCATGTAGGTTAGAGTGTCCCAAATATGCCTCACGGTTGTCAAAATGTAATATTAAAGTCATTAACCCAAATGGGTATCGAAGGATCTTGTGGCCGATTTTCGGAAGATCAGTCAAGTATAATTCAATCAAGTCAAACAAACATTGGGTTTTTCGATCTTTTTAATTTCGGGCACCCTAACAACCAGGCACCACAATATGCAACGATCGTTTGCCAGTAATCGGTGCCGCCAGTGGTTTACGATAGGCTTCGCGTAAGTTCGCCTGAGGAGGTGGAGAAAACTAGAAACGGAAATTCCGATATTATATTTTTCCTTCCTTGTACACAAAGGCAAACATCACTCATATTGCTCGGCGTCTTCCCCAAATCTCTTACCGCGCGTTTGCTGTAGAGTATATGACGCTCGTCAGCGATCGTCGAAACCGGACAAAGTCCAAAATAGAGATAGATTGGAAACACAATCTTAATTCGCTACTGTGCAAAATGTATGCGTTTTAAAATATGAGCCGGAAATTTATATTCATCATTGGAATAAGCAACTACACTACGATCATATACATCTTACCCATCCGTATCCATAGCAGTTTATTTAGAGCGATGATGTTAGGAAGATTCGACATCGAAACATGTTGATCATAAAATTAGTAGCCATAAAATTTATGAACGAGATAAACTACCTCCGACTAGAACATGATTTATGCCTTTGATCTTCAACTATAACTTAATTTTCTTTTGCCTAAATAGGGTTGTGGCATGTGTTTTTATCTGCATTCTTATTTCTGGCATTGGCTCAAAAACCAGTGAAAGTAACAATCGAGCAAATAGCTCAAAAATAACTCATTTTGCGATTAAAAGTTTGCTATCTTTTAATCGCAAAATGAGTTATTTTTGAGCTATTTGCTCGATTGTTAATTTCACTGGTTTTTGAGCCAATGCAAATATTTGCAGAAAAGGAAATATTAAAATCAGTAATTAATGATATGTTGAAAATGCAAATGATAAATTAATAACAAAGTTTGGCATATTTTATGTTATCCATGAATGTAACAAGATCTGATATCACAGCAAAATTTGTTATTATTATTAGTTTGTTGTTCACCTCTACCTGGGTTGCTGAGTTCGCTGTTATTAGTTATTAGACCGGTAGGATTGAGATCCATTTTGTGGTGATCAAAATTTTATGATTTTCTTGAGGTTTGCTTTTGGATTGGCTCGTATGGGAATGTGCTTACAGTTTAATGCAATTTGGCTGACCCTGACCATATACTTGTTCAGCTTCATTTTTACAGAGCTGTATTAGATCTCATAGAACGGCTTAGAGCCAATGTACCTTTTTCAGATCCATATTCCTGTTTGGCTCATCAGTTATCTCCTATTCCAATATAGGTAAACTCGTAGCGTATATAGAGTTCAATGAAGAATGCATTTCCATACTATCTTTGAGTTACAAGTGTAACTATTAAGCGATGAAGAGCCGCTCGACTGTCTGAGGAATACTTACTTTTGCATATTCATATACTTTCTCTCCAGATATAAAACGCACATTCGCAACGCAAATTGCACATATTTACGCCTGAAATATTGTGAGACACTATTATTCTTGGGCAGAGATTTTCTTTTCCGGGTCATAGATTCCGGTACATATCTGCTATTCGCTTCACAGGCCCAAAGTTTATTGATACCTTTGTGCTTAACTGATTGGAGATGACAGTTTCAATTTATTTGTGCATCAAGTTTGACACCAAGATTTTTCACTTTGACTTCACTGTAGTTCTGTTTGGTTCAAGAGAAGAGGTTTCAATTGCACCTTCTACCTATAAGTGAGAGGAATTATTGAAATTTTCGATAGGTTAATGCCTAGGTGTTCCTTTTGTCACCACGAAAAGGTGTAATTAGTCACCACGAAAAGGTGTAATTACAATAATGCAATCATTATTTCAACAACATTATTTTCGATTTTGTCTCATACATACAAAAAACGACAACGTCCTCAGAATATTCAACCACTTCGAAGCTTTTTTAAGCTATCTAGAATCAATGACCTCAACGAAGGAGAAAGCACTTGCGGACACTTTTTCACTATTATGAGCATTACAGAAGATAAACTTATCGGCCTTAGTTTTATCTTTTTTCCGTTTTTGGTATGAAGACCAATGGTTGGTTGAGGTGTGCCTCGAACCAGACTCGTTCTAATGATCTCTACCTGGGATGAAATTTGCGTCTTCTCCTCTTTTTGGCTGGGAATGTTCCATCCATGGTAGCAGGCCTAAAAAGCTCGAACAATGTCATTGCGCTTTCTACACTGGCCCGAGTAAAAGCTTCCGCTGCAACCATTTTTGGGCCTTTTTTTCGATCATGAAACCACCTGTAACCCGTGGTTGGATCTCTTGTGGATCTGAGACAGCAACTCCAGTATCTTGGTCGTCAGCACTCAATTCCGGGATTGAATCATGGAAGTGGATTTGACCATTCGCTCAATGTATCGCTGGGCTCTTCAGTGAGCGAACCACCTTGTCCTATCCACACCGTTGGAGTGGTCTTTCGAAAGAGTTTATGTAGTCAAGCCACTTCGGGGCTATGGATGTAATGACGGGAATGGTAGTCATATGGCTTCTTCTCATACGTAGGAAGTCGTGGGTTCAATCCCAGGACCATTCCATTCTTCTACTTCGTATCTTTCTCTATATTTCTCATGTTCTAGCAATCGCTAGAACTGGAAATGGACTTCCATACCGTTTCGTTTCCATTGCAATTCTATATCTTAAAATTTTAGTAATAACTGTTAGACTTGGAAATGAACAAAAAAGTTCGCATCCTACACCCAATTAGAAATTCCATCAACTGCTACCTATCTATCATATTGGCAGCTCGTTAACCAAGACAACAAGACGAACCTCTGCCCTATAAACCTAACCCAAAAATTCCAATAAATTCCGCATGAAGTCGTGGCAAGTGCAGGGGTATATTTGGCTTGCAGTGGACGAGCGATTGCATCATCATTTTCTCCCCCTCCCCTACATTGACTTGCATTCTGACGTGGCAGGCGCCAGTGTGACCTAACAAATGAGATCACCAGTACTTGTACATTGAAGATGGGTGCTAGTCCCAAGCAAACATCTGTTGGTTCTTTGTGCAAGAACTGCTGATTTGGTTATATTGGAGTAACAACTGCGGGCAGTCAATTAAGCTCAAGTTCAAGCCACTACAGGGCTTGAGTACACCTGCTTTTGGCGAAAACTGAGTAAAATGTCCGTGAGAAGAAAAGAGACGGCAATGCAATTTTACTCAGTCACTGAGTAGATGAAAGTCAGCGTGTTGGCACTCTTTTTTTGGATGTAGTTCGTCAGAGCCATTTTCAGGAGCTTGGTCGTTGTTTTCATAAGAAATGCTTGGACTTTCAAACGGAAAAATTATTCGAAATTTTAATCGTGGTTTCTTGTAAATTTCCATTTTTGTGGGAATTCAGGGACTTCCACCGAAATCGCTTCGAAATTTCAAAGATTATCATTGGAAGGAAATTGGCTGACAAAAAATAAAAGCAATAAAATTTAAAAAAAATCTCGGACTAAAACTGGAATTTCTTTGTGAATTTTTAAGGGAAATCTTCGTAATTTTTACGGGGTTCTTCGAAATGTTGTAAGAAAACTCTTTTAAAAATCAATGGAAAGTCTTGACACCTTCGATGGGCAATTTGTTTTGACTTTCCTAATTCAGAAGATTTAGAATTTCCATGGAACTTTTTTTTAGAGTTTTCTAGAAATTTCATTGCATATTAGTTTAGAACAAAACCTGATAGTCAAAGTGGCAATCTCGAATTTATCCGTTTCCAGAGTACACTGCTGTGCACTGTGGCATTTTTTTTTTGCAATAACGCGATCCATTTATACTTCAGATGTGCAATAAAACGATGTTCCAAAAAACAAAACTGTTACGGCGTGCATGTTCAAGATTCAACAGAAATATTCCATCCAATTGCATATAATTAAAATCTTACTCTAAGGGTCTGTCTCATTTGGAGAATCAAACTTAAAAGTGACAGTTCGAAAATTAAAAAAATCACCCCGTTATAAGAATGGCTGGTGCTACCCAGCAATACCAATAGGACATCGATGGGAAATGATTCGATATCTGTCAAAAGTAATCTTGCTCTGCGAGAGGGTTATTCGATAATTATTGAAATGTCACTTTTAAGTTTAATTTCAGTTTAATTATCCAATTGAGACAGACCCTAAGTTTTAATGGTGTGGTATTGAATAAGAGTTCGTGCATTTCTTTCCGGTAAGACGAAAACAAGCGATTTTCGGGTCGAAGGAGAATCTTTTTTCAAAGTCTGTGGGGAGAAACATCATTCACTCGTTATTTTATCTCTGAAAGATAATCGAAAATCATGCCTTACTTGATGAAATTCGTTTTTCGTTTCATCATTCTTATGCCTCAATAATTCAAAAAAAATTGATTTGCATTTATAAAAATGTTATGACCGTAAGGGGATTCGAACCCAGTACACCAACAAAAATTACACTGGGTCACGCTCACCCTACACCACCATCAAATCGACTGCTTATTGAGAATAGGTTATTTGTTCTATGAAAGCTACTCTTGTTTGCATTGGTGAAAGCTCAAAAAAGGGGAAGACAGTGAAGCAAAAATTGTTTTTCCTCTAATTTTTTTTTTAAATTAACGATCATAATAATAAATTAATTTAAAATAATTTTTTCCTCTGTTCGTGAGAATGAGTGAGCATTACGATCCATGTGAAAAAATGTATTTTTTGTTTTATGTAAACTGGCGTTAGAAATTTTCAGCGGCGTGCCGATGTAAGAATATTGGCGGCGGCATGATGCCAAAAACTGTTGGCGACGTCTCACACCTCTATTTCTGATGGAATCGCTCAGATATTATATTGTTTATTTTGTCAATTGAAATAGTAGTTGATTAATGTAACTAGTTGCAAAAAGATTATTTTTTCTGTACGTGTCTTACGCACACGCAATTTTGCAAAAAATAGGCTTTGTACCGAAAGCGTACAGCTTAATTACTCCACATTAGCGGTTCAAAACCCTTTTTTTTTAAGAGGTACTCAAACGTAACTCATAAGATACATATATGAAAAAGGGACCTGAAAACTAGTGGGATATATGGCTCTCCAAAAAGCTATCTTCTGAGCCTCTTGAGAGGGTGCTTCCGAAACTCTTGAAAGAAGGCTTTTGAGCATCTTGAAGTGACATTTCTGAGCCTTTTGAAAGTAGGCTTCCAAGTATTTTTAAAGTAGACTTCCAAGCCTCTTGAAAAAAGAATTCCAAGCCCCTTGAAAGAATGTTTCCGAGCCTCTTAAAAGGAGGCTTTGAGTATCTTGAAATAATGTTTCTGAGCTTTTTGAAAGTAGGCTTCCAAGTCTTTTGAAAGAAGGGCTTCCAAGCCTCTTGAAAAAAGAATTCCGAGCCCCTCGAAAGAAGGTTTCCGAGCCTTTATAAGGGGGTGCTTCCGACGAGCCTCCTGAAAGAGACTCTCTTGGAAAGGGGGTTCCAAGCTTCTTGAAATGGGAATTCTAAGCCTCTTGAAAGAAGAGCTTCCTAAAAGGGGGCCTCCGAGTTTGCTGAAATTATTCTTCCGATCCTCTTGTAAAGAGGCTTACGAGCCTTTTGAAAAGGGGCTCTCAAGACTCATGAGAGGGAGCTACCGTGCCTCTCGAAAGGAGGCTTCAGATGCTTTCGAAAGAAGGCTTTCGAGACGCGTAGAAGAAGGCTTCCAACTACACACTTATTTTTTTTTACCGGGATCTCAGCAAAATGTTCAACTTTTACCGAGATTGGCACTGCCGTGCCGCAGCAAAAATGATTTTTACCGAGATTTCTGTCAAAATTGCTGAAAATCAGCAATTAATATGCCGAAATCTGCTAACAAACAATTTTTTTTTTAATTTTGCTGGCGTACAGGCTGTGCGGATTTTTGCCGATCTGCAGAAATAAAAACTAACTGTGTAGAGATTCCATTTCCAGACTCTTTCTTTTGTCCCGGGATTCGGGATGAATATGTCGCATATTTTTTTGACATATTGAAATAAATCGCGATTACGGTTTGATTTAAATGGAGAAACTTTGAAACTTAAAACAAGTTTCAAAACACGTGGATTTCAAATCACTTATTAGTGGTTGTAGGCTCAGGAACATGCGGTTTCTATGTAACAGCCATGTAATGATAATATTGTTTTAGTGGATTTAAAAACACTCACTTGTCCGTATATTTCGTAAATATTTGGAGCAAGCTGAGTTTCAGGTCACATGAATTCAACTCGCATTATGTTCGCGGTCCCGCGGAACTGGTTCGGCTTCAGTTTTCATCAGTGTGGAAAATACGCCTTTAGAGCAGATATTGGCTGAATTAGCTGAAGTTGCGTCAGTTGCCCATAAAAGTCTGTAAAGCTCGGAACATTATATTTGCTTTGTTTTAATTAAAAAAAAAACATCCAGTGTACTTAAAATGAGAAGTTATTTGTATCGGCTTGGTACAATTACAAAAAATATTTCCCAGGATTTGGAAAACCCCGAATTTTTCTTAATACCGGGACTTCCTAGAATAGACTCTCTACTTCCAACCATCTTTCAATGAAGTAACTGAGTTTTTTTCTTAAAGAAGAAAGCCTTTATGCATCTCAAATTAAAAATATGCACACCTTACACCCCCTCAAAGCATAGCACATTCTTAACATATCATTCAACAACGATTAGAGCGACTACTTTAGTAGATTTTTTTTGATCTTACGTCCCGCAGCCTTTCATACACTGCACTGTGTTGGTTGTGGTGGGCATGATTCGATAGGCTTTGGTTTACTGTTTGCCATGCATATTATGTACAATACAAAGTTGTGGAATAAAAAATTATACAATTATTAAACTTCACCAATAAGTTTTTTTTTTGAAATTGTAATACATCCGCCATTACGCATCTTTTGGGTTCATGTACACCAGATTGAGAACCGCTGCTTCACATGATCAATTCTGCCAATAACTAATGTTGCTGCAGAGACCAATCAGATTCCACGTTATCGTGCCACTTGGCGTAGCTCGAAAAGCCATGTAGCGATAGATGAACTAGCGTTTGGAAAATGTTGATGCCATGTCCATCAAACTATTCCATATTTTACGCGACGCAGGGAACACACTATTTCAACACATATTCAAGCTAATTTTGCAAAATGTTGTCTCTTAACTAATTTTCTGATGTTGTTTTTTTATTGTTGGACCAAAATGAGTATTATAATGGATTTAATGAAACTTATTTGAGTTGCATAATGGTGACGAGCTCGGAGGTCTAGTGACTACCGCTTCTGCCTTATAAGCAGGAGGTCGTGGATTCAATTCCAGGCTCGCCCCTTTCCTACTTCTATCTTAGTTTTTTCTGTGTTTCCTGTTCTACCAAAACGATTCCTACTGTTATAAACTTCCACACTTCTTCTTCTTCTTCTTATCACTTGTCGCCTCGCAGCTCAGTTATTAACTGCGAGGTTTCTAAGCCAAGGTACCATTTTTGCATTGTATACCATGAGGCTAACACGATGATACTTTGATAGGTCTTGCTTTATAGCCGCGCGTCTTAGCGCTAGGCTAAGGAGGGCCCTCAACCCGGTCAATAATGCATAACAAAATTAAAACAAGGGGAGTTATTTATTTCAGAAAAATATTGTAACAAAATGTGTTATAAATCTGACTGGTTAGTTGTTAAAATAATTAAAATTCTATCAAAAATATCTCCAGCCGTAACACAATTAAAACAGAGGTTGATACCTTTATATCAACATTATAACAAACGTTGATATAATTTGTCTGTACAAAAAACTACTTTCAATGTAATTGCCTACATCACGGATGGAAATCTGGTACGCTACCACGACGGCTTTCCATCCATTATTTAGGCAATTAACTTTGTTCCAGCTATGTATTAATATCGAGAGGGTTCAAGTTATACTGAAGGTGATTACCTCCGATTTTTTTCCAATGTCTACAAAAAATGTAGGCAATTATTTTGTAAAAAAATATACATAACTGATGTTGTTATAATTTTGATATGAAATAAAACTGGCCGAAGAAACATTTTTATCGAATTATCTAATTAAACACACGTTGTTTTAAATAACAACAATTGATAGAATTGAGTTATAATTTTGTTATGCATTCCTGATCGGGAACCTTCCACACTAACATTTCCAAAAACCTCCGTATAGCACATATGAGAGTTCTCTGTATCTTTCTTAAGTGGGTGTCCATCAGTCCATCACCTTGTGCTTTTAAATGGAGATTAGAAACTAGGAAAAAGTACAGATACAGAATAACTGGAAAAGTACTTTAGATTCCCGGCAATCAAAACGATTTATTAGTCCAAATGTTTCCAGTACATTACGACTACTTAGCCTAAGTAAACATGATTTAAGATTTTACTCTGGTTTAGTAACAGGTCACTGTCCATGTAAATATCACCAAAATACCATTGGACAGCTTCAAGACGACGTATGTCGTTTTTGCAAATTTGAGAGTGAAAGGTCTGAACACTTATTATGCAATTGTATTGCAATTTTTCACAAACGGTTCAAATTTCTTGACAAAGGTATTCTTGAACCCTGGGAAATATCCCTACCCCATCATTCGAAATGCTATTTCTGAATGGGAAAAATGCCCGTGAATGTAAAGGTCACTCTCATAGAGATTTACCAATACAATATTAAGGCAGAGTAAAGTATAAGTCACAATAGATCTAAATACTGGTCGCAGTGGAAATAAAGTCCCAACAAAAAAAGTAGGTGTCCAACTAACTATCCTTCCCCTTTCTCAGCATTCGAAAGGACGCGGCCAGGACCGATCTCGGCTAATGGAGAGCACATTGCTTCCATCTAAGAGATAGTGATTAGTCCGAAATCAATATCTGTGGTAACGGAGGAAACTGATGCTACTCTCATACAATAGTTCAGGCTTGTACCACCTTCGAATTCGTGCGAATTGCTTAATGTTATTGTGCCTTGCAACAAAATGACAACTTTCGTGATCATTTTCCAAGGCTCTTATAGATGTGTAAAATTATATTTTATTGAACCGCTACTCAGTTTCGACACGGGGATTGTGTCTTTTTCAAGGGAAAAATATTTTTGTTGTTTGTCGTCGTATGTTTAGTCTAACTTGCATCGTCTGTTTGTCTAATTGTCCGTACATGAGTTCGGAAGTACTGTTATCAATTTTCATTTTTTTCTAGCACATCACACTTAAAATAATATACCGAACTCGGTTGAATTTGAACCGAGTTTTTATCTGCTGAGTTCTCTGTTCGGTTCATTAAAGAATAACCGAGCGCTCGGTAATCATTCTGTCAAGCTCCAGCTGTCAAACATTATCGAAATAACTCGGTTTGCTTTTCCTAGGATAACCGAAGTTCGGTTATACAGTGTTACCGAGAGCTGTCAAGTGAACCGAACATACTGTAAAACAATTACGTAGTTCGATTCGATTTTTCAACATCGTCATTTACCAATAATGCATATTTTATTTATGAAAAATAAGACTGATATCTATACTTTATGCAAGAATCATTGTTCTATTTCACCAGATATTATAAATTAGAAGGAGAGAATCTCAGCGGCTTTCGATTATTCCAATCCGTTCCAAGAAGTTTGCCAAGAACGCCTATAAAAATGAAATAATGAGCTGGATGTTTTCCAGAGGATTTGACGAGGTTTGTTCAATCTGAAAATGAAAACAATGATCGTCAAGTTGTTCATTCCTCGAACGCACAAAGTTCATTAATCTATATGTTGCACAATTCGAATGACACAGAAAACATGTGAAACTTGAAAAACAACTGCGGCGATCAAAAATGTCTCACTGTATCGTTATCTATTGCCTACCCAAAAATCGCTAGGTTTGATCGGTATTGTTTATCGTACCGAGTATTCTCGGTTTTCTCGTACCGAATAAGTAGGTACACAAAAATGTTTTACCGAATGTCTTGGTTTATTTCACATGTTTTTCATCAAATATGTTCTGAAATAACTGATTATTCGGTTTCTATTTGAAAACATGTTGCTGAATAATTATTTTAAAACGAATTATTCGGTTCTATAATAATAACCGAGTTGGGTCGTTGGAAATGTGAACCGAGTTCGGTAATATTTTTAAGTATGTTCGTACAATATTTTGACACTGATTACGTGTCTGCTTCAAATAGCTTCAAACCAAATTCGTCGACGTAAGAAACTGTATGTCGAACTATCAGTTTTGATGATTTGTTGAAGAATTTGTCTGTATTCACATTTGTTCGTATTTCTTTATTAACATTTCAGTGAATATTCTTAATATCGTGATGAAACAACGTCTTTGATAATGTTTGCTATTCTGTAGCAAAGAAAGCAGCCATTCGGCTTTTTCGGAACGCCTTGCATAATATTGGCAGCCAAAATCATAGGCCTGCATGGAGAAACCGTGTTGGAAAGTCTCGACTCCGGTTCCATATAGCTCTATGCATCACCTCAGCGCAGGTCGTTGAGCCTAACTTCTGTTTGCATACAATCTGTAGCCGACATATGGGTGGGTATATGACTTCGGCAATTGTTCGAAAGAAACCCGCTTTGTATGCCCGGCTTGAAACAAATCGATTTCTTCTAGTGTCCTCCAAAACAAACAAATCCACGGAGTATGTACCTCGGATCCGACTAGTGGGCGGGTGCCGTTGTCCCTCGCCGCTCGTTCGCTCCCTCGCTAGCCGGTCAATTGTTCAACGCGCTCGGGCAAAGTGTATCAGTTTCTATTTTTTTTTTGCCACTACTTATGCCGAGAAGCCGGGTGAGTTTTAATTTGCTTTTGTTTGCTCGGCTAGGCGCGAAATTGGAGAGCACCAAGCAGGCAACGAGGCAGGCAGGCAAGTAGCCAATAATCGACAGTAGCTTCAACTGCATGGTAATTGTGGCGCCCAAAGTGGGATTTGTTCCCCCTCGGCCTTGGATGAGACGGATCGAGGTGGATTAGTAGACACTGACTTACTGTCTATTCTATGCATGGTGGGATGGAGAGAGCGCAACGCCTTGAATAGAGTTTAATCAGCCAGATGAGGAGGCTCGTTTGTCCGGCTCAGTGATTGTTTGGGAGTAAATGAGGCAATCAGTGGAGCTGTTTGGAAGAAATCATTATTAGCAAATGATGTAAACTAGAAGCACGCTTTGTAAAACAAAGTGCGCAATTGTTGTTCAGCAATGCTGAAAGCAACAAAAAATGTTGCCGTGTGCCGTGTTAGAACTAATAACGGGGTTGACCGTGGATGTTGTTTACAAGTAAATGACTGAATTTTACAGGCAGATTGCAAATGTATATATGTTTACAGTTTCTATTTTTCAGCTCAAATTCAAACTTTTAAGAAATGACTGATTTGGCTAATCAAATACGGAGAAACCCAACTATTCGATGATACTACAAAGAGGATATTCTGCAAAATTAGAATAAAACCTTACAATGCTAATTTATATCTAAACATAATTCCCAGCACAATAAGGCGAGTCTTTCGGTTCCACAAAGTAACACTATGTAACGGCAAATAAACCTTCTACATGAACGGAAGCTTATTAAAAAAACTCAACTTTAGTCATTCTCCTGAGCCTAACCAAAGTGTACCGTGAGGCTATTGGAAGTTTTCTCCAATATTAAAGGAAAGCCAAATATCAATAAATTGATGTTTATGAATGCTTTTAACATTATTTATTTGGATCGAAATTAATATACGATTTCAAGAGCTTTCATACAAATTGTAATAAAACAATGTCAATATGAACGTCCCTGAATTACGCCAATACTCCTGTAAAAATGGAAGTTTTTCAAAAAGGTTTATTTCCGTTTTATGTTTAGTAGGTCTTCTACGAACATTATTCTTCATTATGAAGTGGAAAGTGAATTGTAAATTACCCTTTTTATCTGTATTCCTGGTTTTCATCCAATTCTCTTTCACATAATCGTGAATACCGACAGTTCCAGTCGCTTAACGACGCCGTGAGATCGACATGTGGGCACCCAGTGAACATCGACGTCATCTATGAAGGTCTCAAAGCTTGACCTTTGAATGTCGTCTATTTCCTGACATTCCCAAGCATATCGAATGCAATGCGCTACTGTTGAAAGAGTTGGGACGCATTTAGAACTTCAAGAACCAATTTATGACGACACCCCGAGTGCGGGATGTGCACTTCAAATAGTGCGGTGTACCGATTAAACCGAATAGAACTTTTCGAAAAGAATATGGTCCGCAATCGGAAGGGGCTCACTAAGTTATGCACATTCATTACCGTCCGATTGACAAAGGACCGTCACTGCGGAACCATACAGTCGTCAATCGGTCGAACGATATATAGACGAGACGGAGAGAGAGAGAGTTGGCACCAATCCGGCACCCTCAGTGCGCCCATCGCGGTACTGCATTCACAAGTTTGACCTTTGTACGCGGTAACCCTATCGGCATGGGGTCAGCAGAAATGGAAATGAATTTTCATTAGCGATGGATTTTGCTCGGTACCCCGTTTTACAGACGGCGTCGTTGTGTACGACTAGCGTTGTTAAAGACTGCGTTCCCCGTTTTCAGAGGGCGCAGTGTCGGAAATGGGTTTCGAACACAAAGTATGAGGATGATTCTATGGATGATAAAATGTAGATATTTTCGGAAATGCGGTACGGAAATAAGATATCCGTTCGACCTCGTTGTTGGAGGTCTAAATCTGAAATATGCATACTAACACATTTCTTTTGAAAAATGGGTAAGGTTTTCAGTTTCGCAAATTAGATTAACGTGCCAGATCAAGTGATAAAATAAATATATTTACCTTTTCTACGCGTTTGATTTCGTATGAATCTAAATACCTCTAACATTGAACCCGATCTTCATCAATCAGCGATGATGATCGTATTCAATATCAGAGTGATGTTTGAAATGGGCGTTAGTGTTTTTCCTCACATGTCATCTGAAAAATATTTACTCAAACACCATTCTAGATGAAGATAAACGTACTATGGCAAAAATGCAGAACTATAATAAAAGTTTGTAAAAAAAATGCACAGAAAAAGTGTTACATACGAACTGAGAAAATGTCATTTGTACGTGAATTCCAAAAAGAAGGATCTTTGCCATCATCTTCCCCAAATGAACTATCCGGGCCTTGTCAAAAGTCCAATGAAAGAGGTATTTGAACCAGAATTCTCTTATGTCAAGTCTATACTGCTGCTAAGTGGAAGTCAGTCCCATCTGCATATGGTTGCTATATACAGATGGGACTGACTTGTAATTAGCGGCAATATATGTCTTCTAGGTAGTGATGATGGAAAGCAACATGCCAACTACTCCTCGGAATGTTTCTAAGACTAAAAATCTCCGAGAAATAGCAGCTCAACAATCTCTGGTCATTCGTTGCTTACACCCTGATTCTATTCTATCGTTATTATTAATTATTCAGGCTAAGACCGAAATGGCCTGTGCGGTATATAAGAGTCTTCTCCATTCGTCTCGGTCCATGGCTACACGTCGCCAACCACGCAGCGTCCGTAAGTCATCTTCCACCTGATCGATCCACCTTGCCCGCTGCGCACCTCGCCTTCTTGTGCTCATCGGATCGTTGTCGAGAACCATTTTAACCGGGTTACTGTCCGCCATTCTGGCTACGTGCCCGGCCCACTGCAGTCGTCCGATTTTCGCGCTTCACCCAGCAGCTCTTGCAACTCGTGGTTCATTCGCCTCCTCCCAGAGACAAACACTGATAAATGACGGATAAAATAAAAACACCTCCGTCTTCAACTATGGTACAGCACTCCTCAATAGGGTGCCAATGAAAATGACATTTTTGAATTTCAAAAAATGACATTGTTCACAAGTTTCATTACCCCAAAATATGATCCCATGCAAATTTGAGCTCAATCGGACATGATTTTATCAAAGTTTTGAAATTTCTACTCATGAAATTTTTTCCATGTCGAAAATCCAATTTTTGTTTTTAATTCCAAATGACTTAAAAATGCATGAAACGTCGAGATCTGATAAACAGCATAATTTTTTTTTAAATCTTTTTTCTCTTTGAACATTTTTGGGACTTGGAATTTTTTTTCAGATTACAAACTTTTTTCATCGAATTTTAACACCGGACGATACGCAAACGTTTTCGTAGCCAAAAATATTCCCCTATGCAAAATTTGAGCTAAATCGGACATGATTAATCAAAACTGTATTTTTTTTTCTCACAAGAGGGAATTTTGTTTTTGTGTTTTTCTTATGCCAAAGAACTCAAAATGCATGAAACTTTGAGAATTATTTTTTTGAAAAAAATCGACTGTTTTGGGACTTTCTTATGGCGAAAACAATTTTTCATCGAATTTAAAAACCGGACATTACGCAAACATTCACTAAGCCCTAAAATATGCCCCTATGCAAAATTTGAGCTCCATCAGACATGATTTAGGGGTTAATTAAAACTTTTTTTTTTTTCTCACAAGAGGGAAATATTTATTTTTGTTTTTTGATGCTAAAGGACTCAAAATGCATGAAACTTTGAGAATTTTTTTTTTTGAAGAAAATCGACTGTTCTGGGACTTCGAAAAAATCTCTTATGGCGAAAACAATTTTCCATCGAATTCAAAAACCGGACATTACGAAAACATTCCCTAAGCCCTAAAATATGCCCCTATGCAAAATTTGAGCTCCATCGGACATGATTTAGGGGTGGTTAAAATCTTGCTATCAAAATTGGAGGACCTTCCGGAGGAATTCCTGAAGTAACTTCCGGAGGAATTTCTGGAGAAATTCCTGGAGGAACTTTCAGACGAATTTGTGGAGGATTTCTTGGAGGAACTTCCGGAGGAATTCCTGTAGAAATTCTTGGAGGAACTTCCGGAGAAATTCCTGTAGGAATTCTTGGAGAAACTTCCGGAGGAATTCCTGGAGCAGCTTTCAGAGCACTTCCTGGTGGAATTAACGGAGGAATTTGTAGAAGAGTTTCAGAAAAATTCTATTGCTTGAAATAAGCTCACGCCGACTCACGCCGCCGTCTATTACCAAAGGTGTGACGCCGCCATGTCACCGCCGCTGGCTGAAAATGATCTATCACGCCGCCGCCGACAAATTTTCAATCGGCGCACAGGTCTAGTTTTGATTAATTTTGAGCACCCCTAAATCATGTCCGATTTGGCTCAAATTTTGCAAAGGGAAATATGTTTGGCTAAGAAAACGTTTGCGTATCGTCCGGTGTTGAAATTCAATGAAAAAAATTTCCATCATCTGAGTCCCAATGTCCCAAAAATGTTCTTAAGAGAAAAAAAAAACGAATTTGAAGAAATTTTTTTTTTAATGACGTCAGATCTCGACGTTTCATGCATTTTTAAGTCATCTGGCATCAAAAACAAAAAAAAATTGATTTTCGACTTTTCCATTGGTCACCTCTTGGAAAAAAATTTCACGTGACAGTAAAGTCGACGAGACCATAAACAAAACTTGACTGGCAATATAGCGTTCAAGAAGAAGAAGAAGAAGAATAAGACGAAGAAGAATAAGAAAAGGAAATTTCAAAACTTTGATTAATTTGAGGCACCCCTAAATCATGTCCGATTGAGCTCAAATTTTGTATGGGGTCATATTTTTGGGTAATGAAACTTGCGAGCAAGGTCGTTTAGGGAACGTCCACAAATTACGTAACGCTTAGAGAGGGGAGGGGGGGTTGATTGAAGTGTGACGATCCATACAAAAATTTCAGAAGCTACATACAAAAAGTGTGACATAGGGAGAGAGGGGGGGTTGAAAAAGTCCAGTTTTTGCGTTACGTAATTAATGAATCTTCCCTTATTGAAATTCGGTGACAATTTTTTCCCACACATTCCATTGGCACCCTACTCCTCAAGGTACGATAAGTCTCAAGAACTGAAAATAGATTGTCAACATTTTAATTTGCTCAATTTATTCTTTAATTCATTTAATAGCTAGAGGCTTCAAG
Organism: Armigeres subalbatus; assembly: GCF_024139115.2. Lineage (NCBI taxonomy): Eukaryota > Metazoa > Arthropoda > Insecta > Diptera > Culicidae > Armigeres > Armigeres subalbatus. The sequence goes on from NC_085141.1 coordinate 344,871,256, forward strand.
AAGTATCGGTTCTTTGGAAAAGTTGACATTAAATACCGTCGTCGGGGGTGACAATGGGTGACAGTCTGAAGGTCGGATAACAAAATCGTCCAAAAAGTTCTCTTATAATTCAGTTTTCTTGTCCTCAGATACATTGAATCTACTCTACAAGCGTTCTATGTAGTTGAAATGGTGACCAATTCTCACCCCCATGTGACCCGTTGTCACCCCCGACGACGGTATGTCAAGGAATTGACTTGATCAGGCCTGGTAGCGAGTCACTTTTTAGTGACTTTGTCACTTTTTCGGTCTCTCTTTTTTCGACCTCAAGTCACTGTTTTCAACTATTTTGAAACTATTGATTAGATTTCGTTCAGAGCTTCGCTGCCGCTAACCGCAAGTCGAGCACATCTGTATATGGAGGCTCATTTTTTGGTAAATTTAAAGCTTTATCCGTCGGAAGATGCTTTATTCATGACGGACATGAAATGACGGATTTAGGAAAAAATGAAGATGTTTTGTGTCACAGTGATGCAATTGGGTATATAGTGATGCAAGCATGATGGGCACAAAGGATTGTGATTCTTAATATATTCACAAGGCTAATAGCAGACCCTGCTTATTTGAAAACCTGTTTTAAAAACTATTAAACTTCTTATCAATTGAACTGTTGAGTACTCCTGTTCATCTTTTCAATAAAATTTTCATTATCACAATTTTAGATACATTTCATGTTGTTTTGGGGAAATCATTAATGAGCGATAGCTTGATCTAATGCTCTTTAGTGCATACCCAAAACTAGCAAGATTTTCAGTTTTTTTTATAAGAAATATGTTTTACACCCAATATTTTTTTACACGGTTGGTATTCTTTAATTTCCCGGTTAACCTGATTTTTTACAGCTTTTGAAATACCACCTGAATTTTCTTTGATTTTTTGTGAATTTTTTCATGGGGTTAACTCATAGTTTCATCAACGCTGAAGGTCGTAATCAGCTAAAAGCCACCCGTGTAAAAAAAGAACCGGGTGTACTAACAAACATTTTTATATATCTTGAAACATAAGTTTTTATTTCAAATCAAAATGGAAAAAATTGAATCACTGCTTGATACTGCAAATGACTTTGCGAGTAGAACATTTATAACGGAGGGGCTTCCTTCATAAAAAAGATCTATTGCATATTTTTTTCCATAAGAGGCAAAATGAATGGTCTCTCGACATCTGCTCCAAAAAAATACATAGAAAATTTCCAAAATATATTTTGATGACAATTTAGACATTCGAGATTGCATAAACTTTGGAGATCGATCACAAGAAAAATCGATAATTTTTTATGATTTTATTATTTTGAGTTTGACTCACCGATTGGTAGCTCAAACTTCTTGTAATTCTGAACAAAGGGTTTCGGTTTCGGACATTCTGAACAAGGCTTCAGGTTTCGAAATGATTCTTGGGGTTCATATTTATAAATTTTGTTAGTCAAATTGAATCTATGTCGAAAAATGATTTAAATAAATTTCTATCATAAGAAAGTGCCACTTTCACATACAAGTTAAAGTTTTCCGAATAAGTTCAAAGGGAACATCCACAAATTACGTAACGCTTAGAGGGGGGAGGGGGGGTTGAAGGAAGTGTGACGATCCATACAAAATTTTCGGAAGCTTCATACAAAAAGTGTGACATAGGGGGGAGGGGGGGTTGAAAAAGTCCAATTTTAGCGTTACGTAATTAATGGATCTTCCCAAACCCGTATTAAACATTATTGCTCCATTGCACCATATTTTGTATGACTTGCCTCAAATTGTGTTTTCCAGTGGTAAAAGGGGCGGAGAACAACACAAAAAATATTAACTCTTCTCCTTCATAGTTATCGTTTTTTCTAGCTCTGCTTTCTTCATTCTTCATTTTCCTTTCTTCATTCTCCCACTTCCTTCTTTCTTCCTCTTTTTCCAGGATAAAATATATGTGCACCAAATTTGGTTGAAATCGGTCCACGGGTTCAGAAGCTACACTCAATTGTTCGTTTTCTGAACAGTACCCCTTCCTTCAACCCTCCCTCTTTTCTTGATGACTTACCCACCCCCTCTATAATCATCCCATTAGGATAGATGATGTGTGGACCAAATTTGAAATCGGCCCAGGAGTTCAGAAATTACTCTGAATTTGCCATTTTCCAAACAATACCCCTCCCTTCACACCCCCCTCCTGACCAAAATTACCCTTCCATATAATCGACTCCTCATAGTTGATATGTGTACAATATTTGGTTGAAATCGGTTCAGAGGGTTGACAGTTACAATGCATCGTAGGTTTCGCATGTTGGGGATGAACCTGCCGTAGTAGTTTGTTGCTCTTACAGTCCTACAAATGGCCGTATACCGGAGACATTGGTAGAAGGCGGTAGTTTAAATTTCGCGTCGATCTTGGCCGGATCCAAACAGACTGGTGATGACGAGGCCCATGCACTTGATGCTTACGAAACGTGCACTCGTCGACGTGAATTGTGAAGCCGAGTTCCGAGATTCACTTGAAAGCGATCATGTAGCTATGGGGCCGGTTCCTTCAAAATTCCGAGAAAATGTAGAATCATGGAAACTTGACATGGCATGATATGGGAAATGAGAATTAAAATGCCTCTAGAAGGTTGTAATTATTTAATTTAAACAATTTTTAGTTTGTAGGGTTAGAAATTCAACAATCTTAAGTATTAACTGCTTATTGAAAATTGAGATATCATGTCTATTTTGTGTACTTTTAAAATTCTAACACCTTAAACCAAGATTGAAAAACATCTTATCGATGAAGGCTGGCGGTCTGCTCCTCCTCTATTAGTTAAACTTAGTGTACGAGAAAGCCGAAAAATAGTCAAATAAATCACATGCATTACACATCTAGGGAAGGTGGGGGTAAGACGGGTTAGTTACTAACATATCATTTATCATCCAACATTTTTAGTTCAAGAGGCACATTTCATAGATGCTTAGCACATGGTTTACCAAACTGTGGTTCGCAACCCCCAGAGGGGTCGTGAGCTGGTCATTGTCGGCTCGCGAAAGACAAGTCATGATTCATACTTTTGTCTCAACTTAGTTTCAAAAAATATTTGTATGACTTGTAAACAATTAATTTTGCGAGGTCAATATTCCTCCTATGTTATCCGAGAAAATTTCAAAAATATTAATGATCTTCACTCAGTGAACTAGACTAACGAAATATATATCGAAATAAAAAAAATATCGAAACCTTATGAACCTTCGACTTATTATTTCACCAACAATGCTTTTTATACACAGTTGCTTTACGAAATGTAATTCTCAGATGATGGGGTCAGGAGGGTGCATCAGGGCATCAATGAAGTGACAACTGGACAACGAAGTGGTAGCCAATCGGTGGTAGTGTTCACCGCATGAATAGTATTTAAAAAATCTGAGATTTCGCAAAATACGATAATGAGGCATGGAGCATTTTTTTTGTTTATGATTTGCTCATTCTAACGTGTACTTATTTCTGTCTGATTTCCAAGAATCAAAGAATATTGCACCTGGTGGGTTGCCAGCGGTATGGAACACTGCTAGGTAGGTCGCACATGAAAAAGTTTGGGAACCTCTGAGTCTATGCATACACAATAATAATCAATTAATTTCATTGCTTTTAGCTTTATCACTTAACATGTTTGTTTTACGCACAAGTTATGTATGTACACTACACCCGCATACTTATAAACTGGGATTTTCTCATCCCAATTTTTATTTTTTTAAAAATCACAAATTCTGAATGTTTTATACAAGATTGACTTCAAGCGTCCATTATATCCCCAGCCTCCTATTATATTTTTAAAATGCATTCACCATTTTTATTTACTTTCAATGTTCAAAATTTATTCATCTGTAATCAAATCAAATCCCATCGAGTGAGATCATGCTGTATACTCTCCGCTCCGCCCCCTCTCGCATCTCGCTCACTGTTCTCTCGCAGCACCGGAAAAATAAACACCCATTCGACGAGCAGCAATCAGCGGGCAGCAAGTGCATCGAATCATCTCAAAATGTTTGCTTCTCGCACGATTTCGATTGGCTATTGCTTGCATCCGTTGTGCCGCGCCAGCCTGTCAGCGTCTTCATCATTTCTAGAAAATCGAAAACACAAACTGCCAGTCATCATTGCTCGACTTGCGCACTTTGGAGTTTGGACCGCCGGCCGCCGCACCGCGCGCCACCCCCAGCTGAGGGTCGCTCGGACCGGATCATGAAACCAACACGACACCCCGCGTAAATCATTCGCGAAACGGTACCAACGTCTACTTGGTTTTATTGTTTTTACATTTTACTTCTGGTTTTGTCTGGCCCTAGGTCAGGCCGGCTGCTGTATTTCGTGGTGACGGATTTGTGAAAATCAGCATCATGTCATGAGAGGGCAAAGTCCAGTGAGCACTTGCCAAAAAAACACAAAAGGAGTGATACCGCAGGGTTCGCCTTTCACACTGTCGAGCAGGTTATCAACTGCTTTGGAAGCTTCCAGTCCCAATACCTTTCGCCGTACGCAATCGTACACGCGATCGAATCACACTCATATGGGAGAATCAGAATCATCTCATGAGAGGGCAAAGTCCGGCCGAAATCAAGGCACTTGCCAATAAACATGAAACGAGTGATACCGATGATGATGTAAAAAATACCGCAGGGTTCGCCTTTCACACTATCGAGCAGGTTATCAACCGCTTCGGAAGCTGCCGGTCCCAATACCGTTCGCCATAAGCAATCGTATAAGCGATCGCATCACACACATATGGAGAGGAGAAAAGAGGCGTGACAAGCGACCAGTCGCTCTGATTTCTTTTTGGGGCTTAAGGGGATGGTACGCTGAGAATATTTTTAATATTCACAAGGTAAAATATATGAAATGCTAGAAAATGCTCCAAGAAATTGTGTGTTTAGAAAATGTTTTTAAAAAGATATCAAAATTGGCGCAAATTAGTTTTTTTTTTCAAAACAATTTTGGCGCATATTCAAATTCCCTAAAAAGATACTTCATTTAGTGGGTCACGTGCTCCATCTCGAAAGAGAATTTTCACGTGACATCAGCAACAAAATGATAAATTTAAAAACCGGTCATCAGTGGTTTTTGCATTCGCGATACGTGGGCCTAAAATTGCTAACGTTGTCCTTGAGTGGAATCGGTTTTGAAAGCCAATTCACATCGGCATAGAAAGATCGGTTATAAAAATATTCAAAAAGCGATGATCTGCAAATTTGCCTTATCAGAGGTAGAAAATGTTAATCAAACACACGTGTAAATGCTGCTGTATCTCATAATACAGACATTCGATATTGCTGGTTCTGAAATCTTAGTGAGTGATTAAGTGCTAAACGGAGACCATTTGTATCGATCAATGGAATCTGCATTGATCGCTGAAGATTGATTTGGTCAATAGAGAGGCGTGTGAACTAACCATAATATATGCAAATGGTTTGTTACCCCGAAAATAGGTCGTGATTTAGTGGAGTGGCAAAGTGGCCCTGGGAATTTTTTATTTGAATTTATCCAAATTTTCTGCATTTTTAGTGCAAACACCATACATGTTTTCCATTTTTCCACAAACAGTAATTGTTATAATGGCGCTTGAATTTGATTATGCTAAATTGTTTCTCCATTAATCGTTTCGTCCATTAATCGCACATTATTATCGACGTTCCGTGAACAATTTTTCAATTTTTGCGATGAAATATCAAACAAATGTAAATGTATAACATTTCACAGAAAACTATTTTGCCGAATTCATTTTCGCGGTTTTACGAAACGTAACTTTCTGTGGTATGTGTTTTAACGGATTATATAATTGCGCGGAATGTCGTCTTGTGAAACAAACTATTCAGCATAGAATGGATAATGAAAAAGAAAGAAGGTATAGTATAAAGTATAAAGGTAAAGTATAAAGAAGGAAGATGGAAGGATGAAGAAGGAAGATGGACGATGGAAGCAGGAAGAAGAAAAGGAAAGGAGGCAGAAAGAAAGGAATGGAGGAAGAATGAAGACGGAAGAAGCAAGACGGTAGTTGGAAGAAAGAAGATGTAAGACGGAAGATAGAAGACTGAAAACGGAAAACGAAAGACGGAAGATGAAAGAAGAAAAAAAAGAAAGAAGCAGAAAGAAGAGAGTAAAATAAAGAATAAAGTACATGGATGACGAAAAATGGAAGAAGGAAGACGGAAGAAGGAAGAAGAAAAAGAAAAGAAAAGAAGAAGGAAGTTGGAAGACGGCAGATGGAAGAATCAGTGCGACACCGTGTCAAATTTGTCACGCCGCTGATGTATAATTTTACACGCTAATTCAAATTTGTTGACGCTCGCAGAATTTTCCTTGGAAATTCCGAAGATAAAGTTGAATTTTCGTATAATTTGCCGATTGTCGTTGAGACTCCAGAGATTTTTTCATGAATATTCCGAAGGATTTTTCGTTTGTTTTCTAAAGAATTTTTCGTTTAAATCAAATTTATGAATGGAGAAGACATTCTACCGAAAATCACTTGGCGAAGGGGCACAATGCCGAAGTTGTTAAGCTGAATATATCATTAGGCCGAACAAACCATTAGGCCAGAGGTTCCCAAACTGTGGGTCGCGACCCCCAGGGGGGTCGTGGGCTGTTCAGTGGTGGGTCGCGAAAGACAAATCTTAATTCACAATTTTGTTACTATTTTGTCCCACAAATCTATTATATATTATAATCTATATTATATTTTGAATTAGGGTTTAAGTAATGATTTGATGATTAAAGAACAACAAACCGAGGTCAACGGCCTTTTTTGTTATACGATATTTGGGCAAGTAGAAAGAAGTCCTATACAATCTAAATCTAAACCCCGAACCCAATCCAAAACTAATCCTAATCCAATTCGAATCAAATCCAAATATTTTTAAAATCCAATCCAAACCTAATTCAAATCCAATCCAAATCTAATTCAAATCCAATTCAAATCCAATCCTAATCAAATCGAAATCCAATTCAAATCCAATCTGAATAAATTTCAAATCAATCCCAAATTCAATTCAAATCCCATCCAAATCCAATCCAAAAAATTGACGAAATTTGTGACAAATACAATGATGGAATATAAAGCAATTTATTATGATTTGTCCAATCTAACGCGAACTCATTTTTATCAAATTTCACAAAATCAATGCATTTGGTACCTGGTGGGTCGCAAGCAATATGGGATTCTGCTAGGTGGGTCGCATATCTAAAAGTTTGGGAACCTCTGCATTAGGCTAAAACCCATCTGGCCGAAATGGACATACGGCCGAACAGGTCATTTGGCCGAAAATGTCGTTTGGCTGAATAGGTCACTGAACCAAAAAATGCCGTTTGGCAGAAAGACCATTCGGCCGAAAATGTCTTATGGGAGATAATGTATCTTGGCCGAAATGGACACAAATCGGCTGAACTAGTCATTTTGATGAATATTTTGTTTGGCAGATGTGGCCGTTTGTCATTTGGCCGAATGGGTCGACATTTTCGGCCGTATGACCATTTTGGTCTCATGACATTATCCCTTACTGCTAAACAACTATTTCGATCAAATGGCATTTTCTGACAATTGACCTTATTGGCCAAACGACCTTTTCGGGAAAATTACCATTTCTGCTAAACTGCTAAACATTTCGGGCCGTTTGGCCGGTTTTAGGTCATTTGGCATAAAGTCGTTTAACATAACGCCGTAAATTGAGTTTACATTTCATTTGAGGCAATATATCTCACGAACGGTTGGACCGATTTGCCAGAACCACTCATCAATTGAATCGTTTTGGGCTCCTCTGTGTTTATGTATATGAAAAATAGAACATTTTGCTGGGAAATGATGAATTTTGATGAAAACCATCAAGCTCTGTCTAGAGGGCGACGACTAAACGACTGACATTTAGGACGAAGAGAAAACAACCCGAGCAAGATCGGGTAGGTTCGACTAGTTATTTATAATTATTAATGCTTGAACCTTTTAAGAAAGATGCTTTGTATTTTTGTTTTGAATTATCGATTATATAAAATCACTGCTCGAAGGATATCAATGTTCTTTCATGTTGACTTCATGAATTTTTTACTATCTGCCTTTCTACTTAACATCTTTTTACCTCTGGGTCAGTATCAAGATCGTCGTTGACTAAGACAAACTACAACGCACAGAAACTCGAATAGCAAAATTGTAAGTGCTCAAGAGCAACAAATATTTCTGCAAGGAGAATATATTTTTTTGTTGTTTAATTCGTTTATTTAAAGGCTCACTCGCCGAATTTAGCTTTACAGAGCCACTATCTTGGATATTATTTTTACAATAATAACTTTTTAAACAATAATTTTTCTACGGTAACGTTTTTTCGACGAAGTGCCGATAATTTTTTCCGGGCCTGGATTCTGGGAACACTGGTCAGAACATATTTTTTTTTATTTCACTCTCTTTTTGCCTTGATCGTCGTCGTTTATTTGTCACTTCATTGAAATCGGATGATGTGTTTGATGCATTGTCCTCAACGTCTGTCCAGTCGCTATCGTTGTGTTGTTTACGTTATTCAGCAGTGGATCGTATGGGTACGGAAGACGTCATTTTTTCCTTGTCCATTGGCGGAAAGTCGGCTTGACTAAATAACTCGTCGGTTGGAAGCGGAGCTGTTGGTGTTACTGTTTCATCTTGGCATGATGGTATGGTTGTTTGATGACATTTTTCCCCTGGATGGGCTGGTTTTGCGCATTGACGGCAAAATTTGTGCTGTGTAGGGTATGTTACCATCGATGTTTCGTTGTGTATAGTGATGAAAGACGGTATTTGACGCAACAAGTTCATCCTTAGAACTCGTACACCGTTCGCGATACCGGGAAAATAGTGCTTCCACGTTTCGTTTCTTATAGAAATCACCTCTTCAAATTTAAGCATATAATCTAGGAATCACTCATTGATGGAGGGAGGTCATGTACCCGAACGGTAACTGCCTCACAGTCCACATAAACAGGTATGCGGAATTCTTTTTCTGCACATACCATCATCCTCTTCCAGTTGTGTTCCAACTGGTAGCGAGATGCGACATCTTTGTTCTCCATTTCAATAAACACACAGTTGCGGGAGTTGTGCAACTGTATGCTTTTGACTTCCGAATATTGGATTTTTAGTTCATTATTCAAAAAATCTTGAACTTTCCTAGCATCAGGGCGAGTAGGAAGAACACTGAAATCCACTATTAGGGTATTCTTTCTTGCACCGCACATTTTCCACAGGTTACGAATAGATGCAAGAGAATTGAAGTGAACGACCGATGAATACGAAAGAAGGCTGACAACTCGAAGGAGAATATATATGGTTCTTATTCTCAATGTATGCATTTATTCAGTTCTAGGAAAAGGAAGATATAATTCCTTCTTTCAAAGGATGTATTTGCCCGGCAGCAGGCAAAAGAGGACATGATTCATTTGTTCAATCAAGGCAATTGCTCGGTTTAAGGCATAGACAATGATATATTCCTTTCGTTCCAAGGATATATTTGATCGTCAGATGGCAAAATACGATATGGTTCCCTTATGCAATTCAGACATTTGCTCAATTGAAGGCAATGAAAGATATAATCCATTCTTTCTTAGAATGCATTTGCCCGTCAGAAGGCAAAAGAAGGTTTAAGGCAAAGGAATATATGATCCCTTCTTTCGAAGGTTGCATTTGCCCGACAGAAGGCAAGAGAGGATATGTATCCTTCTTCCAATTCAGGCATTTTCTAAACCAAGGAAAGATATGATATGATTCTTTCTTGCAAAGAATGCATTTGCTCGGCAGACGGCAAGAGACGATATGGTTCCTTATCTCAATTTGAACATTTGTTCGGTTTAAGAAAAGGGGAGTAAAATGAATTTGCCCAGCAGAAGCCAGAGAGGCTATGACTCCTTTCAATTCAAATATTTGCTCGGTTCAATGCAAGGGGAGATGTGATCGTTTATTTGAAAGCATGCATTTGCTACGTTTATAACAAGCGAAAATATAATCCATTTTTCAAAATGAATCCTTCTAAAAAATCATGCTGTTTATTTCTGATTTATCTTGTTAATTGGTAGTCAGCATTTGAAATGTTTCCGTTTTTACAGAAAGATTCTTTATTATTAATTTGCCACGCCGTACAATCTTGTTTCCAATTATCATGTATTGTATGGTGGAAACAGCGTAACTGAATAACTCGATAAATCTTACTTATTAATCACACAGTTCAAATAACAATTCAATACCTAATTTTCAAAACGACTTATCTGTCTCTGCACTCCCACGCGAACCAACACCATCAACACGTAGGTGAAGTCTATCTGTTGGTTGTGTTGGTTTGCCTGGGAGTGCTATCAGATTCGTCAAATCGACGTTTGAATCTTTGTTTACAAAAGCCGACAAGTCGTTTTGAAAATTTGGTATTGAATTGTGCCCTGCCAAACGACTATTTTACCAAACCATCGTTATGTCAAATGATAATAATGAGGTACAATCGTTTGGTCGATATGGCTGAACTGGTTGACCGAACTGGTCCTTTGGACGAAAAAGTCGTTGGGCTTAGTAGGTGTTATTTGGGCAAATTTGTAATTTGTTAGGAAATGCCGAGTAGGTCATTTGCCAGAATGGTCTTTACGATCGAAAATGTCAAAATGACAACGGGTCGATATTTTTGTCCAAACGATTTTTCCGCCGGATGACCTACAAACAATCATTTTATCCAAACGATCTTTTGGGGCAAACGGCTTTATATCCACTACGGTCAAACCTTTTTCGACCTGAGTGGAAGTTTGAGTGATAATGTATTCCTGATTGTGGTTTTCGTGCGTCTTCAGCGCTATTTACCGATATTCAAAAAGCTGCCATACAGTCAAGATGCCTTCATCCATCACGATTTGTATGGAGCAAATCCTGCCGGCAAAATACGATACTTGGATACGTTTGGATGCTCTTCATTACAGCAAATACCTTAAAGACAAGAACAAAAGATCAAACATGCAACTCAATTAACTTCATTGTATACTATACACAGTTTTGGTAAGATCTTTCTGATTTGTTTCGTTGCTCATATTTCCTAAGATAACGGTTTGTTTAATGAATATAATCAACATTCGAATCTCTTTCACTGTTCTATTGTATTGCTATTTAAGAGAGTTTAATGAAGCATTGCACAGTGTATACCCAGGGCCGGATTTAGCCGAAAGGGGGCCCCGGGGCCAACAGGTTGTGGGGGCTCCAAAATGTACAAAAAAGGTAGGTTTTGGTACATAAGAATTGTGGGGGCCCGGGGCCACGGCCCCACGCCCCCCCCCTAAATCTGGCCCTGGTGTGACTCACACCAGATATATTTTAGGCAGCACTAAGGCTCAAATAGGAGATATATCACTCAGGCTTCTACGCTGTTGAATCTCAAAGAATTTTTTTGCATATATGTATTTATATGGGTTGTCCAAAAAAGGTGCACTTACCACAACAGTTTTTACCGGAAAATTCGTTTATTTAGGGCATTATACATTTGATTACTATCTGATTCGTTCTTATATTGTAGAAGTGTTCTTGTTCTTACACTTATGTGTTGTATCATATCTGAAGCTTTATCTACGTTCTGGGAGCAAGGCTCCTGCTGATTTTGGCTTTGGATTAAACAAATCAATTATATAGTCTTTAAGGTGCAAGACAATTTTAATGTTTGCCAATTTTCCTTCCTTCTTAAGTGCACGATCCGAGAATCAAATAATGAGATACTTTTCCTTGGGAACCAATTTGTTATTAAAATCATTGGCGTAACTAACGAAAAATTCCTGGGGGGCTATTATTTTTATGTTTACAGTTCAAAACACCCTCAACACGACCCAACTCATGTATACTGTTCGCCAACTGGCCTACAGCTATTTCAACACATCCATTGACGAATTGAACATTACAAATAATGTTCATCGAGGTTCAGCCCTAACATAACAAATCTAGAGATGTCATTTCGACATAACCGTAGGCCATTTGGGCAAAATGGTAATTTGGTAGGAAAGGTCGAGTAGGTCATTTCCTGGAATGGTCTTTACGGTCGAAAATGTCAATAGTCCGAACGGATCGACATTTTTGTCCCTATCCCTGTTTGGCCAAATGATATTTTCATCCAAACGACTTTTTCGCCAGAGGACTAGTTGGGCCGAATGATCTAATAGACCGAACGACCATTTCGTCCAAACGGCCTGTTAGGGCAAACGGCTTTTTCGGCCGTATGTCGCTTACGGCCAAACCGTTTTTGACCTAAACGAAAATTTTTTCCAAATAACTTTTGGCTCCACGTGCTGTTTGTCCAAATAAAATTCCGGAAAAGAGGGCTTTTCACTTTATATACAACTTTCCGTGGAATATTCGAAGAATTTCTTGTGGGAATAGAAAAAAAAAACAGAATTTCGAGTGAAAATTCTGAAAAATTACGGAGATTTTCCCATAGAAATTATTTCAAAAAATCGCGTAAGAATTCATAAGAATACTTTTTGGAAATTCCGAAGGCCTTCCCGTTGAAATTTGGAACAATTTCCACTGGAAATTCAGAAAAAAAAATTTCGACGTTTTGTCTTTTCGATGATTTATCCTTACGATCTTTTGTCTTTCAGCCTTGTCTTTCGACATTTTGTCATAAATTCATGACCTGCTTGGGCAAACGACTTTTTCGGCCAAAGGACCAGTTCGGTCAAACCACCTTTTCGGTGGAAAGACCAGTTTAGTCGTTTATCCATGTCGGCCAAACGGCACTTTCCGATGTTCTGTCCAAAAGTCTTTCAGAGGAAAGCCATTTGACCGAATAGTCACGTTAAGCAAAAAGTCATCTAGCTGAAATGGTCGTTTAGCCAAACAATTTTCTTTGGAAATTCCAAAGAGCTTCCCTTGAAAATAATAAAAAAAAACTCCCGTGCAAACATCAAACTATTTCCCGAGAAGAATTCGGAAATATAATTTAAAAGGATATTTTGGGAGAACTTTATTTTCCGGCAAAATTAAAATGATTTTCTCGTTAATGTTTTGAAAATTTCCAGAAAAATACGACATCTAAAGTGACTTTATGCTGTCGACCAAAATTATGACAAACGTCTCTGCCGACGATTTTTGAAACGTTCAACACCGCTATACGAAAGACGGAAGACGACAAACGGAAAAGGGAGAGATTAGAGAGGTAAGAAGATGCAAGGAAGAAAGAAGAAGATAGAAAAAAGGAAGGAGAATGAAGTGCAAGGGGAAACTGATTTTTTCATTCGGCCTAATGACCATTCAGCCTAATGGATTGATGCCGAATTTAATACCGATTGTTATTAATTCTTTCTGAATTAGGCAAAACGTGCTCCATGAAACCTTTTTTTTCTAAACTGGTATATTTCGCGAGATGTCGCTCCGCGGAATGGTTTTTGGCAAAATGGTATTCAACCGTAAGTGAAGATTTTGTTCTCGCTTCATAAACAAATATTTTCTAAAAGGCCCAGAGACACATAGCGTTATATACCAATCGACTTAGCTTAACGAGCTGCGATGATGTCTGTATGTGTGTGTGCACGTAAATAATTGATTGATTTTTGAGGCACTTAACCTTAGCTGATTTATTCGCAGTAAGTTGAACTCGACAGATAATCACATTGTTTATTAAATCATTGGATTTATTATAGGCCCCCTTTGAAAAAAAATTTTCTCCAACATTCACATTTCATTGGGTAAAATTTCATGCATCAAACAGATTTGGGCAGTCTATCGGGAAAATCTCTTTTAACTTTTCAAAAGGACCTAAGTAACAATTTCAGAAAAATCGAGTTCAATGTTCTAATAATTGTTCTAATAATGTTCAGAAATAAGGTTCGTCGGCTGTAATAAGTCACGAATTCGAAGCGGGTGTGAACGGGGAATCAATAAACTTGTCGATAAACCGAAAAAGTATCCATTGTGTATTTTCTTTTGAAATTATTTTCATCGCTGTCAGTTTAAAAAAAATGAATTGAAGGCGTTACCCGAAAAGCAGCATCGCAAATTGATTTTTGCGCAAGCACCTGAAAAATCCTTAACTCTCTCATCTGGCATCAGAGGGAACTCGGAATCGTGCAGTCAATGGTGAGTCTTGTGATTAAACATTACTACAACTCTGAGCATCGAATAGAAGCAGAAATGCGGTCAGAATAGATGTTCTATTAGTGATTGGGATCACAAGCGTGTCGTGAAAGCGTTTAAGCGGAATCCTAATGCTTCGGTCAGAGATATGACCAAAAAGTTGTCCAATCTGTCCAAGTTCTTCGTTAAGAGAGCCAAGAACCGGGAGGGACTGCATACGTGCAAAGTGCAGAAGGCTCCAAATCGTGATGAACGGCAAAGTACGGTGGGAAAGTCGCGGGTACGGAAACTGTAAACCCAGAGGCTGACGAAGCCTCATTGTCTCATCATGGATTATAAGACTTACGATAAAAGGGTCTTCCGGTAGCTTTCAGGCAATGTAGGTCCGGGTGTTGCATTGCTCCGGGCCTCACAAAACCTTATGATGATGATGATACTACCATCTATTGTAGCAAGGCACCTGCCGATAGCACTGGTCATATCTGACAAACGATTTGATCCTATTTATATTATTGATGGTATTTCATCAAACTCCTGTATGAAGGGCCAAAATGGGTAGGGTGGTTCCATAAGCAGAGGCACTTATGCAAAATCCACGGGATGAGTAGAGAATCTCCTTCCAGAAGAAAGTTCGTACAATCAATAATACAATATTAAGCCCTCGTTTCCCAGATTGACCCAATAGATGGGGAGAAGAGCCCGCCCTTTATCCACGAGATGTTAACAATAGGAAGTTGGCGATTCCACTCTTCCTATCCAAATCGCTTCAATCGGGTGCCCTGATGGGCCTCACAAAACCTTATATACCAAAATCAATCCCCGAAAACTGTCGACCCCAGGGGCTCCTTCTAGCAAAGTTCGGCACTTCTTCCGGGGTTACTGTTCTTCACCGCCCAGCACATGTTTGATGTCCCGGAGGAAGTAAACAAGCTGAAATTTTCAAAGTTTGCCAAGAAATACATGATTTGGCAAGTGATCTGTTCATATGGCAAACGAAGTGCGCCGTTTGTGACTACCGGGACTGTAAACGGGAAGATCTACCTCAAGGAGTGTCTATAAAAGGGTCTTCGTGCCACCGAAGTCTTATTGGTCTAATCATGGCCATGTGAAATCAAAAATGCTACTCATTAGTCAGTACTCGGTATTTGATATTTTATCATAAAATTAAATCGTTACAGTATCTCACTGTAGATTTGTAAGCTACGCTTGCTATTGAAAAGATCACACTGTATGTAGAATTCAAATGGCATATGAAATTACTGATGCTGAAAATCATATCTGCGCAAGTCGATCAAACAGGCTGAATCGAATCCGCGAAGTGTGCGATCCATCACCGATTGAGGCACCCCTCGTTAGCTTCACGTGATGATGCAATAATTACCCGCCGCTGCTGCCTGGTTCCAATGAACCAAAACAACCTATCTATTCGTTTGTGTATCGCATTCGCATATATCTCTACATATGAGCGAGATATGCAACGAGCTCCGGCGATCGAATGTTAAGCGCAAAACGAATTAGCGATTTCTATATTCATTCGCTTCACCCCCGAGCCTGTAAGTGCGTGAAAAAATGACCAATCGGATAGCCAATCAAGTGGAAAGAGAGAAAATCGTTTATACAGTTTATATGGGGTTACTGTTTTTGTTTTCGACTTTTGGTTGTAATTGCGGTCATTGTTTCTAATGAGGGATGGAAGCTCAACAAAACTTCTGATTGAAAAAAAAAAAATAGATTCGATGGCCTACATAATTAGCTCAGGTTCTATTTTCTGCTTTAGAACTAGAAATAGGAATTTATAATTACTAAACTTTGTTGTTCTGTATACTTCTGCCTATAGGCCAAAGCATATGGGTCAGAATTATTTTTTGTCCAAAATAATCACTGCCAATCTATTTGTACTAACATAATGACAATAATAGTTATGACCTTAACGTTTAGCTTGAAAATTCAATTCAATAATCCTACGTAATTGATTTTTTTTTAGATGTTTGCTTCTTGTTATGTTACTATATTGTGATCAATTGACGACTTAATTACTTAAAAGAGATGGAACGGAAACTTGTTCGTTAGTGAATAAGATCAACTTTTAAAACCACTTAAATAGCAAGTAATAACAGCAATAAATGTTATAATAGAAGCGCGGCCCGGGTGTCACCTGTCATTATCATTGAACGAACACTGAGTCCTGTCCAAAGCATTACCTTCAAGCGTTCATCAGGTTGCTACGGCGAAGCAGTGCACAGCCCCGTATTAAAATCCCATTACACAAAGACACGCGATAAATTGGCTAACCTTTCCCTACTGACATTTGCTCCTTGGAAGAGTGCCAATTGCTTTTCATTCATATACCTGTCCGCATACATTATTACAAATCTAAATAAAACAATCCCCGGCAACAACGTCTCCGGTCACCCCGCAATCACGGCCGCACTCAAGGGAGCTCAAGGGTCTTCGGAAACTCCCCTCCTATTGCGCCGTAACAAATCAAAAAGGTCCCCGATTATTTGCTGAACTCTTGTGAACAATTACCTACGATGTGCCGATACGAGGTTCGGCACCTGTATATGCAGCTGGCTAATGCATCGCTCGCCGCTGCTTCTCGGTAGGTAATTGCAATTCGCATGCAAGTAGCAAACAGTCAGTCAATTGCTTGCTAGCTGGCAGCCATCAGTAGAAATACCTCGCCAAGACAACCGGCGATGACTGCATCGAAATCAGGTGAAGGTATTTCCCTGGCTCTCGGCTTGGATGGGAGTCATTGTCAGGGTGCCTACATAGTATCATCGGCAATCATCACCATTCGTCATCATTATAGATTTGCTACGGAGTACGATTTCCAAACGACAGTTGAATCGAAGCATCATAATAAAGTGCGATATTAGCGTTGACAAATTGTGTAAGCCAATGATGCGAGAAAAATTGAATACCACAGTAAATGAAAAGATATGAATTGAATTAATGAATAATGTCAAGATTGTTTTTAACGTTTTTAACTTAATTTTTGTCGATTATCACCTTCAGATTCAATGAAACGCCTTTAAAAAAATTCTCGAGTATCAATTAAGATCACCAAAACACATATCATGCTAATAAATCTTGACTTTGATCATTCAAAAACTGGAAAATTTCAATTCTTTATTGTGATCTATAACATCTTAGTATTTAACAGCATTAGGCAATCGCTGGGATTGAAACGGCACGGTGAGGCCGCTTCCACTTAAATATGTATATCCTACATCTACAACGCTTCTATACATTGGCGAATATAACTTTTTTCACTTCATTATGGGCCGTATACATTTGAGTCGACTCCCAACTGGGTGTTGTTATTGCATTCATATATCGACTGCGCGTGGTGCATCGGGCGAGGGCGGTTCCAAACCGCTCATTAGCGCGCTATCACCGATTATGCGCTACATGATGCGGCGGTCCCATCGCCAACGATTGGTGAGATATTGTGTGTGGCCGGCAGCCATCAGGTCCGTTCCGTATCTGATGCAACGATGAAGAGGTGGTGTATTTTTCCTCGGGCTCCCTTTATTTTTATTGCTGATTAGTCTCTAAGTGATGATGATGATCAAAGTGGCTAAGCACGAAAACGTTTTTATTGTTGGAGGGTAGCATTCTAGTGGTAGATCCGTAATGGTTGATAAGATCGTTTTCAGCCGGATTGATTTATTGCATTCGGGCTACCTAGAAAATATGAAGCCATTATGACATATTTTGATTTTTTAAATTGTTCAATTAAAATACACATAATTAATTATTTTTTAGAGGGACGTCTCTTTAATCTGTTCGTTGAACATGTCATCCAACTTGTAGGAATAATCTAATCGTTCAACGTTCAATATTTAATTCGATTGGCAAACTTGGATTTTGTTCGTTTCGTGCCTTCCCTTAGGGTGAAGGCAGAGTAAACGCGACCGCGCGATGCGACGCGACGCGACAGTGCCATTTGACAGTTCTCTGATAATAATTGTTCTTCCTTTGCGTGAGTCGCTTCGCACGTCGCGGTTACACTGGCGGGCACCTAAGCCTTTGTTGTTCGCCATATAGACTTAAAAATATTCATCTGTTACCTACCTACCGATAGCTTATTTACTCCACGACTCGGACAAAAGGAAGGGCTATTTTATGGGCTTGGCCCTTTTTGGTATTCAAATTTGAATATAATTAAAAACTCACAATGTAAACAACATCTCGTTTAGCCACTGTTTTGCGACGATTTTTCACAGTGTTTAATTTAATGGTTTCCTAATGAATGAGATCCATGAATTTCGGTCAACCTGTCTTCAATTTGTATCTGCATTCATAATCAAATAATCAAAAACAAAATTTCAAACTTATTGAATAAAAAGGCACGATTAATACAATGTAACGAACATATCATAACTATATTGGCAAATCAACCTTCAGTGTTAATAATCCTCTAATTATCCAATTAGGAAACTCTTCATCGCCATTATCCCATACTGAACGCCGTAGTTCCTTTGCATCTATTACAGACGCCCGCAGCCGCACAAAATCATAATCACGGTGACCGATTATTATCGATTAGTCCATGCAGTGCACCTTAAAGTGCACCCGCCTGTCTGGCTGACAGAGTTCCGATGGATGCCCTCGAAGTGGAACGTTGGCTGCATATTATAAATGCATCATCATGCGCGAAAATCGCACATTCTCTGACGCGCCACTGCCAACCGCTCAACGCTCGAACTCAATCGATTTCCATCACAAAATTAAGCGCTGATATTCACTCCGAAAAGATTGGTCGGTCAGAGTTGCGCAAAAATAATTAAGAGTTAGGCGATTGCATATGAACTAGGGCATTCCCCAAACTTTAGTTTCGGAAAAAATCATCGAAAGTTCAATATCTCTACTGTAATTATATGCCTCCTACTAACAATATTATGAATACGTATTATTCCATTAAAAATGGTTATGTTTCACATTACTGAGCTAGGTACGATGTATTACTTTTCTAGCATTGAATTTTTGTGTCACCCTAACAGACACGTGCTGTCCCAGACGTCTAGCTTTTGCTGCAACTTCGTGCAGTTCCGCCAATTTTCCACCTGCTTAGAGGCCTGTGCAATTTTGTGCAATAACCGTTCTCAAAATGCTATGTCATGACATATTGGGGGCTCCTCGGTTCCTACACACCCCACATTAACTATCAAGAAGGAAGTGGGAGATGAAATCCCCGGGTTTCTTCTTCGGACGTGCGCTCGCCGTCAATCAAGATTGCAGAAATTTTCGATCGTCGATGATGTGAGTGATTGGATTTTTGTACGGTTCGAGGGCCACAATTTGCATCAACGTTCGATTCCAATTCATTGTCGAGGTTGATGCTGGAAGTGCGACTGGTGCAACGTTGAAATGCTAATTAATGAGCCCCGACATTCATCAATTCTGCAAATCGATCCTAAAATTTAAATTTGCATGCTACAGCTTGGTAAAACCCGACTTTTGTTAGCTGTTACCAAATAAAACGAAATATCATTTCTACAAATATTCCAGCAAAAAAAAAACAACTTGGAGATCTCGACGCAGAAAATGAACTGAATTATAATTCTTGTATATTTAATGCCTTAGCCATCACTACCAGCACTATTGCTGTCAAGTACATCCACGAGAACTTACGATTCGAAAAGCATTTGATATCAGGTCTTCATTAATGTACTTTCCCTCAAAGTGCACTTCTCGCAACTTCACTAGCTCGTAATTTTAACAACCTCTTCCCCTAATGACGCATAGTTTGCTGCCTTTGCATCTGTTTCGGTTTGAAAGCTGTACGTACCCTATTACGAAGTGCTTTTGGTCATATTTGCTATCTCTCGAGCTTAACGAGTTGCACCATTATATTTTTTTGGTAATAATCCGAAATCCAAATCTGCTAGCCCAATCAGCGCAAAAATAGTATGAAACTAATTATTTCTTTTATCCTTTTTTTCTTTCCAGGTGAGTGAACATATTTTACGTAAAGTGTTAACATTTGGTGAACTATTCAGTAGGACGGACCGCCAAACACGAGATGTAAGATTATGAAAGGGTTAAAGTGAAATTTTTATAACACAAACTACTCTTGTAGTAAAATCAGCAGTGATTCTAATGGTTTGGGGAGAATAATCTTGAATCTAAAACATGCTTCTTCAGACACATGTCACTAAGAATTCAGTTATCTGTGACGTGCCTCTCCATTCTATTGAAACGCAATGATGATAAAAGTGAGTTTTGGAAGCAGTAGTAATCAAAATTTCATTACAGTTCATTACAGTAGCCTATATTACGGATATTAGCCACCCGGAGTGGAAATTAATTACTATGTCTGATTTGTGAAATTGCACAACATGTGTAAGATTTAGTTCGAAAAATGTATTGGAGGGTAACCACTTCCTTCAGTGGGGTTTGATCCCACGAAACCAGTACGCTAGACAGGTGCTTTCCCTACTAATCTCCTTCGGTCCTTCATAGCTTAGCAGGGAAAGCACTTTTTTTGTTTTTCTTTTTTGGTAATCCATGTTTATTTCCAGAAAAGGTCCTGCCAACACCAAAACAAAATCACCGATCTATCCAGTTTATCAGAGAGATTTTATAGGGTATCCAATCATGGTTTGAACCAAATGGCGGGTTTCAGATGAGTCGTCAAAACAAAGTTGATTTATTTCATTAAAGGGACATGTTAGAACTACGATTTCTAGTTTATATGGAAGCTTAGTTCATTATCTTTCTAAAAACATCCTGGGTGCACATATTCATGCTCAGATTCATTAAAAAAAACTTAACAATTACATAACTCTGATTCGTACCACGGTTTGAACTACACTGTTCATGGTTTGAACTAAATTCGTACCATCCATGGTTTGAACTACTGCAGCAGCCAGCAGCTCCTAAATATAATACTAATCACATGCATCAAACGCTGAGGAAATCTATAGAAAAGCAAATTTGTTTTACTATTCACCTTCTCGCATTAGATTAGTAACTCGAAACGTGTGAAAAACGACTAAATTATCGATATGAAAATTGCGATTTTTTCATATTGGAAATGTAAACAAAATGCTCCTAGCGGACAGCAGCAGAACATGACTGCATTTACAAGTTCAAACCATGATACGAGTTTAGTTCAAACCATGATCAGTTTTTACCTTGTATAAATGTTACTATTTTAACTATTTAAAACTGTTTCTCAATTGTATGATGGTGTCAATCGATTACAGATAAAAATAGCGTTCTTTTGATATATTGATCTCACTCCTGTGTCATAAAATGCATCCTTTACGAGCTTTTTGAAATTATGCCACTGGTGGGGGGGATTTAGCGCAAATTCAGTACGTTTTTAAATCGCTTTATTTTATTGCTTAAACTATATGTACGAATGTGTAAATAAACTCTATCACTTCCAGTATACCTAAATATGCCATTCATACTGTTTTAGGTTCATTTCCTGCCATTGAGATGGTAATTTCTACGGATTTCAAAATGGTTCAAACCAGTGGTGCAATTTATCAACAATGCCTGCTGAGTGTGATTCTTTTGTTTTGTATTTTTCTCTGCTCCTCTTTGCCTATGACGGTGCCTTTCAGTCAGAACAACAAAGCAGGAGTAGCTTAGCAAACTCGGTTTGCCAACAGCGGGCTGAAGCTGATGATCATTCGGCACAAATTTCCTGTCATTGTCTTTCAAGTGATAGTATTCACCCATGCATTTATATAGGGCCGTCGCATTCACACAGCAGCGAGTGAACTGAATAGACTGTCAGTGCGGGCTGCGTGTGCAATGAGAAGAGAGGTCTTTTGTTTACTATATCTTTGATTGTTGCTGCTAACCATTTTCAGTTTTCACTGCTAGGAAGTGAGTGTGAAGAGGGAATGGTATCAATATCCAACAAATTTCAGTCACTGAGATTGAGAATTCGCACCCCTGGTTCAAACCATGATACGCTTTTCTCTAGTTCAAACCATGATTGGATACCCTATTTGAACATCAGAATATTTAGCGAACTTTGTCCTCCAAGTAGGAATTCCACAAACGTTTATTCCCTAACGTTTATTTGCCTTCATTTTTTATCACTTGAACCAACAGAAATCCACATAAAAAATACTAACAGAAAAAAAAGGACAGAATTTTTTTCGGAAATTAGGAGAAAACAAAAGTGAAACAAAAATCTTCTCTTTTGGCTTGAGCTCTTCTTTAGTAATGGTTTGCGGTAATTCACGCTTTTCGTATCCATCTACACACTTTTTCAACACAAATCCGGGAGGTGAAAAAATAAAGCGCGGAAAACAAAACATGTCTTGGTTTCAGCACAGCACACTACGTTTTCACAAACAAAACCGCATTTATGTCAGTCAAAAATCAAAATCGCCTTGCATATCACACTTTGTGAAATTATTGTCGGAAGAAGTTGTATTTGATGCATCGATCGGGTCATATACGATAATGTTTGCTGTAGAGGAAGTTATTCGCAATATTCAGTCAATTCTAACTTGTGTCAGTTTATATATTTTGCAGTACACTGTATTAGTCAGTGTGAATGAATGTCTATATTAACACTAGGATTCATTCGTTCAGAAAATCGATGTAACTAAATTTTCAAATGGCTATAGGGTCAAACGACCTGTTATGGAGGGGTTAAGCGCTGCGTCAAAACAAAATTGATTTAGAAAATTCTTCAAAAATGAACTATTTATCTTTTTCCACATTTTAGTAGTTGAACGAGATCCTCGTCATGGCAAGTTTTGGTAAATATTACGTCAATTGTGCTAAACTTATGTTGCTTTGTTTTTATCTCAATAATAACAAATTACCGCAAAAAATAGGACGCAGTTGCCTATCGTTGCGATATTTTTTGAAGGTCAGTCCTATTGTTGCATTATTGCTTGTATTTCTTAAGGAGAGTGATAACACAACAATAGGACCTTAAAACCGCAATAATAGGTTCAAAGAAAGCAATTTTTTAATAAAAATTATTGATTTTTCGAAATTTTGTAAAATAAAAGGTGTTCTAGTGGTTGACTCGAAGAGTTTTAGCAGATTCACCATTGTTTTTGGAGCCCTCCTTAGCCGTGTGGTACACAGATAGAAAAAGTTGTTGAAATTTACACGAAAGTAATGCACATAAAGGGAATGCCAAAAAGAGCGTAAATTTGAACGATATTATCACCTGAATGTATGCAATTTGTATTGCATTATGACACTTTTTATACGAATAAGTGTCATAATGCTATGTAAATTGCATACATTTAGGGCGAACTTGTTGGAAAAGATTCATGTACGCCCAGAATAGTGTAATTTTCTACGTCTTCATTATTTACGCGTCGATTACTTTTCATTATTTCTTTCTGTGTAGGACGTGCGGCTACAAAGCAAGTCCATGCTGAGGGTGGCTGGGTTCGATTTCCGGTGCCGGTCTAGGCAATTTTCGGACTGTAAATTGTCTCGACCTCCCTGGGCATAAAAGTATCATCGTGTTAGCCTCATGATATACGAATGCGAAAATGGTAACGTGGCTTAGAAACCACGCAGTTAATAACTGTGGAACTGCCTTATGAACACTAAACTGTGAGGCGGCTCTGATTCAGTGTGGGGATGTAATGCCAACAACGGACCAGATCTTTACTGTACGGCAAATCCTTCAAAAATGCCGTGAATACCAGGTCCCAACGCACCATCTGTTCGTTGATTTCAAGGCGGCATACGACAGTATAGACCGCGTAGAGCTATGGAAAATTATGGACGAGAACAGCTTCCCTGGGAAGCTTACCAGACTGATCAAAGCAACGGTGGATGGTGTGCAAAACTGTGTGAAGATTTCGGGCGAACACTCCAGTTCGTTCGAATCGCGCCGGGGACTAAGACAAGGTGATGGACTTTCGTGCCTGTTGTTCAACATTGCGCTAGAACAGGGCTGCCCAACGTACGGCCCGCGGGCCGGATGCGGCCCTCGGCTCCATTTTTTGTGGCCCGCGGCATGTAAGAAAAATAACCTCATAATTGGCCCACCAGCTTTTCTACCTGGCTTCAGAAGTTTATTTTATTATTCATTATTCAATATGTAAGTTTTAAATTAAATCTCGCTCTGCAAAATTATTAATTTTAATTTGAATCGAAAAATAATATTTTACACAATTTGAAATGATTGCATAAACGACCCCAAGACACAAAAGGTTGATGTGAAACACACGTTTTCAATACAGATTGGTCAAAGTAGTTTATGTTCACGTTGAAAAAAGGATAGCCTTTTTGCTTAATTTGTTCGGAAAATTTTGCTATATTGAAGGAATAAAATCTGAATCCAAGCATTCTATGAAATATGATATTTGAAAGGGCCCAGGTAGGAAACAAAAGTTGATAGAAATTCAAAGGTTTAATTTTAAATTTCCGTTCATTGGTTCAAATTATTGGTACAATGAATTATAGCAGCAACAAACTCTTTTTACTCGAGCTAATATGAAGTCAGAAAATGCAGTACGAGCCAGTTTTGCTGTTAGCAAGATTTTGGCAATACGGATGAATTTGTTCCAGGACGGAGAACTTGTTGAGGAATGTATTTCGGTTGTTGCTGACATCGTGTCCAAAGGAAACAGCCTCCTTCTGTAACATAGTTTGCGTGGAAGACGGGGAAGAGTAAAAGTTATCGCAGAAGATTTGAAAGCTACGTAACGTGAAAAAGCCATCAGCTTCATATGTTACTCTCTCGCAACCGATGAAAATACCGTCGTGAAAAACGTGGCAAAGGTGGCTGTCTTCATGGTCATTTTTGAATGACAGAAAAATTGGCAACTTTATTCCCAATGCAGGGAACAACTAACGGGGAAAAGCTGAGGGCTGTTAAGACCTGTGTCAAGGAACTTTTTTCTCATTCGAAAACAAAAGTGACCTTACGATTGATAGAGTACCAGCAATGACAAGAAAGAACAATGGCGTTGTGACAATTCTAAGCAAGGAAAAGCAATCACATAGGTATGGCGATATGTCCCTTCCATTCCATATTCACCAAAAGAATCGATATGCGAAAGCGATCAATATTCCTCAAGTATTGACGATCGTTTTTAAGACAATCAAATTTATCAACGTTAGGGAACTCCACCCCCACCAATTATAAATAATGTTGACGGAAATGGAAGCTTTGATATCATCCTTGAGAGATTTTATCCTTTTGGAAATGACTTGAAATCTGGTACATTTCTCTCATCCTGTTGAAAACAGTTTATGCAAATCTGTTCAATATGGTGGTAAAGTATGGAAATTTCCAATTTTTAACATCCGGTAAACGGTGTGAGTAGATTACTTTAATGTTTCAAATAGATCTCTAATGCAACGAGGAAAACAAAATAAACAAAAGATTGTTTTAACGCAATTAAATCGTGTTTAGTTTTTTCTAGAAAATGGAAAAAAAAACATATATTTTTTGAAAATAGATAATGAAAAAGTTATGAACCAAATATTTTCTGGCCCGCCAGCAAAATGAATTCTAAAAATTGGCCCGTGGCTTGAAAAGATTGGGCAGGCCTGTGCTAGAAGGTGTCATGCGGAGAGCCGGGTGTAACAGCCGGGGTACGATTTTCAACAGATCCAGTCAATTTATTTGCTTCGCGGATGACATGGACATTGTCGACCGAACATTTGCAAAGGTGGCAGAACTGTACACCCGCCTGAAACGTGAAGCAACAAAAGTTGGACTGGTGGTGAATGCGTCAAAGACAAAGTACATGCTTGTGGGCGGAACCGAGCGCGACAGGGCCCGCCTGGGAAGCAGTGTTACGACAGACGGGGATACCTTCGAGGTGGTCGAGGAATTCGTCTACCTCGGATCCTTGCTAACGGCTGACAACAACGTTAGTCGTGAAATACGAAGGCGCATCATCTGTGGAAGTCGGGCCTACTACGGGCTCCAGAAGAAACTGCGGTCGGAAAAAAAATCGCCACCGCACCAAATGTGTCATGTACAAGACGCTTATAAGACCGGTTGTCCTCTACGGACATGAAACATGGACAATGCTCGAGGAGGACTTGCAAGCACTCGGAGTATTCGAGAGACGGGTGCTTAGGACCATCTTTGGCGGTGTGCAAGAAGACGGTGTGTGGCGGCGAAGAATGAACCATGAGCTCGCCCAACTCTACGGCGAACCCAGTATCCAGAAGGTAGCTAAAGCCGGAAGGGTACGATGGGCAGAATGCCGGACAGCAACCCTGCAAAGATGGTGTTCGCTTCCGATCCGGCAGGTACGAGACGGCGTGGAGCGCAGCGAGCGAGATGGGCAGACCAGAGTGACGGGAAATGTCATTTCGATGTCATGAGACTAATTTGCTAATAACTTTTTCCACAGGTCATTTACAATTACGTTTTACATGTAAACATGTAGCCCTCAAAGGACCCAAACAATTTTTCTAACAGGTAATTTCTCTAAATATGATATTGGCGACGTGAGAGCCGAATTAGTGTCAAATGACATTAATGTCATGACATTGCGTGACATTTTTTTAATCTCGCACTCATGGCTCACACTTTGTATTTAGAACAATGATCTGTTTGACAAAGTTCTAGGACTCTTTAAATACTTCATGTCAATCAAAAAATCCGAACTGTAAATTACTTTTGGAAAAAGTTATTAGAAAATTAGTAATAGCATTGCCATGACATTTTTTTGACATTTCCCATCACTGACCAGGTGCAGAACGACTTGGCGAGCGTGGGGCGTATCCGAGGATGGAGAGATGCGGCCTCGAACCGTGCATTGTGGCGTCAAATTGTTGATTCAGTGTTATCTGTTTAGATGTTAACTAAATAAATGAATGAATGTAATGCCAATAAGAAGAAGAAGACCATTGTTTTTCATGCCATTATATCCAGGATGGACTATTTAAACACTACCGCATCATTAGGACATACCACAATGATAGGACGTTTTACCCTATATCAGTGGTTTTCCATCCGATTTTCTCAGTTTCCTCATCAACTTCTTTCAAGCATATGAAATGTTGTAAGATCTCCAAATTGTCCTGGAATTTTGGTCGAATGATCTACCCAATGAATCCCCACCTCTTAAATGTCCCCAACCGAGGTATTGACCGATATTTTCAACCCGTGGCAGGCACGTCTCAGATTTTAAGAATTTAATACAAAAATACAATTATTAAATTAAAAAAAAATTGAAAAAATCTAGTAGGTATTTGAAAATTTTAAAATCTTCTTTTATATACATAAAAATGAATTTCTGTCTGTCTGTGCCTTATAGACTCGGAAACTACTGAACCGATCGACGTGAAAATTTGTATGTGGAGGTTTTTGGGGCCGGGGAAGGTTCTTAAGATGGTTCGAGACCCCTCCCCGCTTTGGAAAGGGGGGCTCCCATACAAATGAAACACCAATTTCTTCATAACTCGAGATCTAATCATAAAATAAATCAATTTTAGGCGAAACGAAGTTCGTCGGGTCTGCTAGTCTTCTATATACATAAAAATGAATTTCTGTCTGTCTGACCCTTATAGACTCGGAAACTACTGAATCGATCGGCGTGAAAATTTACATGCCGAGGTTTTTGGGGTCGGGGAAGGTTCTTAAGATGGTTTGAGACCCCTCCCCCTTTTGGAAAGGGGGGCTCCCATACAAATGGAACACACATTTCTGCTTAACTCGAGAACTAATCAGAGAATAAATCAATTTAAGGCGAAACAAAGTTCGTCGGATCTGCTAGTTTATAATATAATTTTAGTATGGTAAATTGGATAAATACATAGTTTGAATAATTTGACTACTAGAAAATTGGATAAATTTGAGAACTGGAAAACTGGAGAATTTGAAAATTGGAAAATAAAAAAAGTTGATTTAGTTTTGATTTAATGGCAGTCCGGAACCTTCAATCAAGCCACATAAAGTTTACTTTTCTTGATAAACGATACATCGCCAAAATGTTCTTGGATAATAGAATCCAAGCAAAGAATGAGGTAAACTAAGCGGGTAAGAATGCGATTTTCCTCTGTCTTTTCCATCGAAGATGAGAACCTGCCAAAGCATTTACCATAAGGTGTTTGCGTTGAAACATGCAAACTTTTCGAATTCCACTCAGAATGACACATCGACCATAGTTGATGATCGTTGATTCGATTGTAACGTGTCACATGTTTTCGGTGTAGGAGACAGACCATTTTCCTCTGATTTAAAAAATCGACCCTCGAGTATTTTTTAAAAAGAGGTCGTATGTGTTTTCAAGAAAATTAATTTTTAAAAGAACCGATTTTTTATGGAGAAAATACTATACTGGTTAAAAAAATGATTGTACATACACTGAAAAAAATTAATGTAAAAAATTACCACAAAAAGTTGACTTCGAAACACTCATTTTAACGACATCATGTCGAAGGAGAAGTTACAAATAAAACCCTGAAAAGGCAATTTAATTGGTACAATAGAAGGATAATAGAATTGATTTTTCATCAATAAAATGTATTGTAATTTTATGATATTTTAATGTATTTTTTTTTGTATTTTCGATTCGGGTATCATTGGTTCTCAACCTTTTTCTTGAGAGGTACCCCTTCGTGATTTTGTATTCATTGAGGTACCCCCTATTTTAATAAGCATAACTCATAAGATTATCTTGAAAGAGTGCCTTCGAACCTACCGAAAATAGACTTTTGAGCACCTTGAAATGACGTTTCTAAACCTTTCGAAAATAGGCTTTCAAGTCTCTTGAAAGAATAATTCCAAGGACCTGCCGAGCCTCATGAAAAAAGTTCTTTCCAGCCTCTTGAAATAAGGCTTTGTTTATATTGAAATGACATTTCTGAGCCTTTTGAAAATAGGCTCCTAAGCTTCTCGAAGAAAGAATTCCGAGCCCCTCCAAAGGAAGTTTTCGAGCCACTTGAAAGGGGGCTTCCGAGCCTCTTGAAAGTGAGCTTCTGAGCCTCTTGAAAGGGGGCTTCCAACCCTTTCAAAAAGAAGTGATGATTGAAAGAGATGGCGCCACACCATTTGTAGTAAAATGAATTTTCTTGTATGGACAAATCACCCGTTCTCACGCATCACAGAGACATGTGACCTAGGTAGAAAAGCTACAATTATTTTTTTTTAGGTTTTTTATACCCTTGTTGCATTTTGCAGCTCCAATCAATAAATGAGATCTGATTACAACTCCATACTAAACTCGAGCGGATTACTCCAAATTTCTTTATGACTGCTCTCCACCTACACTCTAGTAACATTCATAACTTTCGCCGTTCAACTATAGTTGTCACTGCTGTATATGCAAAATTACATTGATATAAATTCGCAGCATCGCCACCTCTCGTCTGATAGTGTCGAAATCGCAATTTATACCAGCAAGTGCACCAGTGTTGTTGAAATGATTAGAAAGAGCCTCAAGCGGAATTTTAGCTATAATGTCACTGATCCCATCCTATTTGGAGCCCCTCGATTGGGTTACCGATCCACTTGAAAGTGGGCTTCCGAGCCTCTTGAAAGGGGGCTTCCGGGTCTTTTGAAAGAGGGCTTCAAACCCTCTGGAATAGGGGCATCTGAGCCTCTTGAATGAGGGCTTCCTATCTGTTTTGAAAGGGGGCTTCAAAGGGGGCTGACTGAAAGAAGAATTTCGAGCCCCTCGAAAGGATGTTTCCGAGCCTCTTTAAAAGGTGCTTCCGAGCCACTTCAAAGATGGTTTCCGAGTCTCTTGAAAGTCGGTGTCTGAGCCTCTTGAAAAGGGGGCTTTCGACCCTCCTGAAACTTGGTTTCGACCCTTTTGAAAATAGGCTTCCGAACCACTTGCGGGGGTTGGAGGTTTCCGACCTCTTGAAAGGAGGCTTTCGAGCCTCATAAAAGGGGACTTTCGAGCCTGTGGAATTCGGACCCCCTTCAAAGGAAGTTTATGAGCCACTTGCAAAGGAGTCTTCCGAGTCTCTTGAAAGTGGGCTTCTGAGCCTCTTGAAAGGGGCTTCCGAGTCTTTTGAAAATAGGCTTCCAACTCTCTTGAAAAGGGGCTTCCGAGTCTCCTGAAAGGGTGCTTCCGACCCTTTCGAAAAGAGGCTTCTGAACCACTTGAAAGGGGGCTGGCTGAAAGAAGAATTCTGAGCCCCTCGAAAGGAGGTTTCCAAGTCTCTTGAAAGGGTCTTGGAAGTAGGCTGTTGAACCACGTCGAAGAAGGCTTCCAAAAGTTTTTTTTCAATAGCAAACGATGGGATTCTCCGTCGAATGGATGCTAGTGTTTCGGCCAATGCTAAGTTCCAAAAAGTGTGCCTACAAAATTTTGTTCACATGCACACATATAAGGGCTAAGCAAAAAGGTTGAGATAGGCAAAATTTTGTCGAAATTCAAATCAGTAGACCTTGGTTTAGAATAATCCGATTTCGATAAAACTGGGACAAGCATATACTGCGAGAGCGTAATGGTTCAAAGATTATTACGTAAGCAATTTTTCTGGGTTTTTCAACCCCCCTCCCCCCATGTAAGATTTTTCCCACACAAATCAATTTTTATTTACATGGAGCGTAAGAAAATGGCCATAAGTGCTTACTAGGGTGGTTCAAAAAATTGATTTTGCTTCACAGTACTCATCCGATTCCCCACCATGTTCTGAGTGCCCTCTGAAAATTTGAGCTCATTTGGAATAAAACTGATTTAGCACAAGCCGTTTCAAGTTTGCTTGCAAATTAGTATGGGGAAATTTGTTTTTTCATTATACTGTTAATGACGCTTCCCCATTAAGCGCAGCGATAAAAGCGATAAAAGAAAACCTACATAGCTAAAAGGAATACTCACTCAGTGAAAACCGCATCTTGATTAATCGTTCCAATAATTAGTAATCTAATTTAACCTATACCGTGGTTTTCTGGAGCTAATTGCATATTTAACTCCTCAACAGGCAACATTGCTGCTCGTGGCGCGGAAGATAGCACACACAAATTCAGGCTACTATGTTGCACTGCACATTTCAGTGATGCCCTCAAAGAAGTTTAACCATCATGACTAAAGATTCGCAACCTGTACTAAAATCTATTACTAATTATTGGGGCGATTAATCACCATGCGGTTTTCGTTGGGTGAAAGTTGTAGAGTATTCCTTTTAGCTATGTAGGTTTTCCAGAGCCGTAGCGTGGATTTCCGGCGCCCTTGGCGAACTCTTTATTGGGCGCCCCTCTCAAACTAAGGAAAAAATGTAATATTTTACATTTAATCTACATTATGAACTTACGAGATGAATCGGCCTAGGGCCGAAAATCTCGTAAATAAAGATAATTCAATTCATTTTACATTATGAATCTCACGTAGAAGTAAGATTAAAAAGTTTAGTGTATGGAAGATGCTTCAAATAGCAAGCAGTATTCGGCGGTATGTTCCTAAAAAGCTAAATTTGTCGAGTCGAGGCATTTCTGGTTCTTCGTATAGACTCAGTAAAAATATCCAGATTGTTAAAATTACTGAAAGTTCTTCACTCATCATTCTTTTCAGCACATACTGTCCATAACGGCTGTATCTTGTACTCAATTGAAGGAGTTGACGTACTTTGAAGTACATCACTGAAAATGAAGATTTGAATATCGTGACAAATTATGTACACATTTCTGTTGGTTGAATGAAAAAAACCAACACTGAAATGGACCGATTGAAGGTCAAAATCACTATCGGAAATATCTTTAGTGATTTAGAGACACTGTTGTATTTCGTTGGATCAATAAAATCCTACTTTGAAGTAGGTATTCGAAATCGCAATCGGAAGCAAGAGGGCCACGTAATTAAGTGAGCCGATGAATGCTTTGATAACTCGTGCTGTTTGTATTACGAAAAAAAATTGCTAATCTACGAGAATCTTGAAAAATAATAACCAAAGTTGTCATTTTAGCAAGGTACATTATTACTGCCGGGACAAACGTGGCCATAAGGATCGTTTTTCAAACTCAAAAACCTTGAGTTTTTTTTCTGAATTATTTCTTGCGCTTAGAATCACAAGGGCGTAACTTTATTGATCACGTCTCTTCATCATCAATCATCATTATCACACCAAACTGTTAAATCTTTGGAAAAGTACTGCAATTTACTGGTAAAAAGAAAACATTGACTAAGGGAAATCGATCACTGGAGTTACTCCCTTATGATTCTAAACACGAGATTAGAGCAAAAGGGCCCTTCGTAATTTGGTCAACTAACCGGTAACAGTAACAGTGTCCAAAAAGGGAAATAATCCAAACCACAAATTTCAAATAACCTATCAAATACTCTCATGAAAATAATTATACATAACACCACCGCTGGTATTACATACAAAATTTTCATGTTTGAGGAATAATATCTCGATTTCTAGCGATTAGATTAAGGACATATTTTGCATGAATTTTCAATTATTGATTGTTGTTTTGTAGCATACAAATAACAATCATTAATTAAAAAAATATGTCCGTAATCTAATGACTAGAAATCGAGATATTGATCCTCAAACATGAACGGTGGCGTTTTTATTATTTCCATGGGTGGATGAGATTTTTACACTTTTTCTTGGCCCTTTGTATCCCGTTTCAGGAGTCTTAGAAAACCTGAAATAGCGGGTAAAACTAAGACCAAATTTTTTGACATGTTGATTTGAGATAAAAGTATTATTCTTTGTTTACTCCAAATTACTCAAAATATTCTCAATATAAACCTTTGGAGTTTGTAGTCGGTTTATTATAATT
Source organism: Armigeres subalbatus (assembly GCF_024139115.2). NCBI lineage: Eukaryota > Metazoa > Arthropoda > Insecta > Diptera > Culicidae > Armigeres > Armigeres subalbatus. Next base: position 344,903,997 of record NC_085141.1, read on the forward strand.
TGGCCCTTCAACTAATAAAGGAAGGGTGCTATTTCTCATAACGTAATTCTTGATTTTTGCGCCGCCCTGAGGGCTGGCGCCCTTGGCGGGGGCCAACCCGGCCAACCTCACGCTACGGCGCTGAGGTTTTCTTTTAACATGCGCTTGATGGTGAAGCGTCATTAACAGTATACTGAAAAAAAAAGTACACCCGATTCTTTTTTTACACGGGGGATGCGTGCCGTGTGAAAAAAATCCGTGTAAAAATAATCCGTGTTATTTCGAGAAACCGTGTAAAAATAATCCGTGTTATTTGAAGAATCCGTGCAAAAAAATCCGTGTTATTTCGAGAAACCGTGTAAAAAAAGCCGTGCAAAAAATATCCGTGTAAAAAAAGTCATTGGCTCTTTGTTAATATGGGGGATGCGTTCCGTGTAAAAATAAATCCGTGTAAAAATAATCCGTGTTATTTCGAGAAACCGTGTAAAAAAATCCGTGCTATTTCGAGAAACCGTGCAAAAAAATCCGTGTTATTTCGAGAATCCGTGTAAAAAAAGCCGTGTAAAAAAAATCCGTGTTAAAATAATCCGTGTAAAAAAAGAATCGGGTGTACCCAGGTGAACAGTGCTGGGCCAGTCGACACCATTTTGTATGGTTCGCCCTCCCCCTCGTAAAATGGGGTTCGCTACTACCCTCGTGGTGGCTATATCCATCGACGCCACCACTATTCGGCCATCTTGAAACGCCAAGAGCAAGCCCGAAACCGGCAGAGTAGGTTGGTCGATATTTCAATCCACCGTTTGGGATCCGTGGTTACCATCGCATGCCACCAGCCGTCAAGATTAGGTCACCATGACCCTACACAAGTATACACACTTAAATTATATCTCAGATTTCGGTGATTTTTCGCTTCAGTTCGCCGAAATCTCAACAGCAGAATTGTTCGGGAATCTTTTCAACAAATTTTCTGCGATTTTTCCTTTCTTCAACTGTCAAAACCATCGAAAATCTGTAAAATTATTCACCGAACAGTTCTGCTGTTGAGATTTCGGTGAAATTTCACAGAAATCTGCGATTTATTTTAGGTTTGCACCCTATCACATAAGTGTATATATATAAGAATTTGAAAATTTGAAAGCTGGTTGGCTTAATTAACCTTAAAGCATCCTTGAGTCACAAAGAAATTTTGATTTGTTTCGTATCTTCGGGCTATTAGGAAAGCCATCAGTCCTCGTCCGCCTTTAGTTAGTTTCAGAATTAGATTCCTTAGAAAGCTTTTGAGTCACCCTAGCGGAAAGCCCTTTACGTTTAAGTTCATCCTCGCGTGTCCAATCCTGAGGTACGTATTCGGTTTCACCCACGTCCATGTTGCTCAGTGAATTCCTAGTACACTGGTTGGGGAAGGGACTTATCTGGTTGGAAAGCACGATCCTGAATGGAAAATCTTATTACTTCTACATAGAGCTTCAGGACCAAACGACCAATTGTAGGAAACAGCAACAATATGAATATTTCCTTTTGGTCCATTCAGTGTCAGCGGCAGTATCCTAAATCTTCTTCTTCTTCTTATTGGCATTACATCCCCACACTGGGACAGAGCCGCCTCGCAGCTTAGTGTTCATTAAGCACTTCCACAGTTATTAACAGCGAGGTTTCTATGCCAAGTTACCATTTTTGCATTCGTATATCATGAGGCTAGCACGATGATACTTTTATGCCCAGGGAAGTCGAGACAATTTCCAATCCGAAAATTGCCTAGACCGGCACCGGGAATCGAACCCAGCCACCCTCAGCATGGTCTTGCTTTGTAGCCGTGCGTCTTACCACACGGCTAAGGAGGGCCCCTTATCCTAAATAATGGTTCGTTAATAAACTGACTGTAACCTAGATTAAGGACTGTATCGAAAATAAGTTATCCACTTTCAAAGTGTTACTACTCAGAAGCTCATGAAGGTATTGGTTTGTTTACCCCCAGTCAACATTTTGGAACCTATATCTCTCGATTGTATTACGATTCACATAGACATTCATTCGCACTCATATAGGATATTGCAAGGAGTATAAGTCATTACGAGTTTTTATTCACACAATTACGATTGAATGATAATGAAACGGTAAAAATTATCGTATACGAATCATTCAATACAACATCCTTTGACAGTAATCTGACAAAGTTTGATATACAATGCGATTCAGATTATTGATGGACGCAAATGCGACTTTATTTGCTATTTGTTATACGATATGTGGTTTACTGGGACCCTGCATTCGATGTATTCATATGTTAAGTTTCAAATTAGAATTTGTTTGTTTTTTGAAAATTTGTTGTTTCCGATGCATGGCATATTGGAAGTGATATTGAAATTCGAGTTTTGGACACATAGCTCCGTAAGAAAGGCTATGTAAGGTAAGATAATTTGACCAAGCGTTTCGCTATCCACCCCCAAAGGTAAAAATTCACGGTCAACAAGCTTGGGGAACACTACACGCTCGCTAACCTGTCGGAAAAGGAAGAAAATCTAAATCAAGTGACCGGAATTTGGACCAGAAGACAATCATCTTAAAAACGAGGCAATTTTATGCCGATTTGTAACCAGGAAGCAAAATGCTTGAACAAATGTTGGAATAGTGCGATATTTATTCAGTATTATATTTTTTCATGAAACTTAACAAACAGAATTAACATATATTGCTAGACAAATTTGCATAAATTTTTGGAATTTATCCGATTTTATTCGAATAAAATAATGTGGATAATTTATTTTCGATACAGTCCTTACTCGTAGATACTGCTACTGAAGCAATTTGTGCCAACGAATGGAGCAACGTATGATGTCGCAGAAGGCAGCCGCAACGTCGAACATAAGCTCCTCTAACAAATTCATGCCCGGCATACAAACAACAAGGCAGGCTCAACACATATGTATGTTAATATTCAGTTAGAATGTAAACATGTGACGCTGCTTGAGACTCACTACTTCTTATTTTCTGATTTATTCCGAGATAGTTGAACGTTATTACCATCATTGCTTTTGGCGGATCGTTTATATCTGAAGGAATCCTTTGCTGAGCCTCAGACTGCTGTTTTGCATCCTCTAAGCACTTGGTCACTTATTCACTAACTTCTGACACACTGAGTTATGTCCGAATAATTTGGCCGTTTTTGGCCAGAATTGCGACTTGGTTGAATGGATTTCCTAGTGATTTTCTCCCAAATTATCAGTTTCTTCAAATTCAAATTACAATTAAGTTAAGTCGAGTATCTGCATTGAAGTGTGTGAAAGAGTGAAAGATATTTGTGAAACTTTGGAATTATGGAATGTTGAACGAGTTTACTTTGGAGCTTTGGTGTAATAATGCACTACTCGCCTCATTACGCTGTTTCAAATACGGAGCTGACGCCGAACATCTTTTGTAAAGGAGGATATGCAAGGGTTCAGGAAAGAATTAAATCTTATCAAGACAAATTTGTTGTTCCGGTTGAAGAAGGTTGAAGTCGGAAAACGATGAATTATCCAATTACAAACGGCCTAACAGGTTTCTCGGAATAGGATCACGGTGAGCTCTTTCCAATTTGTTTTCTACTGCAGTTTGCAGTCTACTGCAGAATTTTAATAAAAAGTGGAAATACGCGACAGACACAAGATCGTGCATGCTGGCGGTGGATGTGCGGGGTGGAGACGATTTAAGGTCGAACTTCTATTCAATTGCATACGAAGTATACATTTATGGCCTCCGTTTCGTAAACTTGATATGCGCTATGATATGCGATCTTGTATTTGCTGGGGACTTATACTTAAACATTTCTATTTCTTATACTTAACTTAAACTTAAACTTATACTTAAACATTTCTATTTCTTATACTTAACTTAAACTTAAACTTATACTTAAACATTTCTATTTCTTAACATTTCTATTTCTATTAATGTACAGTTACTGCCGTTACGGACTGATTGTCCTGTACCGTTTTTCTGTGTTGGTTTTATCGCTGCACCGTAGAGGGGGCAGTTATGCCCTTTCTCAAAGAAAACACGAAAGAGATTGACCGGATGCCAGAAATAGTATACCCGAGCAACACACATGTTGTAAATCAGTCTATTATACTCACATACGACTAAATTTGGTCATACATGAGTTATTTCAACCAAATCAACGTGAATTGTGCTGCTAGGGTAAGATATCACATAATCGTTTATTTCCGTGATTACTAATATAACCTAATTTTGCGTAGTGGAGATTTCCTTTGCTACTTCACTGTAATTCGGCTGCCGGTGTGTATCGAAATTGAACAACAGTCGATCGCGTTTGAATCACAAACATGTGCTTCTGCCTGTCGTATTGAGGCGGGCTTGCTTCTGCTACGACAATAGAGGCTTGTTTGCAGCCGTTTGATCATTTATTCATCCATTTAGAATTCATTTGTTGATCAAAATCATTATCATATCAGGGGGGAAGGGGAATTTAATTTCTTTTTGCTCTTTTTTCGTTTCAGAGAGCGAGCAAAGGCGCTTAAACCTAGGCTATTAGCCAGGGCAAGGCTAATACCTTCGCCCCATCCGAGGAAAATCGTTGGCAAGGATAATGGAGTGACATAAATTTCTTAGCAAAGTCACTCCCAACGTATTTCCACAAATTTTCTATCATTTGCTTATAATGATACTCCTAAACCACATACCTTACCCACCATCCAATTCCTTGACATCTATGAGGGCGTCGGTGAGTCGCTGGCCTCTCGTTAAGTAGATGTCATATAATCATTTCCTTTCCTTTCCTAGTAACGGAGAAGATGGGCGTGGCCGGCAATGATAGCTTTCATGTTTTATCATTTTGGACCCCCAATTGGATTTCCATTGAATCCCAAATGGAAATCCATAAGCAATTGGGGTAAGAAAGGTAAAGAATATACATGACAACTATCAGTATGCAATCTACGAAATACTCCGTTACAACGCAACGCAACGCAACGCAACGCAAGAATTGCGACTTGGTTGAATGCTGGATGTCATCTGTTTGAATGCAGTTAAAGTGATTTTCTCCGTTCCTGCCATTAACTGTCAGTGCCAGTAATTTGACAGTTAATGGCATTGTTGTTTTCTAAATTCTTTGTAGTGAGAAAGAGATAAAGCTCGTCCGTGTAGTGTACTATTCTTGTGCATGGCTTACTCCACATAGCATGAATAGGAGGACATTCGCTCTTTGAGATTCACATTATCTGTAGAACTCAGTGCCAAATGCCTGTCGAACACAACTTGACAACTTTTTCTTCTACACAAGGAAGAACTAAACTGCCTGTAGGGTGCTAAATAAATACATATAAACAATCTCGTGTGCACACCTTCTTATGATTTATCCATGAGCTCTAACAGACCTACGTATGATGGGAAATTGGAGATTTTACGAATAGTATAGGAGAGTTGAACACGGGGAAAATTGGATTGAGCCGTGAGCGAGGTGGACGTGTTTCTGCGGTGACGAGGAGCATTGTTCAGAAAATATAAGCGGATAGTTTTGGAGGATTGGTGTTCATATTTGGGAAGTGGGAACACTATACTGCCTAAAAGTCAGTTTATTCCAGCCATCTTTATGCATTTCTCTAGAAATCTCGTTAGAATTATTTCAATTCTTTAAGATTTTCCTTTAGTAGTTCTAGTTCCATTGAATATGCCTTCAAGAATTCAGTGAAAAAACTATTACAGGAACTCTTTCAGATATTCTTTCAGTTAATCCTTTAAAACCTAAAAAAATTGCCGAAAGAGTTCCAAAATCCTAAAGATATTTCCAAAGGAACTGTTGAAAGCATATTTATGTAAAGGAATTCCTGGGGGAATTTTCGAAGTAATTACTGTAGAAATTTAAGAATGTGTAAAATCCTTTCTGATATTCCTTAAGGAATTAATTCGAAAATCTTAGAATTTCATTGTAAAAAAAATGAATTAATTTGAATAATTTTCCGAAGGAAAAGAATTTTTAAGAATTGCTTTAGAAATTCCCGAAGGAATACCTGAATGAAAATCCGAAGGAATTCCAGATGTAATCTAAAATAATTTCAGAAGGAATTTCTAAAGAAAATTCTGAATAAATTTATAAAGAAGTTTCCGGAAGAATCCCTCAAGGAATTACCAAAGGTTTTCTTAAGTAAAGAAGAAATGTCTGGATCCACTTCCAAAGGAATTTCCGAAAGAGTTTTCGAGCGAAATCCTGGAATAGCTTTAGAATGAATTCTTAGAGGATCTTCCGATGAAATTCCTGAATGCATTTTTAAAGTAATTCTGAATGTATTTCCGAAAGAATTCCTGAGGGTATTTACAAAACAAAAGGTCTGATAGATTTACCTCCCCACTAGAGTTTCCATTTCCCGGCTATTTTCGTTGTCCCGGGATTCGGGATGAACTTGAACGTATATCCCTGGAAATCCCGGGATCCCGGGATTTTTTGATGTTTCCTTAGAAAACTTATTTTTTGATTTAAAAACGATTTTATTCAATGTTCAGGGGTAAAGTTCATATTTTAGAAAGGCCAGAAAATACAGATTTCAAAAGTTAATTGTGTTCAACGTAATCGCTTGCTGCGATAAAGATGAATCAACTCAATTATTATCGGAGTTCGATAATTTAACGTAAGTTAACTCGATAATTTAACGATAATGGGGTTAATAGATTACGCGATTAAAGTTGGTATACGATTTTGACAGAAGACGAGAATTGGACAAATTGATTGCAGCCTGTTGGCCAGAGTTGATTGCATCGGGGTCGGACCACTTGTACTTGCGCATGTGTTGGAAAGTTTGTTGTTCGAACGTCGATTGGAAGGACATGAATTGGATCAAAAATTCTTTTGGAGGCTCAGAAGCTCAGGAAGACTGACTCAATGTTGGGCGGTGCGAGGAGATTAGCAAGGCGAATATCAGCAAGTTTACACAACCTCGGTGTAGACGGGGGATGGGTAGGAAACAGGCGCCAAATAGGGGGAGATCCCCCAGCGCCGGACACCTCCCAATACCAAACACTTCTAAAAACGGCACTTGCAGAGATCCCTCCATCATCTTATATAGTACAAAAGAAAGCTATTGAAAAGTCCTTCACCTGTATGGGATATCAGATCCCCATGTTGTAAACTTTGTACAAAATTTAAAATTGAACAAAAATGTCAAAAATTTTCATGTTTTGTCTTATTTTAGAAGGTTTGAATCAACAATATTAAAATCAATCGAATGCATTCTGATTATGTCGAGATGATCAATATTAGTCATATTTCAAATAGCGATCATGATTTGTTAGATATACAATGTATCTATGGTGCAAAATCAATTTCCTTATTCGGTAGCTGTCCCCCGGGTCCGGACAGTGAGTTTTTTCATGTGATCAAATAGCCATTCTCTGCACATTTTTTGTTAAACTTATGTCAATTCAGTTGTTTTTTCTTACTGATGTATCAGAAAGTCACAGAAATAAGCAGAAACAAAAATTGAAAATGTCATTGAAAATGGAGGGGGTTTTGAGTAGAATGTAAGAAATTGAGCTGGAGAGTCAAATAAGCTCTACTAACACGTGTTAATATCTACAACGTGAAGCAAGTAAAAATATTACTATTCTAAATGATGTCTTTACTCATGTAATAGGAACTTGGTCATATTTGAACGTGATGCAATAATGTCCGGTACTCGGGGACACTTTTCGGAACCGTGACAATTTGCACCAAAATTCATCATCGTGTCATCGTGCAAAAACGTGTTTAAATGATCAAATATAGTTTGTATGAATCATCAATGATCGTATTTTGTGTATATGGTATACAAGTAAACATAATCAGGATAATTAGAAAGTTTTTTGATAAATGGCTTATGTGTCCGGCACTGGGGATCTCCCCCTAAATGTAGCTGATCTTGTACTGTAGATACTTGTCGTTTAATTAATAGAGAGCTGTAGCTGCTGGAAAAAGTTTCAGTCAGTAGTCCTCCATTGAGTGGTATAGGGGAATTTAATATTTTTTGTGAAGGTGTTCTATTAATCTCCGATATTTTCATGTCTGTTTCTCTCTTACTAATTTAATAATAAGATGATATCGATTGTGCATCACAAAGAACCTTGGCTCTGTATACATGCCTGAGCCTACCAAATAAATGAATTTGGAAAAAAGTCATGACTGATGGATAAAAATATAAAAATATGACCTAACTTGGGTTTCGCGTTCCAAACAAATAACTTTTGTAAGAAGAAAAATTACACTGCTTGCGATCCGGAAATGTAACAGTATTTTTTGTCCCGGGTATCCCGGGATTTTCGGGATTTCAAAAATAATATCCCGGGAATCGGGAAATCCCGAATTTCCCTAAATCCCGGGATTTTTTGTCCCGGGATGTCCCGGGATTGAAACTCTTCTCCCCACCCCTAACGAGAAATCTGGCACTTGAAAGCATTCATGAAACTACATTTGCTGCAGCATGTACCTATGACTAAAAATCGTGAAATCTGCTTATGAACGTTATGTGTTATAACGTTGAAATAGTGTTTTTATAATCCTGGAAATTTATTAAAAACCCTGGAAAAATCGGAAATTTTTTATTTTGAAAATGAGTCGCCATCCTGTAGTTTGCCTCTACTCCCATGTTAAAAAAAGTGCCTAGCGAAAGTTCTATTTACTCAACTGGAGGTTTAATTCACACAATTTCGACCTCAGGCAACAAACTCAAGGTTTACTTCCCGTTTCGAACTGGCGTCAGTGCATTGTTTTGCTACTTTGTTTTTTGACAACAGAAGAAAGAGTAATAAAAAAGTAAGGTTTAAAATGCTCAATGCTGGGCCTTTTTTTTCTTCCGTGCATGTTTTGAAACTATGGGATCGTACACTAATTACATAAGCACTTATGGGGGGAGCGGGGGTCTTCCATTTTCTAACGCTAGCGATTTGCATCATTACATGAATTTTACATGTTTTTCATTGTTGAATGCATTGAATTAATTTTTTTCGCCTAAAACAATGGCTTTTAAATCCATATATAAACAAAACATGCGCCTCGATTGCGTTTTGACGCTTTTTAGGGCGAAATCATTTTTCGCTGAGTGAGCGAAGCGATGCGATTCTGTCCGAGAAACTCAAGCGTGATGCTCCCCCACCAGAATCGCAAGCGAGTTTGCTCGGACATGAATCCTCGATGATTCAGATTTAAGTATGATTCTACCAACACTGACAGTAATATCCTGATTTTATCACCCCTCTGAAAAATTCTAGGGGAATGTGACAAAAACGGATTTTTAAAAAAATATTCACTTTTTTTCGCAGATATGAATCAGTTTATGCCTTGAAAAGGCAAAATGGTCGAAAAAGCTTACAAAAGCTTTGAAAGGCACTCAGAAATGATGCATAATTTACCACAGGTGGTGAAACTTATTTCATGGAAACCTTTTTAATTTGCGGTATTATTTACGAAAATCAGAAGAATGAGTAACGTATCAGGCTCATTTTCAATAAGAGTTGAAATAATATAAGACATACATCGATTTTATACTGAACATAATGGCCTTTTTATTACACTATACGAGAGAGACAAAAACCTTGAGCAAAGATTCAAACTGCAATTCAGTTTCTAACATCAATATCGACTGCTACATCTCATCTTTTCCACGGTAGCTTCAGATACCCTTTAAAGTACAGAAGATACATCCTTCTTATACCATTTTTCAATCATTGTTGAATGCCAATGAAGACAAATTGCTACTGTTGCATCAATCGTCTGTCTGTCTGAACCGCAACCAACTGCCAACGGGTTGCTCAGAAGCGCCTGACAGTATTTATGTCTGAACGGGGCACAATTAGGTTCATTAATTATGAACATAGATGACGGTGACAAGCTTGGCTTCTATTCGCCAATAATGCCTGCATCTATGACTGCAGGTACAAGGAAAATCATAATTAACAACTTTCCACTTCGTTTGAACCCAATAGGAGCACGGGGATCGTGACGATGCTGAGCACGTCATATTATTGGCTATATACCCCACAGGATTTTGTTTGCGATCCGAAGGGCAGTTTTGCTAATTATGTGGGTAATTCCTACTGCAGGCTGCAGGTGCTACATGGGATTACGTGACCTGCAGTTTGTAATTGCTCGCGAAATACGGATGTCTTCCGGGAAGAAGCAAATTGGATATCTGTGATCGCGCCCTCGGAATGTTTGAATTTGGTTGAAAATGAGTTTGCATTTTCCTGTGCGCCGTTCGTTTGTTGCTGGCCAGTTCTAAGAAATCCCTTATGATTGGCAATGCGATCGGTTACATGATCACAAATAGAGTTGTTTACCGATATGAGTGGATTCTTTGCATTCGTCGATGATCCGGCATATTCCAAGAAGCGGGTTCCACAGCAGCGGCAGCAGCAGTCAGTACGAAGCACTGCACCCGCCCGGCTGGCTAGTCGAGGGGACCACTCATTAACACCGATCGGTTGTGGACACTGTATTTATCTGGCCTCTGCCGTTGCAATCACAGTCAGCAAACCACCAGGCATGAAATGGAGATATAAACAAAATATGAAAATTATTTTAATTGACATATTTATTCGAGATCGGCGCGCGTGAGTACTTCCTTCTCCGCCGGGTGTCGGGCCTACGTGCAGGTTGCAGCCTCAATCTCGCTGTATCGCAGCGCTGCATCCGCTTTAATGGCGCTAAGTCGGTCGAGTTGATGACTTGACTTTCGCCCGCTTCTCCAGTTTTCCGATCGGGAGATGCGATAGCGCCCGTTTCGAGATAAAAGTAGCCAATTCGGGCCATGATCTTTTAGTAGCTATCTGCTGCAGGTTGTAAAATTCATAGTTACCCACTTATCAGTGAATAGATTTTTCGAATCATGAGAAGCGCCATTATTGCAACGCCATTCAATTCAGTCACCGCAGAAGGTATACAAACTTGCAATTAGACTGGCACTTTGTTCAACCCCCGTCCCCAGGCGGTGTCACCGCGCGTGAACAAATAGCGGGTCATTAAAATTCGCTGAACTATTCGGGTTGGTTCCACCGATTGTCGTCAGTAGCGTCGTGATTTTCATCAGTTAAATAGATTCTCCCCATGTCAATATACTGTGAGCACGAGCGGTGTCGTTTTCGACTGAGTAACAAAAACAGTTTTGCGTTACCACTCTTACCATCGATGATTCGACATTTGGGGTAAAGGGCGAACGCAAGGTGTTGTGGGTATGTGGCTATCGAATCATTGCTAATGATCGATGATAATCCGATTTCTTAGAAATGTTTTTGCTGATATTTTCATTTACGGCATTGCGGTACGATACACCTTCAATTCATTTTTTTTTCTCTTAGATATCCGAGGTCGGAGCTGTCATTTTGGTCAATATTAAGCTTTCAAAATTACAATGGGAAGAGCATCAAATATTGAAAAATTCTTGTTTATCCAAATGGGAATAATATGAATATTGAGTGTTTTCGTCATCGTGGATGACAATGGGAAGATAACGCCCCTCTCTCGACGCTATGATCCCCGGGCCCAAAGACGTTGAATAAAAACCAGTTTTTTAAATGCTTTATTAGGGTGTTTTTTATATGCAATAAGTTCATCACCAACAAAAACCGGCGAATACCAGATTTTCTTGCAGTTCTTTATATGACCTTCTGGATTCCGAAATCTGTTTGAATGAGTGACAACAATGAAAATGTGAGATTCTTAGAATTTATAATTTTTGTTATTAGTTATTCAAAAATCACAAAAAAAATAAAGAATAAATATGTTTGTTATGTTGAGATTCTGAATCCTCCCGAAATTATAAAAGGAATTTGTAGGATTCGTAAGGGAATCCTCAAATAATTTCGAAGGAATTGTTTTTTACTCCCAAGGAAGGTAATCCTTCTGATTTATATTTATGATGCTTAAGAACTCCGAAAGACATTCTCTGATAGGTATTTCTATTTTATTATTTAAAAGGACGATGCTGGGAGTTTTGAATATATACAATTTACTTTGATTGCAAAAGGATTATTGGGATTGGGATTCAGATTATTGGGAAGAAATTTATGGAGATTTTTTTTTTAGATTCCGTTGGGAAAATCGTCTTCAAGTTCTAAAAGGAATGGTATTGCATTGCAGAAGATAGTTTTCAGAAATGTTTTTGACATTGCAAAGAATGCTCTATGAGGTCAGAAACCCCCTTCATTTTTTTGTACTTAGAAATCTGTGGATTCCAAATTAATATCTTGTTTCGCCATCCCGAGGATTTTTTTAGTAGCCCTGTGCGTCGCCGCGCCATGCTGTCGCCGACGATTTTCTTACGCCATCGCCGCTGTATGAAAATTTACCAAGCCGCCAGATACCAGATACCACGTCGATAATGTTTTTTTTTACTTCAATAAAATGTTCTGCACTATCACGATGGTAATTGAAGAACTAGTTGACAATAGCTTAAGTGGTTTTGCCCTTCTAAAATCATAGCAATCCTTTCAAAAATTTACCCCAAAAAATGGATTCAGGCGTAGTTTACCTGCCAGACCAAACGGCGTAGTTGACCTACTAAACCAAATGATCTGGACTCCAGGACAATTTGGAGAACCTAGAACATCTGCTTCAATCTAACTCCAATCAATCTAAGAACTCTACATATAGACTGTTCCACAAATTATAAACACACTAAAAAATAGTCGGCAAATTGGAATGCATGTAATGTTCCATGAAAATTTCAATGCATCCTATAGATTATATCCATTTAATAAACGTGATGTTTATTATTTATCATCAGACTAAGGCCGGAGTGGCCTGTGCTGCACATAAAAGACTTCTCAATTCAGCTCGGTTCACTTCGCACTTCGCCAACCACGCAGTCTGCGGAGGGTCCGCAAGTCGTCCTCCACCTGATCGATCCACCTTGCCCGCTGTGCACCTCGCCTTCATGTTCCCGTCGGATCGTTGTCGAGAACCATTTTCACCGGATTACTGTCCGACATTCTGGCTACGTGCCCGGCCCACCGCAGTCTTCCGATTTTCGCGGTGTGAACGATGGATGGTTCTCCCAACAGCTGATGCAACTCGTGGTTCATTCGCCTCCTCCACGTACCGTCCGCCATCTGCACCCCACCATAGATGGTACGCAACACTTTCCTTTCGAAAAATCCAAGTGCGCGTTGGTCCTCCACGAGCATCGTCCAGGTCTCGTGTCCGTAGAGAACTACCGGTCTTATAAGCGTTTTGTAGATAGTCAGTTTGGAACGGCGGCGAACTCTATTCGATCGGAGCGTCTTGCGGAGCCCGAAGTACGTACGATTTCCAGCCACTATGCGTCTCCGAATTTCTCTGCTGGTATCGTTATCGGCGGTCACCAGTGAGCCCAAGTACACGAATTCTTCAACCACCTCGATTTCGTCACCACCGATAGAAACTCGTGGTGGGTGGCTCCAATTGACCTCTCTTGAGCCTCTTCCTATCATGTACTTCGTCTTCGACGTGTTGATGACTATAGTCATCTATATATACTATAGTGCAATCCGTTTAGCTTCGCTTTTCAGTCTGATGTAGGCTTCCTCCATCCTCTCAAAGTTACGTGCCATGATATCAATGTCGTCAGCAAAACAAAATAACTGGACGGACTTCGTGAAAATCGTACCACTCGTGTCAATCTCTGCCCTTCGTATTACTCCCTCCAAAGCGATGTTGAATAGCAGACACGAAAGACCATCACCTTGCCGTAACCCTCTACGGGTTTCGAAGGGACTCGAGAATGCCCCTGAAACTCGAACTACGCACATCACCCGATCCATCGTCGCCTTGATCAACCGTATCAGTTTATCCGGAAATCCGTTTTCGTGCATTAGCTGCCATAGCTGGTCCCGATCGATTGTATCATATGCGGCTTTGAAGTCGATAAATAGATGATGTGTGGGCACGTTGTATTCGCGGCATTTCTGCAATACCTGACGTATGGCGAACACCTGGTCTGTGGTAGAGCGTTCACCCATAAATCCCGCCTGGTACTGCCCCACGAACTCTCTTGCAATTGGTGTTAGTCGACGGCATAAAATTTGGGAGAGTACCTTGAAGGCGGCGTTCAGCTATGTGATTGCGCGGTAGTTGCTACAATCCAGCTTATCGCCCTTTTTGTAGATGGGACACACGACACCTTCCATCCACTCCTGCGGCAGAACCTCATCCTCCCAAACCTTGGCAATCACCCAGTGCAGCGCTCTAGCCAGTGCTTCACCACCGTGTTTAAACAGCTCTCCTGGTAGTTGGTCAACTCCAGGGGCTTTGTTGTTTTTCAGCCGGCCGATCTCCTCCTGGATATCCTGGAGATTCGGAGCCGGAAGTCGCATGTCCTGCGCGCGTGCTCCTAGGTTCATTACCATACCGCGACCGTTATCTGCCATATCGCCATTCAGGTGCTCTTCGTAGTGCTGCCGCCACCTTTGGATCACCTCACGCTCGTTCGTAAGAAGGTTCCCGTTTATGTCCTTACACATATCGGGCTGTGGCACGTGGCCCTTACGTGAACGGTTCAACTTCTCATAGAACTTTCGTGCGTTATTAGCGCGGTACAGTTCCTTCCGTCTCTTCACGGTCTCGATCTTCCTGCTGGCGCTTTTTCCTCCGGAAAATCGAGTTTTGTCTGTTCCGCGCCCGTTTGTATCGTGCCTCGTTCGCCCTCGTGCGGTGTTGCAGCAATCTCGCCCATGCTGCATTCTTCTCCTCAACTAACTGCTCACATTCGCCGTCATACCAGTCGTTTCTCTGATCCGGAAACACCGTGTCTAGTGTAGCGGTGGCGGTGCTTCCAATGGCGGATCGAATATCTCTCCAGCCATCTTCAAAAGATGCTGCGCCTAGCTGCTCTTCCGTTGGGAGTGCCACTTCCAGCTGCTGCGCGTAGTCTTGGGCTAGTCTACCGTCTTGTAGCCGCCCAATGTTAAGCCGCGGCGGATGGCTCCGACGCGTGTTGATCACCGTCGAGAGTTTTGAGCGCAGACATACTGCGACGAAGTAGTGGTCGGATTCAATATTCACACTGCGGTAAGTGCGTACGTTCGTGATGTCGGAGAAGAATTTACCGTCGATTAGAACGTGGTCGATTTGGTTTTCCGTTATTTGATTAGGTGATTTCCATGTGGCCTTGTGGATATTCTTGCGGGGGAAGAAAGTGCTTCGGACTACCATTCCGCGGGAGGCTGCAAAGTTTATGCATCGTTGGCCGTTGTCGTTCGATACGGTATGCAGACTATCTGGTCCGATGACCGGTCTATACATTTCCTCCCTTCCTACCTGAGCGTTCATGTCACCGATGACGATTTTGACGTCCCGCAGTGGGCATCCATCGTATGTCTGCTCCAGCTGCGCATAGAACGCTTCTTTCTCGTCGTCGGATCTCCCTTCGTGTGGGCAGTGCACGTTGATGATGCTATAGTTGAAGAAACGGCCTTTAATCCTCATCTTGCACATCCTTGCGTTGATTGGCTGCCACCCAATCACGCGTTGGCGCATCTTACCCAGCACTATGAAGCCGGTTCCCAGCTCGTTGGTGATGCCACAGCTTTGGTAGAAGGTAGCCGCTCGATGCCCGCTTTTCTACACTTTCTGTCCTGTCCAGCAGATTTCCTGCAGCGCTACGACGTCGAAGTTGCGGGGATGTAATTCATCGTAGATTATCCTGTCGCAACCTGCGAAGCCTAGCGACTTGCAGTTCCATGCTCCAAGCTTCCAATCGTGATCCTTTATTCGTCGCCTAGGTCGTTGCCGATTGTATCGTTTGTATCCAATCCAAATCCAATCCAATCCAAATCCAATCCAAATCCAATCCAAATCCAATCCAAATCCAATCCAAATCCAATCCAAATCCAATCCAAATTTAATCCAAATCCAATCCAAATCCAATCCAAACCAATCCAAACCAATCCAAACCAATCCAAATCAATCCATACCAATCCAAATCCAATCCAAATCCATTCCAAATCCAATCCAAATCCAATCCAAATCCAATCCAAATCCAATCCAAATCCAATCCAAATCCAATCCAAATCCAATCCAAATCCAATCCAAATCCAAACACCCAATATGCTGAGCACCACTGAAGTAGATTATTCTGGCAATCATCTTAATTCCTAATGGGTCATAGGCAAAAGCATACCTTGTGTTCCAAACATACTTCATAATACTGCCTGCCTTAGTAATTCTGAACGATACTTGTTGCAGTAGCCTCCATACGACTGAAACCGGTTGTATTGATGCAGCATTAATTCATCCATAACATGTTTGCTACTTAGGTGTGGTTCTGGAAATTTCCGTTGAGGATTCAAAATGAATAACCTTGAGATACCGGAGGGATAATAATCCGACTTGGATGAGAAAACAGTCGATGTTCATGTCTTCTTCTTCTTCTTATTGGCATTACATCCCCACACTGGGACAGAGCCGCCTCGCAGCTTAGTGTTCATTAAGCACTTCCACAGTTATTAACTGCGAGGTTTCTAAGCCATTACCATTTTTGCATTCGTATTATCATGAGGCTAGCACGATGATACTTTTATGCCCAGGGAAGTCGAGACAATTTCCAATCCGAAAATTGGCTAGACCGGCACCGGGAATCGAACCCAGCCACCCTCAGCATGGTCTTGCTTTGTAGCCGCGCGTCTTACCGCACGGCTAAGGAGGGCCCCGCCGATGTTCATGTGTACATTTATCTATAAGAATTTTCGCTAGAATGTTTATAAAACGTCGTCCTCAAGTTGACTATTATATCCATAAGCAATCAATCTCAATCGACTCCAATATTTTGTAAAATGAATTCCAGCTCCATCAACCATCGGACAATCTCATCGATTTGTGTATCCTGTCTGCCCGTCGCTTGAAGCTTGAACAAAGTACACAAAAATCCATCAACCACTTAATCGTAGCGTGTAATTAGCTGGTGGTTCACAGCAGTGGGTATCAGAGATATGCATCGCAATACGTGCGGGAGGTGTGTACGATGATGGGGGTAAGGTGCACAGGGAAATATTTACATACCGCCCCACTCGATCGTTCTGACCATCATCAGCGCCGTTTGGAGGTCTCGCTGTGGGAAATCTCTTGACGATGATGTAGATTAGATATCATCAATCAACGAAGCACAAATTTTTGTATATTTAAATAAGTGATCATACCGAAAAAGGCTTGACATTTATACCCGACCCGCCCGGTTCTGTTTGACCTGATCACATAAAGTTTGCATCGACACCAGCATCAACAGTAGAAGGGTAGTAGTGATGCGGATGGTGGTGACACTTGTGCGAACGATTTCCTCCAGATCCAGTTCCGCGCGGGTAGCACTTCAAACCGCGGCGGTTAATCTTCGAGTGATTGAAAGAAGCCCGATAAGTATCTACACCTTCTGGTGACTGGTTGGGTACGCTTGCCATCGCTGAGTCACTTTCTATCTCTAGTTCTGTCTCTATTCACCCATTTACATGTTGATGGTTTATTAATGCTAATTAATGCATGCATTTTACAGTGGGATTTTTCCAAATTCATCCGGTCAAAATTATCCAAGCATCCAAATCATGATGTACAGTGTTGATTACGAAGTCGTACAAGTATAATCATTACTTGAAATCATCTTGTGACTAAAATTGTCTAGGACTTAAAAACCGTGTCCCGTAGATGATCTCTAAGTTGGTTTCGATCGACACGTATCTACGAAGATATATTGCATGGAATATAATAAACGTGACTATTTTTAGTTCTGATAGAAACATTTCACTAAGCATTCTTCAAGTATGTTATAAAATGCTTCGATTGGAGTGTGTCACTGAAAGTGCGTAACACCGATAGTCGGCAAGACTCAATGGAGGCATCTATGTATACAGAAAATTTATTCATTAAGCAAAACAACTCGGGGAAGATTGCACATAAAACCGCGGGATTCTTCCGACGCTTGAATGTTGCACTTTCTAGCTTAATTAAACACATTTACATCGGCACGGATCGTTGAGGTGTTCAAGCTCCCAAGGGTCATCTGATGTTGGAATGGTGTGCGTCTCCTATGGACAAATACCATCCCGCGTTTCAAACGGCGTCTTACCGATCACCATGTAAGACTGGAAATATGGCACGTGCGATTACTGTCCCTAATTGCTCCCAGCTGATACATACAAAGGGTGATATATCGCGAATTGTAAATCTTGAGTCGAGTGTGTAAACACCATCATGCGAATGGTACGCCACTGTCAGGTGTTGCGTAACAAAACAATTGGCAGTTATACAGGCGTTCTCAAACGAGTTGGTTGTTTCTGACTTGATATTGGCAGTAGAATTAGAAGAGCTAGAACGCTGTAGTCACAATGTGAATCAATATAAATCCAACTTGTTTGTTTTTCTGAGCACCATGACGATGCTCAAACGCCTTCAAGTACCGGTACTGAACGCGAAGCTGTAGGGGAACTGTTTCATTACCCATCTCACTGAACAAATTAGGATCATCTGGAAACAGAGTAATATTATACCAATTTCATAGTTTTTTCTCATTTCTGAAAACAATCGTAAACATGAGAAACAAAGAAAAACAATCCAATCCTCTGTTATTAATAGAATGAACAAACATGTTAGCTATGAGATGAAGATTCGAAACGCCTTTGTAACCGGTGTGAGCTTGTTAAGCTAGGGGTGACAAATGTTTGCATCAACTCTCACTGCCACGTTATTTCGGATAAATCAGAACATAAAAAAATACGCATATTTTGAGAAAATATGTCGGATGCTTCTTACATTACCTTCTGATTGGGTGTTCCATTGTTATATAAGCAACGAATCTGACGATTACTATTATTGGCTGCATCCGAAAAATATTGTAGACCAAAATGCGAAGATTCACTTTGATAAGTTCAAAATAGCCATTTCGCGTGCATAACACGATTGATGGCAGTAGTTTTTGTGTTTTAAAACTCATTACTATTTGGCTGGGCCTGGGATGATTAAAGGTGTGAAACTTAGAGACGCCCTAAAGGTACTCATTAACCCTGTGATTGCCATTCCACTGTTATTAACAACAGGCCTATGAGATTTGTCCGAGATTAGGCAAACATCCATCAAAGGCAAGTCCGGTTGACCGACATGTGTGCAGGTCAAATAGAATAACATTTTCGCGTGGCTAACAATGGAGTGTAGAAGTTTAAGGTGTACGGTATTTTATGAGAGTGGGAAAACAAACAATTGTTTTTAAGTTGAGCAAGAGTCACTGGCAATTTGCAATTTCTTAAAACTAGCTGTTTGGTTTTTGGTTCTATTTTTAAAAAATTCCAATTTTTGGGTCTATTTTTCGACAGCCAATTTTTAAATTGAACGTTTTTGTGGGCACGAGATGAAAGAACCATAACGCGTATGGGGCTGAAATAATGGTAGATCGTTTGCTTAGTTATGCTGAACAATCATAATTTGAATTTCGGCACTGTACGAAAACTATTACGCCAGATTTAGGGTTTTGGAAATGTATACATATACACTGAAAAAAACTTTGTAGTAGAAATTACAATTTTGTGGTAAAATTAAGAACAGTACCGACGTTTTTCAACCGAAGGGACAAATCGCTTAATTAAACCATAAATGTAGTAAATCTGATTGAAATTATTTTCAATTTTACCATAAAAATTTTTATTTAGCATAGACTCAAACAAAATAGTTGATTTTACCACACAATTTTACTACGTTTTCAGTAAGAATAACCATAGAAGCGGTTGAATATACCATTTTTATCGTGAGATAGACCATATTTTAGTTATTTTAAGAAAATTGGCACTTCGGTTGAAAAACGTCGGTACTGTTCTCAATATTACCCCTAAAATGGTAGTTTCTACTATACAATTTTTCTCAGTGTATGTAGATAAACGTGTGGTGAATTTGAAATTAACCACGGGCTTCATTCTATAATCACCTTAAGCAAATCAGAATCCTCCCAGTAATTTCTTCTGTACATATTCCCACCACAAATCTTGGGTACTTATTCAAAAGGACGTATGTGATTTTGTAAACAAAGATTCAAACGTCGATTTGTCCAATCTGATGGCACTTCCACGCAAACCAACACCACTAACAGGTAGCCGAAGGCTTTCGCTACCAGTCTATGGTGATGGTTTGCGTGGGGGTGCTATTAGATTGGACAAATCGACGTTTGAATCTTTGATTACAAAATCACATTCGTCCTTTTGAATAAGTACCCGAGAAATACCTCCAAAAGCGTTTCTATAATTGCTTCCAGTTCTGTTTTTCTCTCTAATGAATTCCCAGATTGACAGGAAGCATTAAAACAGTTTAAAACCTGAAAGAAATTTAGCAAAGAATGCTTAGGCACGCCCCACCTTCATTTTAGGCGTTTTGGTTAAATTGTTCCCCGAATTCGGGGTTCGTTATTCTCACTCTGTTTTACGGGCAGAAGTAAATTTTCGCCGTAAAATCGTTTTACGAGAATAGACGATTTTTCCGTTTTCTCACTTCTGTCATGTCTTTGGTAACTTCACCAATACCTTTTTGTTCCGTTTTAGTACCAAATATGCTGTGCGGCGGCTCTTTCGTCATGATTTTCCACAAAGTACAGGGTGTTCAATAAGTTCGAATACACATGTTTGATCATTGTGTTTGTAAGCCCAATGTAATCAGTCACTGATCCCGGTTCTTTGGGTGGACCATTCACAATGCTGGAACTATCTATGTCTCTTCTTTCATCGAATAACTCTGCTCCGGGATGCGATAACATCAAATTCAATCTTCTGAAAAACCTCCCAGATATCGCAAAAAGACGATTACTTGACCTGTACAACTGTTTCATGGAGTACAACATTGTGCCACCTGAATGGCGACAGGTCAAAGTAATAGCTATTCAAAAGCCTGGGAAACCAGCGTCTAATCACAATTCATACCGACCGATTGCCATGCTGTCATGCATGAGAAAATTATTGGAGAAAATGATCCTTTCAAGAGTCGACCATTGGGTCGAGGAAAATGCATTGCTTTCAAATACTCAGTTTGGATTTCGAAAAGGGAAAGGAACAAACGATTGTCTAGCGTTGCTTTCTTCAGATATACAACTGGCCTTTGCGCACAAGGAGCAATTGGCTTCAGTATTCTTGGATATTAAGGGCGCTTTTGATTCAGTTTCCATAGAAGTACTGTCAGACAATCTGCACAGTAGTGGATTACCCGTTATTTTGAACAATTTCTTGTATAATTTGTTGTCAGAAAAACAAATGAACTTCACACTCGGCACTCTGACAACTTCCAGAAATAGCTACATGGGCCTTCCCCAAGGATCATGTTTAAGTCCCTTGCTTTATAATTTCTATGTTAAAGATATTGACAATTGTTTGGAAGGACAATGCACGCTCAGACAACTTGCAGATGATGCCGATGCAAGGACCATTGCAAAGTACCTTAGATAATCTGACTGTTTGGGCCAGACATCTAGGGATCGAGTTTTCACCGCAAAAAACTCAGTTGGTTGTGTTTACTAGGAAGCGGTACCCAGCTCAACTGAAACTAAAACTGTTGAATGATGACATCAACCAATCTTTATCTTCTAAATACCTTGGGGTCGTGTTTGATTCTAAATGTACTTGGAAACTCCATTTTGAGTATTTGATACAAAAATGCCGGAAAAGGATCCATTTTCTACGTTCTATCTCCGGAACCTGGTGGGGTGCTCACCCGGAAGACCTCATCAAACTATATAGAACGACTATTCTCTCTGTTTTAGAGTATGACTCTTTCTGCTTCCTCTCAGCAGCTGATTGCCACCTGATCAAATTGGAACGAATTCAGTATCGTTGTTTGCGTATTGCCCTTGGCTGCATGCATTCGACGCATAACATGAGCCTGGAGGTGCTTGCTGGAGTCACTCCGTTAAAGCACCGTTACTGGGAGCTCTCACTTAGAATACTCGTCAAATGTGGAACAAGTAACACACTTGTCTTAGATAACTTCGATAAAATGCTTGAACTGACTTGTCGTTCAAGATTCCTTAGAGTCTATCTCAACTACATTTCTTCAGATCTTTGTCTTCCGTGTTATAATCCACCTCGAGTTCACTTCACCAACGACAGTTCCTCAATTGAATACGATCTGTCCATGAAATACGCTATTCAAGGAATACCAGATCATCTTCGACAAATATCTATTCCCTCCCTTTTTTCAGAAAAATATGAACATGTCAATTGCAACAACAGATATTTCACTGATGGTTCTCGCATTAACGGATCCACTGGCTTCGGTGTTTTCAATGTAACTTCAACCACCTTCCGAAAACTTCAGGAACCGTGTTCGGTTTATGTTGCTGAGCTGGCAGCAATTAACTTCGCTTTGGGGATAATTTCCAATCAGCCCGTAGACCATTATTTCATCTTCTCGGATAGTCTTAGTTCTATCGAGGCACTCCGGTCGATGAAACCTGTTAAGCACGCATCTTACTTTCTTACAAACATAAGAGAGCAGATGCGTGTTTTGGTCGAAAGATCATTCAAGATTACCTTTGTTTGGGTCCCTTCTCACTGCTCAATCTACGGCAATGAGAAGGCAGACTCGCTGGCAAAGGTGGGCGCACAGGAAGGTGAAGTTTATGATAGACAATACTCGAGCAACGAGTTTTTCCCATTAGTCCGTCAGAGTACTCTTCAAAGTTGGCAAAGAAATTGGACACACAACGAACTTGGACGGTGGCTATTTTCCATAGTTCCAAAAGTTTCTGGGCGAGCGTGGTTCAGAGGTGAGGACTTAAGTCGAGGCTTCATTCGCGTGATGTCGAGACTTATGTCTAATCACTATTCACTAAACGCACATCTGTACAGAATAAACCTTGTCGATAGCAACTTATGTAGGTGCGGAGCCGGTTATGATGACATCGATCACGTAGTTTGGTCCTGCTCGGAAAATGACGCCTCCAGAGAGCAATTATTGGATACCCTTGTGGCCCGAGGTAAACAACCCTTCAGGGAAGTTCGCGGTGTTTTGGGAGATCGTGATGTTGTTTATATGCAGGCCATTTATAGTTTTCTTTGTGCTTCTGACATCAAAATCTAACATTTTGTTTTTTTTTCTTTCTTTAAAGTTTTTTTTTGTTCTGTCTCTGCCTTTTTGTTCCGCAGAGCTCCATAGCTCTTGCCATCCGGAAGATGCTCCCAGTCGAACCATTCCTCGAGCACGACAACACGCCACATCGTCACTGACGCCAAATGCCCGGATGAGAAGCTGAAATTTCCTGATCCCAAATCCTAAGCCCCGTCCATCCTTAAACATTGTAAACTAACCTCGAGTCACCACGAGTACGCTGGCTTCTACCCCCCCTCTTACTAACCGTATAATAAAATGATATTGATTGTATATATCACAAAGATCAATGGCTCCGTAAAGTGTTATACACGCCTGAGCCTACCAAATAAACGAAATTGAAAAAAAAAAAAAGCCCAATGTACATATTCTGTATTAGTATTGGTGTCAGCATTAGCGGTATATATAAGCTATTGGATGTGTGTGGTGTCGACATTCTGTAACTTGTTGGTTGTTTATTACGCGCGTTGAAAATGGATTGGGGCATCTTCGGCGTACTTCAAAACTGAGGTTTTGTGGACGATTGATGCCCGTAATCTGGCAAAGTGACGTATACGCCATTTTCCAAAAATGGTGTTAACTAGTAGTACTAATCGTTTTCTTTAACAGAAAAATACAAAACATGTATGTTGTAAAATGGCGCATACGTCACTTTTTCAGATTACGGCAGCCCAGTGGCCCGGTGATAAGACGGAGATGAGCCCTACGTATTCCAATAGGACGATAACCCTTTATTCACGAAAATTGCGATTTTAGCCTAATATGGGGACAATTTCATCGACTTTTTGGACAAAAGATTGCGACCACCCAGCTTCACGGATTTGAACCCTGTAAGCTTTTTTGTTTGGTCCTTTATTATGTTGAAGCAGTACGAATACAAGGTCAGTAACTTGGACCAGTTTAAGACGTAATTCTCAAAATCTGGAACGAGATGCCCATGCAGACCGTGCGTGCCGCTTGCGGTGGGTTTTAGAAACGTTTGAAGCTCGTGAAGAAGTACAAATTAGAGGTCATCCAAAATAAATGTTACAAACGTTCCTTATAAACAATACTTCCAATGAAATGCAACCGGAAAAAGAAATAATTTAATCTCAATTTTTAAACTTTTCAAATTTTTTGAAAGTGTATTCGAACTTATTGAACACCCTGTAGATGACTACACTGAGACAAATTCCATGGTAACGGTTACTATTTTGTAGACTACGCCATGTTTTTAAAACAACCACAAATTTTCAGGTAAATTAACCACGCATTCGGACAAATTCACCACTGATTCAGTTCATGCAACAACATTCCACCAGGACCACAGTTGATTTTTACTGAGCGCATGGTAAAATCAAACGGGTTTGTTGTCTGCTAAAAATCGTCGGTGCGTATTCTTGAATTAACCCTCGAAATGGTAGTTTCGACCGCAACATTTTTTTGCGTGTAGGCGCTTGAAATCGATAAGTGACCACATTGGCCACTCTTGGTACCTATGAGGTGCCTCCGGGGAACCCGTAGAAGAGGACATTTCCATTTTTTCACCAATATAAGCCGTGCGACGACTCTTTCGGTGTGTTTTCCCACCAAACAGGTGCGCTCGAAATCGATAAGTGACCACACCACATTGACCATTTGGAACCTTTGAGGTTCCCTCGGAGAACACGTAGAAGATGACATTTCCATTTTTACACCAACATATGTCATACGGCGGCTCTTTCGTCGTGATTTTCCTCCAAATAGGTGCCCTCGGAATCGATTATTGACATATTGTCTACCCTTAGAACCTATGAGGTGCCCCCCGGGAGCCCGTAGAAGAGTACATTTTCGTTTTTACTCCAAAATATGCGGTAAATACGGCGGCCCTTTCGTCATGATTTTCCACAAAATAGATGATTATGCGCTTGAAATCGATAATTGACCACATTGGCCACTCTTGGAGCCTATGAGGTGCCTTCGGGGAACCCGTAAGAGAGGACATTTCCGTTTTATCACCAAAATATGCCGTGTGGCGTCTTTTTTGTCATGATTTTCCACCAAACAGATAATTATGCACTTGAAATCGATATGTGACCACATTGGCCACTATTGAAGCCTATAAGGGGCCCCCAAGAAACCCATAAAAGGGGACATTTCCGTTTTAACACCAAAATACGCCGTGCGGCGGCTCTTTCATCATGATAATCCACCAAACAAATGGTCATGCGCTCGAAATCGATAAGTGACCACATTGGCCACTCTTGGAACTTATGAGGGTCCCCCGGGGAATCCGTAAAAAGAGATATTTCCATTTCAACTCCAAAATATGCCGTGCGGCGACTCTTTCGTCATGGTTTTCAATACTTCATAGGTTCCAAAATGGAAAATGTGGTCACTTATTCATTTCGGTATGAAAACGGAAATGTCCCATTCTGCGGATTCTCTGGGGGCCCCTCATAGATTCCAAGCGTGGCCAATGTGGTCACTTATCGACTTCAAGCGCATAATCATCTATTTTGTGGAAAATCATGACGAAAAAGCCGCCGCACGACATATTTTGGTGCTAAAACGGAAATGTCCCCTCCTACGGGTTCCCATATGTTTGATGGAAAATCATGACAAAAGATCCGCCGCACGGCGTATTTTGGTGTTAAAACGGAAATGTCCCCTTTTATGGGTTCCCCGAGGGCACCTCATAGGCTCCAAGAGTGGCCAATGTGGTCAATTATCGATTCCGAGCGCATAATCATCTATTTTGTGGAAAATCATGACGAAAGAGCCGCCGCATGGCATATTTTGGAGTTAAAACGGAAATGTTCTATTCTACGGTTTCCCCAATGGCACCTCATAGGCTCCAAGAGTGGCCAATGTGGTCAATTATCGATTTCAAGCGCATAATCATCTATTTTGTGAAAAATCATGACGAAAGAACCGCCGCACGGCATATTTTGGTGCTAAAATGGAAATGTCCCCTCCTGCGGGTTCCCTGGGGGAACCTTGCATGTAGCAGGAGTGGCCACTTTCGTCGGAAGCCCTCTCATGGACTATACATTACCGTTTTAAGAGAATCTATGAAGAATTAGCGATCGAAAGGCATATATTAAGCGATTTTTATGCTCCCCTTATATGACCGACAAGCAAGGATGTTATCGATCATTTAGTAATCTGCGTTCGATCATTTAGTAGTTTGTCTATAACTCATTCCAGAGGCTGAATTCCAAAATGTGTTATACGGTGGACTTCTGATGCGAAGGTTTTTCTATATATCTGCCTAATATATCGATGTTTCAATTCCACCATTGAAGGAGTTACAGTGTTAGTTGCAGTGACTTATACCAAATGATAACAAAATTCCAATCATTCAGTATAAGCTACTGCTACTAGCTCTATAGCTCTATTACCAGTATAATTGAAACATCGAACTGTTAGGCAGAGTTGTAGATAAACCTTTGAATTAGCAGTCCACCATACTACACATTTTGAAATCTAGCCTCTGGAATGTGTTATTGACAAACTACTAAATGATTGAACGCAGATTACTAAATGATCGAAAACATCCTTGCCGACAAGGTCTCCGTGGAAGTCGTTTCCCGTGGAAGTCGGAGCCATTGTCTCCAGAATCAGCATATCACCACATAGCCACAAATTTGATGAGTTTATCTTTCGAACATCGGAGCTACTTCTAACGGCGTTGCAGTCTTGGATATTCAAAAGGAATGTTTTAGATTTTGCCCGACGTTTCGACTCTATTTCGAGTCTTCTTCAAGGGGAGAATTCTACGAAATCGTTTGTCGTTTAAAGGTACATATTCTGTTGGTGTCAATTTTTAAATTGTACATCGGATATTAAACTAAGTAAAACGAAGCGATTTTTGTAACAGATAATTTCACTTAGTTGCTCACTTGATTCTCACTAAACTTCTATAATCTTTTTTATATTACTATTAAATCCACTTTCAAACTTTTATTACAAAAAATTATCCATATAAATAAATTTATTGTGATCCATCTCTTCTTAAATATAAACTGCACCTT
The DNA here is from genome assembly GCF_024139115.2 of Armigeres subalbatus. Taxonomy (NCBI): domain Eukaryota; kingdom Metazoa; phylum Arthropoda; class Insecta; order Diptera; family Culicidae; genus Armigeres; species Armigeres subalbatus. The sequence goes on from NC_085141.1 coordinate 344,931,021, forward strand.
GATCTGACATTTTATTCAATTAAATATAAAGAAAATTTATTGTTTAAAGTATATTGAGAATCAAGTGAGCAATTAAGTGAAATTATCTGATACAAAAATCGCTTCGTTTCACTTAGTTTAATATCCGATGTACAATTTAAAAATTGACACCAACAGAATATGTACCTTTAAACGACAAACGATTTCGTAGAATTCTCCCCTTGAAGAAGACTCGAAATAGAGTCGAAACGTCGGGAAAAATCTTAAACATTCGTTTTGATTATCCAAGACTGCAACGCCGTTAGAAGTAGCTCCGATATACCAACATCAGTCGAACCCTCTTCATCATTATCTTTCGAACGGTATATAAACTTTGTAATTCGGTTATAATTTGACTGTTTTATAAGCATTTACATTTCTTGGTCAATATGACCCTAACATCTTATTCGTAAGTTTTTCCTAATATCCGAAGAAGGTTAAACAGAACTTTTATTAAGTTTCTGTTTCGGGGTAATGGCTTTTGGAGTAGTGTCCCATTCGGGGTACTGTGCCATTCCGGGTATTGTGGTGGAGCCACGCCATTGTCATTTAAGGAACAAATATCCCATCCCCTACTCCTACCAGTACCGCCAATTTTGTTCTAGTTCTAGGTTTGAATCCCGTGGGCGTCATACATTCTTAATCTTCGAAAATATTCGTAAAACACAGAATTTCATCATTCCACGATTTTTTTTTTCTTCTGGGTTTTTTCTACATGGAAAAGTGTTCAGTAAAATATATTTTAATCACATACTACGAATGGAAAAATTTACCCGAGAATTATTTGACTAACACTGAAACGAAACGTAGAAATCTTGGTTAGCGTTGGTAGAATCATACTTAAATCTCAATCATTGAGGCCTCATACGTGAGCCAAACCGCTTGTGATTCTGCAGGGGAGCACTGCACCGTGCTTGAGTTTTCCTCACAGAATCGCATGGTTTCCCGGGTAGACGATAATAGCTCATGAACAGTAAAACGTGATATGTATGATTAACAAAACGTGATATGAACTTACTGAAATAATTTAGGGTAAAAATAACAAGCGAAAATAACATCCACCTAATTAGGCCGATACAAATTTTTAAAATCTATTTTGTCTCCCTCCGCCTCTGATTTTTTTTGCCAAAAAAATTATATTTTGAGGGGCAACAAAATAAAATTCGGATAATTTTGAGGATTTCCAAAACTTTCTTTAACAAATCCGAGAAGTTTTATGATTTTTTCATTTCAATGTTTATTTTTTATTATCCCCCCCAAGACCTTTCGGAGACCAGTAGGACAAAATGTTAATTAAATATTTGTAACGGCCATATCATAAAATAAAAATATCAGGTTTTGCAATTAACAAAAACTTAACAATATGTTGAACTATTAGTTTGTTAATAGCTAAACCTGATATTTTAATGATATTTCGGTGCAAATTTTTGTTATTTTCGCTTGTTATTTTTACTCTTATTTCCAACAAGTTCTTATCATGTTTTGTTATCGATATCACGGCTTCTACTCACTCGGGTTCTCTTATTAGCACGAACATCGTGCAGGAGAATTGAGAACCTGAGTTTTTCCCAATATTGATCTTGGTCGTTTACAATGTAATATTCTTATTACAAAGCTTATTTAAAGTCTACTCCTACATGCTAGATCGTTTTTAAATTTATTTTTTTACTTTAAATTATTATTTTAGAATTAATTTTTGTATTCGCGAAGGATGAGAGGCAAGCTACAAAAATCTCACCACATTTTATTCCATGACAGGGCATGAAATTGTGCAATATCTGCTTAATTATTGTATTTATTACCGGTTTTAGCTCGGTGAATTAAGGACATAGTTGTCACGTCACGAATGTCACGAATAGCGTTGAACAAAGTCCAATATTCAAATTATTAACCTGCTCATGAACATATTTCTTCAACGGAGTCTATGTATTTCGGCTCAAACTTTGGGAAAAGGCAGCAGTTACGTGCTAATAGCCCCAGTGACTATTACTGAACTTCACTTCTTCTCACAGCGCAACTAAATCAAGCCAAAATACGCAACGGGATCAACGCAAAATGTAGGATTCTTATCACACTTCACTTAATATAAACTTGTCTGATCTAAACACTTAATATTTTTCACAATTCTTACCCGAAAAATATTATGAAAAATTAATCGCGGGGCAAATGTAAGCAAACTAAAAATTAATGTGGCTCAAAAAATAAATTGGGCTACGCCACGCTCAGTCGATTCTGTTCCACATTATGAGTGTGCTCCGATTGTTGGGGCTGGTTTGGATAGAGGATAATTGGTAGTTTTTGGTTTGTATGAAAATTGGTATAAGGACGCCTCCTTTGTACCGTGGCCTGTGGTGCTTCCCCAGTAGACACCGGCAAGGAGCGAGCCTATATGACTGGGGTAATAATCATGAGCTTTAACTCTAGGGGATTCGCATATTGATTGGTCGTTCAATATTATTTGCTTTTATTCCAGGTTGCGAAACTTGTGAGGAGGCGCTATAGTTGTCAATGTAATGAAATGTTGAGTTTTGTCATTCTAATTTTAATAAAAACTTAAAACGGCCTGTGCTAAGTCAGTTTGTACAATACACATGTGGAAGTATTGGCTTGAGAAATGGATTGCGAGTGATTTGACTATGCGTCCAATTTGGGAATCTCGAGCTCGTTCAGTAGCCGCTTGGTTGCGAAGGCCGACGGAGGTCCTTCGTAGCTTAGTTGGTTAAAGCACCAGTCAAGCGTACTGTAGGGTCATGGGTTCGAGTCTCCATTTCTCAAGCCAATACTTCCACATGTGTATTGTACACGTCCACATTAGAGGAGCGTGAGTATTTAGAATGTCTGGCGGCTGTACACATTCTTCATCAGCAACTGTACTGATCAAGTGAGGTTGTGTAAGCTATTTGTGAACGTGTACTATACACATGTGGAAGTGTTGGCTTGAGAAATGGATTGCGAGTTATTTGACTATGCGTCCAATTTGGGAATCTCGAGCTCGTTCAGTAGCCGCTTGGTTGCGAAGGCCGACGGAGGTCCTTCGTAGCTTAGTTGGTTAAAGCACCAGTCTAGCGTACTGTAGGGTCATGGGTTCGAGTCCCATCGAAGGGAAAGTGGTTACCTCCAATACATTTTCCAAATCAATATCTTCCACATAACGTACATATTCACATATGAGTTTTCATAACATTGTAAATTAACGTCCAAGTCGGGTGGTTTAATCCCCGGAAATAGGCAATTACCTTTGATTGAACTGAAGTACAGCATATTCGGATCAAATGGCCTATGTATAGTATGGCAGAAAAGGAATATTGAGATACACCCGCAGAACCTCTTTTTAGCAGTAAAGCATGGTGGGGGCTCCGTCATAATCTCTGAGGTGAATGAGCGCAACCGTTGTGGGAAATTTTCACATTATTGAAGAAATTATATATCACAAAATGTTCATCCGCAATTTGAACGCCAGTGCTGAGAAATTAGGCTTACAGGGAACATACATCTTTCGGTATGGTAATTACCCCAAGCACACAGCCCAAAATACTAAGCGGTAGCTACTCTATAATACCTCAATCAACTCAAAACGTCTCCTCAGAGTCCATATATGAATTCAATTTAACACCATTGGAAGGTGCTGGACGACAAAATTCGCAAAAGTCAAAATTCCAACAACAATAAATTGAAATTAGTGTTGAAAGAAGGATGGGAGCAAATTCCGTCCTCCGTCACGGCTAATGTGGTCAGATCCATGCCACAAGAGTCACAATCCGTCATAGATACACAGGGGAATTCAACGAAATATTGAATTCCATTCTACAACTCCAGTTTTCGTTTCAAAAGTGCGCCAAACCTGAATAGACGAATACTTTTTGAGCCCATATTTAATGAATTGTTATGATTTGCTACCTTTGTTTTTATTACTGTTTTGTTTTTCTGCTTGATTTTTAATAATAAAGATGAATTGATAATTTTGCTACACAATGTAATCGATAGTTTTTTTTTTTGAGCTTACTAGATTCTATCTTTGACATTTTCTAGAAAACACACAGCTAGACGAATTGGACTCACTGTACTTAGGACATGAATCTTCCTAAAAGGCCAGAGCTCCACCCAAAAGAAAAATATTGGGTCATCGTGAAACGAAACGTCAAAAAGAAAAGTCTGTTGTCAGCGAGATGTACACCCAACTAGCGGTTGTTAGATTTTCTAACAATTCTGTATAAGAATCTACCAACACCTGTATAAGAACTGGGCATATGCGAAATTGTTAGATTCTTATACAAAAAATGTTAGAAAAGCTTACAAAATTGTTAGATTTTTATACAATATTGCCAATTCTTATTCTTATACAGGTTTTGGTAGATTCTTATACAGAATTGTTAGAAAATCTAACAACCGCCGGTTGGGCGTAGGCTCTACAAAACGTGATGGAAGGAGTCATTCAATCGCATTCGCTGAAAAAGAAGCTTGTATGAATATTTTTTTGTTTATTCTGTATGTATTGGGGATGACAAAAGAAACATGCACACATTTTTGTTTAATCAATTTTCGTAACACCTCGTAGCACATCGTTGTTTTGGAGAAGTTTCGTTAAACAATTTTTCGCGCTTGAATTTTGGGGAACCATTTAGTTGTCTAACTTTGCTGAAAAATCATAACAATCGAACATTCCGTTTTTGCTGTGCAGCTTTTTAAATATTTTTGAACCATTTTCACATACACCCTTTTGAAAAGTTAGTCGTGACTCAATATGAAGATTTGATATCGAAAAATGACGATTTAGATGAAATTGAAAAACTGTGCAGAGTTTCAAATATTTTCGAAATGGTCGCTCAGGATCGACTGACATGCCCCCGTGGAATGCCTCCATAGTCAAGCTAATGGTTAGAAAAGACATCATCAAGTTCTCCAAGGTTTGAATAAGTTTTTAAATTGTAATCCCCACAATTGTACGAATGTGATAGTAGTTCATTCATAATATGAAGCCTCTTTGGTGCGCCTCGTGAGTAGATTCTTCGAATTTGACCCCTGGTAATTGCTCTGCTGTAACTACAATTTCTATACTTTACTTAGTATGCAATTTGTGTATATAGGATATGCGGAACTAATACGTCAAGATGACCTGAATTTATTGACTTTATTTATTGTAATAAAAACGGCACGAAATCGTCGAACCGTATCCGGCTCGTACCATAAATTAACGATGGACAATAAACTATCGAGCATAACGGTCGGCTGAAGGTTAAAAATGCATCGCGTAGAACACTCACGCGTCATATCTTTGATTGGTCTGGTCGGCGGTTATTCCCCAAGAATGTACAATTACAGGTTCATGTCGCCACATCAGGTTGAGAAGTCTTGTTTTGACATTTGATTTTCGTGTGATGCGATCATTAATGCCGCCACCACCGTCGCTCGCGTCGTCAGCGATGACGTCGGCCACTGACTGCCGCTGAACCAGATCAGCGACAACAAGATCATCTAAACGGAACCCCGTTGCAACGCAGCGCGGACGACGGAGCCATTTTTGTGAGTCGCCGTTTAATGGTGCACATGTTTAACATTTCTAACAACCATTCGAAGAACGTTTTATGACCCCATTGTTTTGCATTGCAGTACCTTGCAACCCATTGGTAGCCGCAATGTGCAGCGATCGTGCTGGACGTGTGTCTTCCCAGCTTAGATGAGCCTTCTAATCCAGATCACATTATATGAGATGTTCGTTCCTTGAACTTTTGTGGAATTGAAATGCACTGTTGATGTCATTTAAAGGTTCGTTCCCCGAAAAACAAAATGAAATATTTTGGTGAAAATATCATCAGTGCTACGATAAGGCTATTGTATATGGCTGTAAGCTTATCCAACACACTCATTAGTGAGGGATCATGCAGGAATCACGTGGCTATTGATTTTTAACTTGACTGTGCTTCTTATACATTTTGAATGTCTTAAAATTTTCGGCTTCCTATTAATTATCAGAACTTTATTCCCGTTCACTTAAGAATAATAATTGCGTAGACTTGTGCGTAATTATACGTATTGCACAAAATACGCTTGCAAGGAAAAAAAGGTCATCACCTAATGGTTGACTGGCACCTGATGATTCAAACAACAAAGTAACATTCAGACAAAAAGCATCCACCGGAAAGAACAAAAAATGCCAATAACTTTCAAGTAGCTCATCGCTTTTAATCACGCAACTATAATCGATCGATCGATCGTATCACCTTTGATGATCATCTTTGAATGCATTTTTGCTACGACGGTTTCCTTCGGGCCCTTATGGCCCTTGCTCTGCCATTAGGGGTCGCTTAGGATAGGAAAATTACCAGCAGCCACCTTTTTAATGACAGGATTACGAAAAAATCCAATCACAACTCAACAGGTGAAAAAATGGGAATCGATCGATTGATCGTTGAGCTTTGATCATAATAGATCTTTGCTTCGTAGCACGGGCATTATGTGCTGTTTGGCGCGTTGGAGACGACGAAGTTGGAAAGCAGTGGGGAGGTTGTCGGTGATTGATGGTTTTATTCGAGCTGACGTTTCATTTCAGTTGTACATTGCACAGACTACCCCATCGATTGTTGTGGATCCGTCGTTGCAATTGGGAAAGCCTGTAATTATTCTATTAGCCGTGACAGATTTTAATGGATTATGATCGCTGTGGTATGGTTTTCTGAGTATGTACCTAGTAATTATTTGGTTCATAGTGGTTTCTTATTGAGTCTTTCTAATGCAACTTGTTTGCAATGTTGTACACTTTGATTTTTCTTGAATATGTGATAAACTTGAATATCATGAGAATATTAAGCATTTAACAAATAAGATTAAAAGTCATTTTTTTTCCGACATACACATGCAATTCCATTCAATATCCGGAATCCTAAAAAGAAAAAGTTGACTGATCTCCCAATTTCCCCTCTAACTCCAATTCCAGATCGTCGGCGTCAAGCAGTATTTCGTGCGACCATCAAACCCCCAGCAGGGTCGCGAACACCAGAATGCCCTTCACAGTAGCAGCGCCAGCAGTGCCAGCCAGAACAACATCAGCTCCAGCCAAACCTCGCTCGACCAGTCCATCGGCACAACCTGCTCGTCGACGCAGTCGAACAACTCGACCAGCGGGGCGTCGTCGGCCACCTCGTCGTCGGGTGCCTTGCCCGAGTATGCAATCAGCCAGGAGATACCCGCCATCGAGTCCCTGATCCAGTCCAATGGGCGACCCCTGGAAGAGGTGCTCGAACAGGTGAGTCGTTCGATTTGATTGAATTGAAGTGTAAATGCAAATATCGGCTCGTTGGCGCAAGTTCTGTCAACGAGCGATGACATACTTGCACGGGATACCACGCTGCTGATCGGTCCCCCGGAATGGATCCGACCGCTGGAAAGTAGATTATACGACCGACATATGCGTACGCGTGAAGTCGGACTATCAGATCAGGTTTTCTTCGCGCGGATACTTTTACGGTAAATTTATTGCCAATTGATCGGCACGTGACAAATCTGTAGAGCTCCTACTAGACACGGCAGGATTGAGTTGCAGCCTACGGTGGGTTGAAATGCGTTTCTGTCTTGCATCTACCAATATTGATGTAACTGATCGATGGACTTTTTATGGTGAGTTGGTGCGTGATTAGCTCTTTTTGCAAGGAGATTAATTACAATGATAGCTCGCCAAGGCAGTACTTAACGTAGAGATTCTATCGTTCAATTGCGATTAGTGTTGCAAAATTATGCTGCTTCTTGTGTTTGTCCAACAATTAATCATGAAGCTAATTAGTTACACAACTTGTTCAAATCGCCATAGATTCTAATGGGTGCGGAGAAGTTCCACCATTTAATCAATTAAGATATTTTCTGCACCAAAGTTAAGCGAGAAATCATGATTCGTATAACAGAGCGCAGAATCAAAACAAGACGACAGAATCAAAAGAATCACATTTGGAACGTCATCTGAAATTAGGAAGATTTAGTAGAATCTCATCCAAGATTTGGCAGAATCTCATTGAAGTTTCACGTCTATCGTTTCGTCTAACTAATTACCCCCTGAGGAAAACACAATCCCAGTGTCGAAAAATTGGACAACGAAAAAACTTGTCTCTTTAAATAAAGACTGCGTAGCCGTAACATTAAATATTCATTGGAGATTCGGCAGAATCTTATCAAAGATTCGTCAGCATTCCAATGGCAGAATCTCAATGAAGATTCGACACACTCTTTTGGGAGTTGCTGCAGAGTCTTATTGGAGAATCTGCAGGCTCTCATGTAGATTCGGCAGTGTCTCATAGGACACTCGGCAGAATTTCATCAGAGACAAGACAGAATCTTATCGGCATCGACGATTCGACATAATTTCATCGGAGATTCGACAAAATATCATTTGAGGTTCGGAAAAATTTAATTCGAATTTCAGCAAAATCTCATCCTATGTTCGATAAAATCTCATCCAAGATTTAGCAGGATCTTATCCCTAATTCGGCAGAATCTTATTCGAGATTCGACAGAATTTCATCCAAGATTCGGCAGATATTTGGCAAAATCCAATTTGAGATTCTCATCTCAGAATCTCATTTGAGATTTGGCAAAATCTCATTTAAGATTCGGAAAAATCTCATTTAAGATTAGTAAAAACCTAGTCTCATCCTAAATTCGTCAGAATATCATCAAAGATTTGACTGAATCTCATCCAAGATTCGACACAATTTCATCTGAGATTCGGCTGAATCGATGGCAGATTAGATAATGTTTGGCAAAATCTCATTTGAGATTCGGTAGAGTCTCATCCGAGATTCGGCAGAATGGCAGATCGGCAGATCTGAGCTTGGACAGAATGTCATCCGAGATTCGTCGGAGTTTCATCCTTATCCGCTATTCGGCAGAGTCTCATCCTTATCCGAGATTCGGCAAAGTCTCATCCCATAATCGGCAAAATCTAATTTAAGATTCAGCAAAATCTTATCCTAAATTCGGAAAAATCTCATCTTAAACTCTGCAGAATCTCTCCTAGATTTGGCAGGTTCTCATTCCTGATTCGGCATGATCTTATTTAAAGTTCGGCAGAATCTCACCCGATAATCTTCAGAATCTTATTTTAGATCTGGCAGATTCTCGTTCTTGAATCGAAAGAATTTTATCCAAGATTCGTCAGAATCTCATTTGATATTCAACAATATCTCATCCTAAATTCGGCAAAATCTCATCCTAAATTCGTCAAAATCTCATTCGAGATTCGGCAGTATCTCAACAAAGATTCGGTAGAATATTATCCGAGATTCGGCAAAATATCATGCAATAATCGGCAGAATCTTATTCAATATTCGGAAAAATCGCATCCTACAGTCAGCAAAAACTCATCCTGAAGTCAGCAGAATTAATTTTAGATTTGACAGATTCTCATTCCTTATCCGAATCTCAACCGAGATTTGGCAGAATCCTATCTGCGATTCAGCAGAATTTCAACCGATGTTCGGCAGAATCTCATCCTAAATTCGGCAGAATCTTATTCAAGATTCGACAGATTATTATCCGAGATTCGTCATGAATTTATACAAGATTCGGCAGAATCGTATCCGTGATTCGGCAGAATTTTATCCAAGGTTGGACAGAATTTCATCCGAGATTTGGCAGAATCTCATCCTATATTCGGCAAAATTACATCCGAGATTCGGCAGAATCTCATCCGATGTTCGACAGAATCTCATCCTAAATTCGGCAGAAACTCATCCTAGGCAAAATTTAATCCGAGATTTGTCAAAATTCATCCGAGATTCGGAAAATCTCATTTAAGATAAAGCAAAAATTTATAAAGATTCGGCAGAATCGTATCCGAGATTTGGGAGAATCTCATCCGATGTTTGACAGAATCTAATCCTAAATTCGGCAGAATCTCATTCAAGATTCGTCAGATTCTCATAGTAAATTTATACAAGTTTCGGCAGCATTTTATACAAGATTCGGCAGAATCGTATCCGTAATTCGGCAGCATCTTATCCTAGTTTGGACAGAATTTCATCCGAGATTCGGCAGAATCTCATCCGATGTTCGACAGAATCTCATCCTAAATTCGGCAGAATCTCATCCAAGATTCGGAAGATTCTCATCCGAGATTCGGAAAAAAATTATACACGATTCGGCAGAACCGTATTCGTGAATCAGCATCTTATACGAGTTTGCACAGAATTTCTTGCGAGATTTGGAGGAATCTCATCTGAGATTCGACAGATTTTCATCCAAGATTTGGCAAAATTTTATACAAGATTCGGAAGAATCGTATCCGTGATTCAGCAGAATCTTAACCTAGATTGTACTGAATTTCATCCGAGATTCGACAAAAAATTTCACAAGATTTGGCAGAATCGTAACCGTGAATCGGCAGAATCTTATCAGAGATTGGACAGAATTTCATCCGAGATTTGGCAGAATCTCAGCCGATGTTCGACAGAATCTCATTTAAGATTCGGCAGTTTCTCATCCGAGATTCGGCAAAATTTTATACAAAACTCGGCAGAATCGTATCCGATGTTCGGCAGAATCTCATTCAAGATAAGGCAAAATATTGTAAAAGATTCGGCAGAATCGTAACCGAGATTTGGCAGAATCACTTCCAGGTTCGACAAAATTTTATACAAGATTCGGCAGTTTGGACAGAATTTCTTCCGAGATTTGGCAGAATCTCATCCGATGTTCGGACAGAATCTCATCCTAAATTCGGCAGAATCTCGGATGATTCAGAAAAAATTTATACAAGATTTGGCAGAATCGTATCCGTGATTCGGCAGCATCTTATCCGAGTTTGGACAGAATTTCATCAAAGATTTGGCAGAATCCCATCCGAGATTCGGCAAATTTTCATTCAAGATTTGGCAAATTGTATACAAGATTTGGCAGAATCGTATCCGTGATTCGGCAGAATCTTATCGCAGGCTGGACAGGATTTCATCAAAGATTTAGCAGAATCTCATCCGAAATTCGGCAGATTCTCATCCGAGATTCGGCAGAATCGTATCAGTGATTCGGCAGCATCTTATCCAAGTTAGGACAGAATTTCATCCAAAATTTGGCAGAATCTCATCCGAAATTCGACAGAATCGTATCCGTGATTCGGCAGCATCTTATCCGAGTTTGGACTGAGTTTCATCCGAGCTTTGACAGAATTTCATCCGAATTGGCAGAACTTATTTAAGATTTGACAGATTCTCATTCTTGATTCGGCAAAATCTCCACTGAGATTTGGCAGAATCTTATCAAAAGTTCGGCAGAATAGCGTCCGATAATCGGCAGAAACTTATTTTTTGATTCTGCAAAATCTCATCCTAAATTCGGCAAAATCTCATCCTAAATTCGGCAGAATCTTATCCGAGATTTGACAGATTTTCATCCGTGATTCGGCAAAATTTTATTCGAGATTCGCCAGAATCTCATACGAGATTCAGCAGGATCTTAACCGATAATCGACTGAATGTCATTTAAGATTTGGGAAAATCTCATTAAAGATTAAGCAAAATCTATCTTCTGTATCTCCGTAAAGCCACGGGAAAGTTGATTAGATGAAAAAGTAATCTACAGGAAGTGATTTTACGACAATTCCCCGAAAACCTATTCTCCATATGCAATTTCCCCGAATGGAATTTCCCCGAATAACAATTTCCCGAACGTAACAATTCCCCGAACTTAACATTTCCCCGAATGCAACATTTCCCCGAATACAACATTTCCCAGAATTGTTTCCACAGTGCAGATAAAACTAAAACTGAAAAAAAATATGCGTCGTTTAATATAAGGTCGCATAATTGGCCTTTGAGCCTTTGAGCTGCAACAAAAGTGAGAGCCGCGGGAAAATTTGCAAAAAAATTGTAAAAAAATTAAGATGCTGGGTCATTGGGCCGAAGACCATTATGCCGAGCCGTCATTAGGCCGAGTGAGAAGTAAGAAGTGAGTAATGAAAAGTGAGAAGAGCGTAATGAGAAGTGAGAAATGAGAAATGAGAAGAGAAAAGTGAGATGTGAAAAGTGAGATGTGAGAAGTGAGAACTAAGAAATGAGAAAGAAGTACATAGTAAGAAGTGAAAAAAAGTGTGGAGTAAGAATTAAGAACTGTGATGTGAGGAGCGAGAAAGGCGATTGTTAAATTGAACACGTTTGCCTGGAGTAAATCGAAAGGTAATGCCTTCCTTAAATGATCGCGTCTACGCAGTATAAGGGCTATGGCGGAGATATTGGCTTCTTTAAATGAACACGTCGATAAATTTGATAAATTTTTTTCGGTTTGTATAATTGATATTCATTGCTAGATGCGATCTCATATATTAAATTTATTCCGGCCAAACTCGTCTACATCAAAAGAAGAGACTACATTTACCATTACCTAATTGCAGGCAAACTGCTACATCTGAAAAGGTAATTTCATTTTACTTTTCATTCTACTACTTATTTCGAGCTAACTCCTAACTCGAATGAATAGATCACATCTACCGTTTCCTTATACCAGGGAGATACAAATTTAAAAAAATGGAATAACATTCACTTCTTCATTATTGTGGGGAAACACCTACTTCCATAGTAGAGATCAAATTAATCCATTGCGTTATTCCGAGAAGATGCATTATTTTTATAGAAGGGATCACATTCACCATTGCCTTATTCCGGTCATACGCATTATTATTTTTTAAGGATTCATATCCACGATTACAGTTACTTCTCAAAAAGGGATAGACCTTATATAGGACAGGAGTTTGATTTCACAAATTTTTACCATGATCCTTTCAATCAGCATTTCTGTTCGCGATTCTACTCCTCCAAAGAAATTCAGCCTTTGTTCGACTATTTTAGAAAAAAAATTAATAGGAAAACATTTTATTCTAATATCTTTATAATTTATCAATAAGGAATTGTCCCGCGACCCTCACTTTTGTTGCAGCTCAAAATTATGTCAAAAGCCAATTATGCGACTTTATATTAAACGACGCAGATTTCTTTTTCAGTTTTAGTTTTATCTGCACTGTGGAAACAATTCGGGGAAATGTTGTATTCGGGGAAATGTTGCATTCGGGGAGTTGTTACATTCGGGGAAATGCTACATTTGGGGGAATTGTTACATTCGGGGAATTGTTACATTCGGGGAAATTGCATGCGGGTAAATTGGATTCGGGGAATTGGTTCTCGGGCAATTGTCGTACAACCACAGGAAGTCACCTTGGTAAGCGATTAAATAATTATTTTGTAGTTATTTCGTAGTAATTTACTCACCCGCAGAACCAAGCATTTCGATGATCGCGCGATCGTTCTGCGTCAGATAGTAAATACAAGAAAACGCGCACTAAGTTTTTACTTTCCAGTAAATTTCCGCATCCACATAAGCAGAATCAAGCATCTCGATGATCGCGCGATTATTTGGCGTCCGATAGTAAACACAAGTAAACACTCGGATCTTGCGAAAGATCTGCGTCCGGTACGAAACACGTTTAATCGCGCACTGAATGATTTACTTCACGACCGCATTCCACTTATTGGTTTACTTTTGGACTGCACCAAACTGAACTAATCAGGGATTGAATCCAAAGGAGAATGAGGAAGTCTCTCACTTATCAGCTCTGTATACACATACGATATTTAGTATACCGCTAGAGATTTTTTCGCAAGCTGTCAGCTGAGAACTGATTCGGGAGGCTATACCTTATGATAAATTTCTTTTAAAAAGCTCCAAACGCGGGGAGCACTGATTCTGATGATGCATTTCAACTTGTTCTACACAGCTGTGCGGTCCCCAACACAAAATGAGCGAGAACAAAGCGAAAATCATCACTTCTCTGTGGGGCTGCCTATCCGATTCTGTTTACAAGTTTGATAAATTTGTTATGATTCAGAACAGTTTTTGCCTTCCTTTTATCGTTGTTCGTTATCTATTGAGAGCGAATTGATTTCTGCAAACCTTGGTATTAGCCATCCGGATCTCACGTAAGTCCGTTAGGAAACACGTTTGATCGCGCGGTTGATTTACTTTTCAACCGCACAAAGCTAAAGTAATCATCGCCCGGATCTTGCTAAAGTTCTACGTCCGATACGAAACAGATTGACAGAATCTTATTTGAGTTTCGACAAAAAATCATCCTAAATTCGGCACAATTCAAGATTCAAAAGATTGTCATTGAAGAAACTCATTCGAAACTCGACAGATTATCTTTCAATTTCAGATCTCATTTTGATAAAAGTTCATCCGAGATTCGGCGGAATCAGATTCTAAAATCAGCAGTATCTCATTTCAGGTTTTGCAGATTCTTATCGGTGGTTCTGAAGAACCGTCTCGGGGGTGACAATGGGTCAAATGGGGGTGAGAATGGGTCACTGTTTCAAGTACTTAGAATGCTTGTAGAATAGATTGAATATATCTGAGGGCAAGAAGACTAAAATATAAGAGACCTTTTTGAACGATTTTGCTATCCGACCTCCAGGCTGCCAGTGAGAGCGCTGACCCATTCTCACCCCCAGACCCATTGTCACCCCCGATGGCGGAATGTCATTTAATTTTTGGGAGAATCTCATCCGTGATTCAGAATCTTATTTGAGAGTCGACAGAATTTCATCCGAGATTCGACCAAATGTTTTGAGATTCAGCCAAATGCCATCCTAAATTCAACAGAATTTCATCCTCATCCAAAATTCGACAAAATCTTATCCGGGATTTGGTAGAACATCATCCGAGATTCGGCAGAATCTTATCAGAGATTCAGTATCGCATGCGAGAATCGGCAGAGTCTCATCCAATATTTGGCGGAATTTAATTCTAAATTCGGCTAAATCTCATTTCAGGTATTGAAGATTCTTATTCGGGGTTCTGCGGATTGCCATTCGATATTTGGCAGAATCTCATCCGAGATTCGGCGGATACTTTTTCTAGGTTCGGTAAAAATCTTATTCTATATACTACAGATTTTCATTGAATATTCGACAGAATCTCATTGAAGAAATTCATTCGAGATTTGACAGATTATCATTCGAGATCAGAACCTCATATCATATTCGATAAAAGTTCATCCGAGATTCGGCGGAATCGAATTCGAAATTCGGCAGAATCTCATTTCAGGTTTTGCAGATTCTTATTTGTGGTTTTGCACAATGTCATTCGATATTCGGTCGGCCGTATTTCATCCGAGTTTCGGCAGAAGCTTTTTCTAGGTTCGGTAGAGCTCAGATTCGATAAAAGTTCATCCGAGATTAGGGGGATTCTTATTCCAGATTGGGTAGAATCTCATTGCAGAATCGATAGAATCTCATTCGAGATTTGACTGAATCTTATTTGAGATTCGACAGAATCTCGTTCGAGCAAGCACGGAATCTTATTCGAGATTCGACAGGATTTTTCTTTAGATTTGACAGAAATTCATTTGAGAATTGACAGAATTTGTTTTCCAAGATTTGACATATTGTCATTCGACAGCATCTCATCCAAAGGCGCAACTAGAGTCCTGGTCTAGGGGGGGCATGGCCCCAGCTGGTGAGAGATAATGTTCTTAGGCGATATAGAGCACTGCACGGGCTGCCAAGGGTTTTTTTATGCCTTTATTTATGCCGCTCATTTTTTTTTGTCACATCACTTGATATGCGAAAAATTAAATTGATTTTTAGCAATGGTGTGATTTAGTCAATACGTGTCTATTTTTCATATTCATTGAACTAATTATGGATAAATGTGATTTGATCGTATTTTCATTAATGTATGCAGAGAGTTTTCTAAATCTGCTTTGTAATTTTTGGATCTCTTTATTTGCTTTCGTATGATATGTGGAATGCTTCGAAAACGTTTAAATAAAGGGGCCGTACTTTTGTCCCAACTTCAAGATAATTGTATGATATTCCGATTTTTAAGAGCACTTAGAAGGTAAGGGCCAAAAAAAAACTGTGTTTGAAAACCTAGGAAAATCCCTCACCAAATAAAAGTAGAAACGAAGATGATTTGTTTATACTAAATAAAATTTTATTGTGAGAGGTTAATGATTCTTATATTTTCATACTAAAGAGTTGCGGCTCCGCAAAGCGTCATACACAACTGAGTGCCTATCGAATAAAAAAGAAGTTTAAAAAACCCTAATATTTGCACTAATTTTTGAGATGTTGTTCGATTTTTGTAAATTTTTTGTTTGTTCTATAATTCTGGGAATATTTTAAGGATTTTTGAAAAAATCATTGGTATCCGGAAGATGTTTTTTAAGTACACTTCAAAACTGTATTTTAAGCGTAATTAAACTTGATACTGTGGGCGAAAATACGACTGTCGTCCGAGTTTACTTCGGGTTTCAACAGAAACTACGATATATTTACTTTGAGAAATTCTTGTAAGTTTTCGTCAAAGTTTTAAATTTCTGTAATTAAGCATAGTTAGTGGAAATTCGAAAAGACCCTAAAATGCACCAATCTCACGCTTAGAATCATAGGGGCGTAACTGTATTCATTAGAGTGGGGAGCAGTTGTATGGAAAAACGCAAACTTCGTCCGATCAAGTGAGATCAAGGTTTTTCTGAATCGTTTTGGGACCCCAATCAATTGTGCAAAATATGGGCTCGATTGGTTGCGACCTCGCATGCCGCATCGCGTTTTAATTTTACATGGAGATTAGTATGGGAAAACGTACTTCTTAACATTTTTGCTCTTAGCGGCTTCAATTTATCATCAATCACGTGACTCAATACGTTAGCATATAGCCTGGAAGATGCCGAAAGACTTTGCTGAAGAAGGTACGCAGCTGGAAGGCCTACAAAAAATGTTATTACGTTTTGAAAATTGATTGTTTAAACCATATGCAAGAAATCAATGTTTCTGCCAGCACTACCGGACAACCTGTAATTGTCAGAGGGCAAACCCCATTTTCCTTCTAGTCGGAATTTTTACTTCGTGAAATCATTCTGAATATCTCCCATTAGCTCCAAAGTCCTATAAAATCAATAATTTAGAAATAACACACAGTTAAATTATTGCTCCACGTAGTTCGGCAGTGCTGGCAGAATAAATGATTTTTTGCATATGGTTTGAACACTCAATCTTCTAAGCGTTATAACTTTTTTCGTGGACGTTCCAGCAACGTGCCTTCTTCAGCAAAGTTTTTCGGCATCCTTTGGGTTATACTTTAACGTAATATGCCACTTCGTTTGCGATGAACTGAAACCTCTAGTAGTAGAAATGCAAAAATATGCGTTCTCCCATACTAATTTCCATACAAACTTCAAACGCGATGCGGAAAGCAAGGAAGCAACCAATCGGTCCCAAATTCTGCACAGTTGTTCAGGACCCAGAATGGCTTCAAAAAACCATTGATTTGAAAAAATGACCATGACGCCCCACTCTAGTATTCATCGATTTCTCCTAATCGATTTTATATTTTGTTAGTTACTCAATTGTTTCAAAAGTTACAACCGTGATTGTTGATTCTGGTGCAAGATGCAATCAACCTTTACCACACCCTATCACACCATACAGTAAAATCTTCAGCAAACTACCGCAATTAGCTACATCAATAAAAAGAAAACATCGAAGAAGAGAAATCGATTAATGCAGTTGCTTCCCTATGATTTTATACGCGAGAAATATTGGAATCATTCAACTTTTTTTATTAGTGTGATTTTTATGGTTGTATAAGTTTGTTACTTTTAAAACAGTCTATAAGAAAGATATTCTTCCTTTATCCACAATTTTATATCCGTTCAGATCTACGTTCTCCGATCTCAATAATAAGACTAGAAAAGGCATCTGTTACAAGAGGCCCAGTTTTGTTAAACAGTGAAAACTAATCATCTGGACTTGTAAGGACATTCTACTGAAAATAATTTGATCAACTGTTTTGCGGCATACTTATGAGCACAAGTGCCCACCCCCCTTTTTTACGTAGAATGATCTCAAATTCAATGGAATCTCACTCGAGATTCAATAAAGTCTCATTCAAGGTTCGATGAAATCTTGTTTGAGATTCGATAGAATCTCATTCGAGTTTCGTTAGAATCTTATAGCGGCTTTAAACCATTTGGTGATTCGATTTCGATTTGAAGAACCTCGTTCTGGAGAAGAAATTTGTCGCATGCCATGTTATTTAGTATCATTATATAATTGAGATTGATTTTTTCTTTCTATCACTTTACGTAAGTACATTTTGTCAGATTCCAAATATTACCAGCATGGACTGGGACTAGCCTTGCTTCAGCTTCAGGGTTCATAGATTCAAGCAGGCATCGACTCTACTGTGTTTTTTTAACAATAAGTCTCAGTTAGCGATCGACAGCAAGTTTTAACCTTCCCCAAAGCAGGTTGACATTTTGCCCTGTATCTGGATGTCAGCTGGTTTCTCGTAGTTCTCTTATTGTGCTCAACCACGAGAAAGTGAATGTCGTTCATTAATCACTGCCATCGCCATCACCAGCCCTTCGATTCGTATGGTCAATCTTGTCGGACAGGGGCCGTGACGATATTCCCAATGCATGGGAATTTGGAATGACCCGCAAATGGCACCCAACACACGAAGAAACATTCCGGCGGCCGAGCAGGAAGGAAAACAAAACACAATGAACTGTCCAGTACAGATACACACACACGTACGATTGATTACCTCCATCGGGTTCCATGCAACCTGTCGAGCTTTCCTTTCACTTTTCGCGCAATGAATGATCAAACATTTTTCTTTTCATTTTTTGACAATACACCGGCACTTGGCTGCAATCGCCATCGCACTATGGGGGTCCTGCGTATAAATGGTTGGCCCAAAAAGTTTTTCCTATTTTTCAACATTAGGATTAACATTTTCGATGTCTGAATTGTTCAGCAGACATCTTGCACTTGGTACTTTCAGCAACTTCTTCTCAAGTGAATTTCTGTTAAAATTAAATTTTTGTTTTGTTTGATAAGAAAAATGATTACTGGAAGATTTTTGACTTTATCGGAATCGCTTATTGCGACGGTGCGCTCAACCGCAGCTGGTTTTGAATTCTGAGACCTCTCATCAACTCGCCGCGCCGTCTCCGATGGCCATCGATGGTATTGTTTACGCTTATGAAATGGGACATACTCTGCCTCTGTACGTAGTGACGTCAATGCCTCCCGAGTACCAGAGCTGCGCCGGAGGCTTAAATTTTGCATCGTACATTACGCAATCACCAGACGTAGCTGCAATTAATTCGACACTTGTCCTCTACTTTTAGCGTCTTTGCAAACGATTTCCATCATCACTTCAAATGCACAGTACAATCGCATATGAAGTGCAATAAATGTTCATCAACGAACTGCATAGGTATCTATCCCGTACACATGGCAATTCTGGTCCAGGTCAGCCGCCAGTAATTATACACATGCAAACACGCTCTCAAACAACATTGTTTTGCAACGGCCAGCCTCGATTAGCATGCGCCGCGTAGTTCCGCCAGCAATCCGCGATTCTGTCCATTCAATTCCGACGATTTGCAAACAACCGACCGCCCGCCCGCCTACCCGCCAACAATCCAATTAAGACTCATTTAGATGCTACCCTTTTGGCCCCTAATTACCTTCTACCCATTGAACTCGCGCGATGCACTCTGCACTCGGTGCGAACATGACCCCAGCAACGACGGATTGCTGTAGGATGGTATCTCCGTGTCTATGCGGTGGCGAAGTCAATGAGACTCTCAACACCACCTTGTAGTGCAGCGGCTGATGGTGAAGTACTTGTTAGAAGCGTAATTTGTTGCTTCTGAGGGGCTAATTAACACACTCAGTAGACCCTTGGTTGAAGTTTGGGGACATAATATGATTAAGCGTGACAGATTGTGCGGATCGCTCGATGATCATAAGATTTTTTTGAGTTAGATACAGTCGGGTCTCCTAGTATACGGACTTCGGAGTCGTGCTGCATGGACTAGTTTCATATCAGTTGAATGTATTGAATTTTCACTAGTGTGATCTTTACAGTATTCAAACATTTATCACAACGCAATATAGTACATATTTACAGGATTCATTATGTATATGCTACAGTAGATAGTTTTATGACTGATTGAGGTTCTGCAAAACTGCACCAAACGCCTTTTTGACTGATTTGTGATATTTTGTTCGTAGAAAGGAAAATGGATACACTCGCTGATGCTTGTCAGGATTACGACACAGTTAGAGCAGATGATACGGAATTCAAATCCTGCTTGTAAGTGGATGTGTCTCATCACCTTGATTAGTATTACGGCTTCCTCCGCGGTGTCGACACTATTCAGGAAGTCGTCGATGTAGTGGTTGTCTGTTATTGCTTGAGCAGCCCTTGAAAAAATTGATCCGAAATCTCTTGCGCTTTCGTATGCTACGAACTCTGCCAGGCTGGTTCAACAGGTTGCAACGTAAGTAGCGTTATTCATCACGCAGATCTGTAATGATGATTTTGAACTGTGGCGGTCGAAAAAGCGTAGTACGCATAGTACGTAGTACGTTCATATCTCCAACAACCGAAATATTCTTCTGTCTGAAGCGCAATACTACGCCACCAAAAGATCTGGTTCCTTCAGTAACATGTCGTTGATGGATATATCTCCAGGTCGAGCATTGGCATCCCAAATCAACCGTGGCTTGGCGAGTTTCTTCGGACTCTGGAATATTCCTAGAGGGAGATACCAGACCTTACTGGGGTCCGTTGAGTGGAGCTTCTTCGATTTAGTCTTCAAGCTGACCTTTCTTATGGTTGGTTGCCTAATACTTCGAGCGAGCTCGCTTCCCAAGTAACATTTCAAGTTTTATTCCGCTCTAGCAATGTTTTTCAAGATCGAATAACAAGAACTGACAATAAAACCCAATACTACAGGATTACCTTCTGATGACCACTATAAGAGTAAGATATGTCCAAATGGCCCTCTCTAGATTACCACTATACACCTCTTATAAAAGTATATAAAAATCCATTTCAAGCCGCCCGCAAAAAAGGGAAATAGGCTGCGGCAGTTTTCAAAAATGATGCTTTGAAAAATGAGAAACAAAACCTTGCAAACAAATAATAACGAACTAAAGTGTTGATGAAAATCATGATGAGGATGACTACCAGGGGGTTTGGCAAATGTTTTATCGCTAGAAATTGCTAGTTTTACCGCTGCTGGTGGAAGCGTTGGTTTCCTTGCTAGTTCGAAGCCGTTAGTTGAGTTTGGCGTGGAAGTGGATGCTCCACATCGTCGCAATCCTAATGCCTTCCGTTCCTGCATCATTCTCAGACCAAGTTCTGCGCGGATTGACCGTTTACTCGAGATCGACGCACAGGCAACTCATTCCCGGCTCTCTGGACATAATCTTTCCATTTTGCCTACCACACTAGTTAAATACGACTCTACGAAACTATCCATAATGTCGTTACCCTAAAGGCCATTACACCGAACGCCATTACCCGAGCAGCACACATGTTGCACATAGATTACAGTAAGTCATATGTGACCAGATTCAGTCACAATTAGGTTGCTGTAACCAATTTCACTTGACTTGTGCTGCTTGGGTACCCCGAATGAGACACTGCCCTGAATAAGCCAGTACCTCGGATTAGTCATTATTTCAATTTTATTCTTCATTTCAATGAGATCAATTGCTACTCAATAAAAGTTTGTTCAGTTGTTTGTTTGAATGATTAGCAATTGTTTTAGAAAATAATCAATAGCAATCCTTCATCACCTCCTTTTTGCGTCTTTTTCAACAATGTTCACCGTGGAATACTAGTAAGTACTCGACGGTGCGTTCTTTTCTTCAAACTGGAATTGTTTCAATACAATATACAATGATGAATTCTTGTTCCGTAAATCGCTTTCCACTTCGAATGTCACCCTTCCTGAGTTTTTGGACACTTAAGTCAACTGGGCTACATTTTAAACATAGACTGCATACTTTAAATATAGAGTCGGAAAGAATATTTTTTTTAAAATAGTGGAAAACAAAAAAAGTTAAATTATGAGTCAATTGTTACTTGATTGTTTTAACTACTTTCACTATTGAACACAAATTTGATTATATAATAGATGGTGCTTGGTGGCTTTGTGTCTCTGCTTCTGCCTCCTAAGCAAGAGATTAAGGGTTCGATGCCTGACTCTTTCCAATTTCCTATTAAATAATTTCGCTAATCATATAACTCAAGCTCTTTGCAAATAAAATTATTATTGCTAGTAAGCATGATTCTAAATATAGAATTGCTATAACAAGATGCCTTTTACTTAGTAGTAGTAAACAAAATGTTAAAATGAATTGGTATTTTTTGTTTGTTTCTTTAATCTACAGATTAAGTTCAACACCGTAAAATTGGTATTCATTTGTACCCGCATACGGATGCTATATACGGTCGCTGTGCTCGTTCAGGTCTCATACAAGTACAAATGTGTGAGGTTGATGTGCGGGTAGCGATGGTGTGGTAGACATGTACGTGGTATTAGAATCCAATTGCATTCAAATGCTAATTATAAAAAATAAATCCCATTAGAATTCTTTTTAATACATTCTTATTACTCTTGTACTTCTAATTTTCATTTATATATTTCCATCGCATAGATCGCATCACTTACTAAAGTGAATCCAGATAATATATACCTTCATACTAACGCAATATCCTATCCTAAAACGATCGTGGATATGCAGAGGTATAATCGGTTTCTAGTAACAACGATAGTTGAACTAATAATCCTTCCTTTCCTTGATGACCTTAAGGACGTGGCCGACATCGTGATTGACTTAGTAAAATGCATTGAATTTCCGTAATTTGCACATTGAGAATGATAGCAAAATCCAAGCTCCAATTGGTTCCCTGTGCAATTTCGCAAGTTCTAGTCAATCATGGAGTAGCAACTACGAACTGTACGGTTGTCTTACTCATGCTGAACACAAAATTGATTATATAAGCAGTCCAATGAAACTATATAGCTGTGCTATATTGCTGTGCTAAGTGCAATTGTATACACTTTCCCAGATAATAATGGCGTAGAATGACAGTTGAAGTTAATTTTCGGGGTAATGGCCTTTCGGGGTAGTGTCCTATTTGGGGTAATGGCTTTTCGAGGTAATGGCTTTCGGGGTAATGGGGTGGAGCCGATAAATACATATTCATGCAATTGGCGTGCAATCCGGAAGAAAGTGTCGAATCCAGAAGGAAGGCCCTCCGAGTGCTCAGGAGGCTTTCCCTTAATTATCCTGCTTAGGTAAGTGCTTTATAAATATATGAAGAAATACACTATGAGTGTTGCTTAGCTATCCAAGAAACTAGGAATAAACAGTCAATGGAAGGACTTTCTCGATTCCGTCATCTCTACCCAACTCTGCTATTAATTTGTAATGTAATGATTTCCGGTCCAGATGGTATTGAGTGACCAAGAATATCTCCCTCTCGTGCCAAAATCATGTTTACAGATTTGGTCAACCAAGCCTGGTTTGAACAATCCTTTTCGGATGGTTGCTGGTTAAATTTCGTCGTTTTGTTATCAAAGAATATGGTCTCCTCCCGAAAAGCCTCCAAATATTGGTCAGTGTCACTGATTTCCTAATTCACC
This sequence comes from Armigeres subalbatus, assembly GCF_024139115.2. Classification (NCBI taxonomy): domain Eukaryota; kingdom Metazoa; phylum Arthropoda; class Insecta; order Diptera; family Culicidae; genus Armigeres; species Armigeres subalbatus. Next base: position 344,954,530 of record NC_085141.1, read on the forward strand.
AAGGTCGAAAGGTTGGTCATTCGCCGAAAACCTTGATTGGAGATGGAAAATTTGGCTTTCGACAGCACGCCTCCCGTCCTGGTTATGGATTGATTTTTTTTTCGGCAGTCACGTTATTTATTGTCACCATGGACGGGGTTTCTACTGCTTCTAGTTCCCTACCTCCTAATATTCACATTTTCATCTACGAAGACGAAATTCTGCTGTTTTTCGTAGGACTCATCCGAGCCCGATCCGCCGTGAGTGCCATTCTTCGTTAGACTACCTAGGAAAATTTCATGATGGCGGCCAGCAGATGTTTTTGTGTCAATGTTTTCCTAGGGAGGCCCAAGTATTAAGATGGAGGAACATCCTATCCCTAACCGAAAAATTGTGAAAGTTTCCATCGACTAGGGTTTAACCTTCTCGCTCAATTTCTGAGGAGTGAAAGTGGGTTGATTTATTCCGAGCCCTATCCAATTCCAATTAGACCAATAATAGGGCACTTCAATCTGCGGATTGGACAGGATTTGAGCTTTCTTGCCTAACCCACCGCAACCTCACCGTTGAGAGTGACTTAGCTAAGAGGATCTATTGCTTCAATGTGGAATCAAGTTAAGATTCGAGTTTCACAGAATTTTTCAGTTCAGCAACGTTGCAAAGTAAGTAATAATGACAAGAAAAGTTATAGATATTGTCGAATCTATCACTTTCCACAATTATGTCAAGAACTGGCGGTGTATATGTAGACTATAGACTAGACTAAACTAGACTAACCCATCGCAACCTCACCGATACTTTGTCACCAATTTTCAAACATGTACATCAGATCTGCTCTGGGTTGGTCCTGTCTACACCAGCAGGCAGACAAAGGCAGACTTGTAACTCAACGTTTTTGAAAGAGTGACAACCAAGACGCACTCAAAAGGTGTACGCGACGTTAGGCATAAGTACGTTGGGCATAAAGACGTTAGGCTGCGCTCTTTATGTCATCTAAAGTAACATTTCAAGTGCGTTTTCAAGACCAAATTATAAGAATTACCAATAAAACCCGCAACTACATGACACCCTTCTGATGAATATTAGAAGAGTAAATTATAACCAAGTGGCCCACTCTCGAAAACTACTTTAAAACTTTTATAAGAGTTTTTGAAAAGCATTTTTGTCTGAATTTGTTGAGAAAGTTAGCGAAAAAATAAGATTAGGCCACATGCGCCGGCAAAACAATGTAGTTCTGGGAAACATATTGAAGATATTTATTGTCACTCCCAATATCGTGAATGTCCACTAAATCGATTGATACTTGGCCCAAATTATTTGTTATTTGTAAATGGTATCAGAAAAGGTGTGGTAAGCCGTAAAATAAAGTATATTAAAGAACTTTTGTAAAAAAATTTACTGATTTGGAATTTCTTTTCCGTTTTCAGTATGGCCTTCATTAATTTTGATGGGAAAATGTTGCTCTTATTGAATACCATTTTTATATGTATTGTATTTATTTGACAGGCTTGGGGGTGTATAACACTTAACGGAGCCGAGACTCTTAATGATATTTACAATCGATATCATCTTATTATTAACAGTTAGTAAGGGAAAGGGTCAAAAGGTATCCAATAGTTGCTCTCTTGAGGCGCCATTTTCCGTGCAATACCAAACTACGTGATCGATGTCATCGTCCCCGGCTCCACACCTACATATATTGCTGTCCACCAGGTTAATTCTATAGAGATGTGCGTTTAGTGAATAGAGTTTGGACATAAGCCTCGACATCGTGCGAATGAAGCATCGGCTTAAGTCCTCACCTCTTAATCACACAGAAACCTCGCGTAGAAACTTTAGGAACTATGGAAAATAGCCACCGTCCAAGTTCATTGTGTGACCAATTCATTTGTCAATTTTGAAGAGTACTCTGACGGACTAATGGGAAAAACTCGTTGTTCGAGATTTGTCTATCATAAACTTCACCTTCCTGTGCGCCCACCTTTGCTAGCGAGTCCGCCTTCTCATTGCCATAGATTAGGCAATGGGACGGGACCCATACAAAGGTAATCTTGAATGATCCTTCTACCAAATCACGCATCCATTGAATACCATTATAAACGCTTTGCTGTACTTTGGGTAATTTATGCCTAACGTCCATTATGCCGAACGTCCGTTATGCTTAACGTCTACACACTTAAAATATTGTGTAAATTTATGTTGAATAACATGAACATAAACGGAGCGGTCAATTTGTCAGAAAAATACTTCTGAGTTTTAAATTACATGTCCAGCAGAATGTTAAAAAATATACGTCGTGACGTAAAAGTCAGCATCTGGGAACGATAGCTTTTACTTCATGACGTGCGATTATTTGCAAGGTTTTTTTTTATGTAATTCCAGTACCAAGACATTAGTTGTTTACTGCCACGAAATCAGGATTCCTGAATTAGTTATGAATTAGTCCTCCACGGACACGAGACCTGGACGATGCTCGTGGAGGACCAACGCGCACTTGGAGTTTTCGAAAGGAAAGTGCTGCGTACCATCTATGGTGGGGTGCAGATGGCGGACGGTACGTGGAGGAGGCGAATGAACCACGAGCTGCATCAGCTGTTGGGAGAACCATCCATCGTTCACACCGCGAAAATCGGACGACTGCGATGGGGCGGGCACGTAGCCAGAATGTCGGACAGTAACCCGGTGAAAATGGTTCTCGACAACGATCCGACGGGCACAAGAAAGGGAGGTGCGCAGCGGGCAAGGTGGATCGATCAGGTGGAAGATGACTTGCGGACCCTCCGTAGACTGCGTGGTTGGCGACGTGTAGCCATGGACCGAGCCGAATGGAGAAGACTCTTATATACCGCACAGGCCACTTCGGCCTTAGTCTGAATAAATAATAAGAATTAGTTATCAGAAGCAGATTGTGATGTAATTTAGCCACTTTTTTCCGTTCCCGGCCTTAGTCTCAAAATAAATAAATAAAGCTACAGCGTTCTGTACAAATGTTTTTGAAGATCTGGCTGAGGACTAACAGGTCTTGCGGATCAAGTATTTTACTCATGGAGCAAGTCATATTGCAAGTTTGGAGAAATTTGAAATGCATGTTCTAAGTAGTAAAAATGTTATTCATCCTGTCTCCCATATGATGGAAGATGATAACTATAGTTTCAGATTTAAGATTTTTTATCGCGACCACCAAAGATGCACTCGCGACCTAGTAGTATTGGTGTCGTATTTATGAAAACAAATATTATTAATAAGGTGTTTCAAAAAACCACCCAGTTGTACCACGCTCACTCGATTCCGTCCCATGCTCCGCGTGTCCTCCGAGAACCTGAACCGATTTGAGCAAAAGACTGAAAGAGCATAAGCAGTTTCAATATTGTACGAAAACTAGTATGGAAAACTAAACCTAAACTAAAAAAGAACATACTAGCAAAAATCCACATTCCAGAGTCTTCATTGAACGAAAACCGCACCTTAGGAAAGATCCATTAATTACGTAACCCAAAAATTTTGCATTTTATACCCCGCTCTCTTCCAACGTCAACGTTTTTGTATGAAACATCTAGAAGCTCTGTATGGATCGTCAAGCTTCGGCCGAACTACAATTCTTCTCTAAACGATACGTTGTTGATGGATGTTCCCTTTACCAATCGTTCCATCAATTCGATTTCAACCATGCCGTAGTAGGTAGTAGTAAAATTCTTCTTTATTTACACATTTTTTGTTCTACAATTAATTTTTAACATGTACAGTGATCGGCCGGCTTGGCCCTCCAACTTCAATTTTAATTATTATTATTATTATTATTTTTATGTTTCTACTTAATTTTTAAAATATAATGTATCATGACGGCCTTCAGGAGGCGCTAGTGTGTTTTTTTAAAATTTGATAACCTAACTACTATGTACACTAATATTTACAATAAAAATTTGATAACCTAGATTGGAACTAGCGCTCTAAGCGCTTCTTGGTCCGAGTGCAAGCAACGGACCCTAAACTTTTCTTTACACTCACCAAAGCGTTCATGTAAGGTTCAACCATGCCGTAGTTTTCACGATGTTGAAGGTGCGGTGCCATTTTGAATGGCATCGTGGTACTCTTCCAACTATGTCCTTAACGAAAAATAACAAATTTTACCAATTTCATCTATAAATATCCCTGCTACTTACTGTTGGTTTACGAATACATCATAACTATGTTAAATTAGTGAAAACGTAAACGGTTAGTACGGGGACATTTTTGAGATTCATTAAAAGGACCTGAGTCCGCAACCCCCTTTCAACCAGTTTGATATGCCTGAAAATTGTGATTTGTGGATGATGGTTGAAAGGCATTCGTGATTTGTTGGGAAATCCTGTTCTTTTTGGTAGACGACATCAGAATCACACATTTGGGTATGCCAATTCCAGTTTCATCTATGTCGCTCTTTTAAACAGATATGAAATGAAATTATTGTAAAATCTGGCTTTCGCCGACAGATCATTCTCCTCTTTATAACTTTTCCTCTAGAAGTGAAACTCAACTACATCGCCATCAAAATGTGAAAGGTAATTGGACCAATGATATTCACAGCGGACGCAATCAAAACAAGAGGTTGATCGAATAAAAACGAAAGTGTAATTTCCATTACCATGCATGCCAAGGAGATACAAGGGCCAAAGGGTAGCCATTATCGTATAATCTGATAAAATGTGGACGCCATTCCACTTGCGGCGCGAAGGACTGCTATGGCAGTGTGCTCTGCTTGTCGGGCTCGGCTGGGGCGATGCTTTTCATAATTGCGGAGTGTCTCACAACCTGCGTCATACAATTTCAGTGACATCGTGTACCAAGAAACAAAAAGAAATTGACAGGAGGTTAAATGAGTCCTTGAGTTCTTCGATTAACCCGTGCGTCATCAATTGGTGTTATTGAAAGTAAAACAACGGATCAAAAGTTCAATATTTGAACGGAAAAGCAAATATGTAATTGAATAACAGGTCAAGCAAATAACTAAATACTACAGACCCGTAATCCTAATGCATAAATTATGCTCCGTGAGACAGATGAATGCCCGCCCATACATCATTATTCTATCCAACCTATCTTGCCCACCCTCTTCCGTTTTGGTCACGGTCTTATTCGGCCAAAGATCTGCCTGCCACGAGAGAAGCACTATCAAAACAATCAATTCCATACGATTTGCGAGCGGCATTAGCATTCGCATGACTTGCTCGGTACCTCGTTGAGGCCACTGACGATTCCCATAGCGTTGTCAATTGAATCAGCAGAGAAACGATTCGAATTAATTTGAATTTATTAGACACAAAGTACAAATCATGGACCACCATTATTATTATGAAACGATCAGACGCTTTCATTCAATTGAACCGGTCAGGTGCAGTGCCTGCTACCCAACGGATGGGGGCCATGATTCGATTCGTATTTGTTTGGTTGATGCATGCATGATTGCCCTCCCGACGACGGATTGCTCTCGTTGCAATAGCGGAAGAGGTCAAGAAAAATCACAAATCGACGTCGTCTTCTGATGACGATGTGAAGGTTTCCATTTTCGTTCCATTTAGCGGTTGATGCAGATCATGCTGAACGTTCATTATCTGGCGTATAGGCCCAGATCTTATTGGTTGAGACTGGAATCAGTGAATGTGAGTTGCTGTCATCAATGGATATTATCTATCGGATCTATCGTCAAGCTGTGAGCACTTCGCAACTGGAACTGGATTTGTACTAAAGGAATCAAGAAATCGAAAGTTATTGATCGATTATATAACAGATGCTTGTTTTGTTCTTGATTCAAAGCCAATAATGACGCGACGGCTTCTACACTGTATCATGATTTAACCTTTCCTTATTCGTTTCGTTGCATAATTGTTACTCTTAATCTCTAGTGCGTTTAACCCTAAGTGCTGAATGAACCAAGCCGACGTTTTAATTTATGACGGTCATCTTGTTTGGGATTACCCTTAGAATCATAACCATAGAGGACATCACTCACATGGTAATAAGCACTTCGTAACACTGGAGGAAATGGACCGCATGTCAAGGGACTTGTTTTAAATTACATTCATCACTTGTGTACGGCGGTTTTTTTTTCACCGAGAAGGGGAACTACTTCGACACGTGCGATGCGCCGTCTTAGCGCTTGAATAATCTCGCGCAGGCCGTAATAGTATCATGGCTTTTAATTTTTTTTTCCTAGCATCCCGCCTTTAATTTAAGTAGCATGTGCATTAAAAGTACACACTTTAGGACGGCGATGGCGGAGATTGTAGCTTGCTAACATTTGCTCAAACTCCGACGTGTTTCGTATGCTACGCTCATGCGTTATTGTACGCCATAAAGTGCAGTTTGTCCTTGTTATTGATGTCTAGGAAAGTCCGAAGACGTCAAAGTTACAGCGCGACAGAAGAGAACATGTAGTGGATTTTTTGCTCCCATTTATTGTCATCTGCAGGTGGTGTTTTATAATATATGTATATGGTATGGTTATATAACTTTTGTTAAGTTTAGTAAATTGAATTTGAAGGGAAAATACGATCTCATTGTTTTACGTTTGAAATGAAATTCGTGTCGTCTACGATGACGGAATTCCATGACTTTTATATTAAGCTGAGAATCATGGGAATTCAAAAAGGATGTATGTATTTCAAATTCTTAGCTCTTGCAAAGGATGTTTAGTCTTCAAAGGACATCAATGCACAGTGCTTTGTTTTCATGCTAATTATTTTTCCCTTTCTCGTACACTAAATGTTCGTAAAGGCTACAGGATCGTACCTGAACCGAACTTTTGAAAGAAGAGTGTTATATACCATTCGACTTAGCTTGAAAAATTGAGGTAATGTTTGTATGTGCGTTAGGGTGGTTCAAAAAATCGATTTTGCTCCACAGTGCTCATCTGATTCTTTACCATGTTCTGAGTGTCCTCTGAAAATTTGAGCTCATTTGGATTAAAACTGATTTAGCACAAGCCGTTTCAAGTTTGCATTCAAATTAGTATGGGGAAATTTATTTTTTCATTATACTGTTAATGACGTTTCCCCATTAACCTTCTGTCTGTGTTCAAAAAAACTTACGTTGTCTGTGCTCTGGGGTCAAATTGACCCCAAATTAAAATAGCTATAACTTTTACAATGTTTGGCCAATTTTGGATTTTTGGGGCTGTTTCGAAAGATAATTTAATCATCTTTCAGGTCGTTACCAAAGATTGACTATAGGTGGGCGGGTACATCGCGGGGAGGGGTTTTAGTGAAGAAGGGTACAAAAACAGTGATTTTTCATGATTATTTTACTTATATCCGAAAATCCTACCCATTTTGAACTGCATCTTTTTTAAAAAAGGTTATGCAGGAAGGCATGTGCTTTGAAATGAGGCGTTGATAAGTTTAGAACTCGGCCGCCAGGGTGTGGTATATTTGAATTCATTATTTTAAACTACTCAAGATATTTCGATATATAGAGTTCTCCTCAGTGCAAATATTCTTATCGCACACATTTAAACATTGGAAGAAGTGCTCATTATATTGAGCACCGCTTTGTAGTGCTAGACATCTTGAACAGTGTTGGCGAATACAATTTGGGTGTAAGTATGAGGGATCTCAAGCTAAAGCAATATTTCATATATGCAAGAATATTGCAAATACACTAGCGCCGCCTATTTGTAAATTTCCTAAATATTTATTCCATCACATGACAGCCCATTCCCACCAGACGAACTTTGTTAAAGACGTTATCTTTACAAATTTCAAATTTGTGCGATAAGAATATTTACAATGAGGAAAATTCCATATATCGGAATTACTTGAGTAGTATAAAATAATGAATTCAAATATACCGCCACCTAGCGACCAAGCCCTAAACTAGTCAATGCCAAAGCACAGGCCTTCCTGCATAACATTTTTGAAAAGGTGCAGTTCAAAATGGGTAGTATTTTCAGATATAAGTAAAATAAGCATGGAAAATCACTGTTTTTTACCCTTTTTTACGAAAACCCCTCCCCGCGATGTACCCGCCCACCTATAGTCAATCTTTGGTAACGACCTGAAAGATGATTAAATTATCTTTCGAAACAGCCCCAAAAATCCAAAATTGGCCAAACATTAAAAAAGTTATAGCTATTTCAATTTGGGGTCAATTTGACCCCAGAGCACAGACAACGTAAGTTTTTTGAAAAAAGTACACTGTAGCGCATATTTTCAAGATTTTTCAAGCGAATTTGCACCTAGGAGACAGATCTCGGCGAGTTCTACCAAACTACCAAAAATTAGGAGAATCGGTTGAAAACTGAAAAAATGGCAGCCACTCAAAGTGGCCTGGGGTCATATTGACCCCAGAGCACAGACAAAAGGTTAAGCGCAGGCTAAAAGAAAACCTACATAGCTAAAAGGGATACTCAACAGCTTTCACCCAACGAAAACCGCATGTTGATTAATCGTCCCAATAATTAGTAATCGATTTTAAGACAGATTGCGAATCTTTAGTCATGATCGTTAAACTTCTTTGAGGGCATCACTGAAATGTGCAGTGCAAAATAGTAGCCTGAATTTGTGTGTGCTATCTTTCGCGCCACGAGCAGCAATGTTGCCTGTTGATGAGTTATGCAATTAGCTCCAGAAAACCACGGTATAGATTAAATTCGATTACTAATTATTGGAACGATTAATTAAGACGCGGTTTTCACTGAGTGAAAGCTGTTGAGTATTCCTTTTAGCTATGTAGGTTTTCTTTTAGCATGCGCTTGATGGGGAAGCGTCATTAACAGTATAATGAAAAAATAAACTTCCCCATACTAATTTGCATGCAAACTTGCAACGGCTTGTGCTAAATCAGTTTTAATCCAAATGAGCTCAAATTTTCAGAGGACACTCAGAACATGATACAGAATCAGATGAGCACTGTGGAGCAAAATCGATTTTTTGAACCACCCTAATGTGCGTGTATGTGTACAAAAATGTGCGACGCACGATTTAAAACTAAGCATTATCAGATTTCCTCGTAACAAGTTATATTTAACACGGAATGCGGTTTAATTTTCCGCTATTTAAAATTTACCCGATCGGCTATTGCGTTCCGGAGTTATTGATACAATTTTGTTCTTTTCCGATTTCGAAATTGATATTTTTTCGAAGTTATTACAATGCGTCAAAATGAATACAAATAAAGATGTTTTTATGAATATTAGCTGTTATATCTTTCTAAAGTCCTTTTTGATATTTCTCAAGAATTTCTCTAATAACATTTTATAATTCACTCGAATTGGGAAAGTAAGTACAATGCGGATTTTATTCGTCACGAAAAAGAAAAGATTCTATTTAGTGTTCGGTGGATCATGCGCTTGTGTTGCGCTTTTTTTTTCGGTCGAGACAAGCGTGATCGTAGATTGCTGTGGCCCCCGAGAAAACAATGTGTGGACATTAATTGCATTATATGCAATGGATCGTGTTTTTTCTTATCAGGTGAAATACGTGAGACGTGTGTTTTGTTTTCGTCTTAGTATCGGCATCGTTCATAAGAAATAATAAATCGCCTGCCAAGGCAAGTTCCAATAGATTTTCCATACTATTCCTTTCCAGGTCGCTCATGGAGATGCAGAGGATTCCTCGGTCTCTTGTAGCAATGAATGTTGTACCAATTTTCATCCCCAAATCCAGTATTTTGCGCTCGGTAATGCCGGCTAAGTGAGTTCTCATAAGTGCCTTTTTGACGTTTTCATATTTTAGTCAAAGTAGGACTCGATTAATTAAAAACAGTCACTCTTCAAGGTAACAACAAACCAAAAAAATGTCGAAAGTTTGTCTTTCCAAAATTTCTGATCAAATCTGGAATAATTTTGCCATTTATCTCATAATTTATAACTTACTTTCAACGCAAGGAATTCAGCGTAATACTTAGAATTAGTCATATTTTGCTTTGTCCAGTGGCTCCTGGACTGTGGATCTTATTTCGACCGAAGCGATACAGACGCACGATCCACCAAGCACTAAATATTTACTCTCACAGATCCGCGAGTGCATAGTTCTGTCAGCTTTAGCCTGAGATAGCTTGATAGCCGCACGTACGGCTTATTTAAATGCTTACGGTTATTTGAGATATACATGGTGGCTATTCCGTAATTGACCAGAATCAGTAAAATGAATCATCTAAACAGTTGACAGAGATTAGTCAATCATTCTCACTGTGCAGTGTGCAGTGTGCACATTCCAAGGACTCAATAAATTCAAAGATTAATAAAGACGTTGGCCATGTACTTGGAGACAGTTAGAAAGAAGGAAGAAATATCTGTATACTGTCGCTTTTTGCGGGGTTTGTATTTGTATATTTTTGGCCTTTGAAATTATCAAAACATTCAGAGCAAACAAACAAACAAACACCCTATTAAAAAATTCACGAAAAATCGACGAAAAATCAGATGGTATTCAGAAAGATGAGGAATTTGTTTGCTTCTGAAAGGATGAAACAGGATGAAACATTTGTCAATGGGAAGGTTTGTTGGATCTGAATTCGCATTGATATGTGATGTGACCTTCAGAGCTTTTTGATCATTAATATAAACACTAAAAAACACGATCAATCTTTTACTTAAAATCGAGCGTACATGAGTTAATTGATGTACCGTCCGCATTAATCAGAACCAAATATTTCGAAGATCGCGCGATCGTTCTGGGTGTAAAATAAAATAAGACCAAAACGCGCACTAAATTGTTCACTTATTTAATAATCACTCACTCACACAAAGCACAATCAAATATTTCGATGATTGCACGATCGTTCTGCATGCAAAAAGAACCACGTTCAAACGCGCACTAACTGATTGACTTACCGTTCGCACCAAGCAAAAAAGTGTTCCGGATGAATGAAATAAAGAAAATCGGATGATTCCACGATCAAATGCGCACTCCCGGATCGCGCGAACTGCATACTGAGCTAAAACACGATCCAACGCGCACTAATTAATTTACTTCAAAATCGCACAAAGCAGAACGAAACTGGGTAACGCTAACCATCTGCACACCAAGCAGAAACACGATCAACCTTGGACTCTTAAAATTTTAGTGAATCTTTTTATGCAGGATTGTAAACAGTTTTACTGTGTTAAAAAGAGTCTAAGCGCGAGTACGAAATGGATGATTTCAATTGGAAAACCCCAAAATGCGGATTCTAAAAAGAAACGAACAAAAAATCTTGCTTATTATCTCAGTATACACTCACGATTTATAACATATCGTGAGGAACGTTTTTTCACAAGCTGTAACGATATACTGTTTCGGGGGATGGTGTCTAGCTATTTGACCAAATGCTGTTTGGCCAAACGTTATTTGTCCAAATGCGGTTTGGACACACGGGTCGTTTAGCGAAACAGTCGTCGGGCGAAACAGTTGAAAAAAAAAAAAAATTTCACCAGGGTGTGAGTGATGCAAAGTGAGAAATGATTAATAAGAATTACAAAGTAAGAAAATAGAAATAAGGAATACGTCACACGAAAAAGAGAGAAATAAAAAGTGAGACGTTGAAAGATTTTCCTTCATTTTAACTACGTGCTTGGCCCATCGCAGTCATCAGATTTATAAAAGTGATATGCAGAAAGTGAGAAGTGAAAGTGAAGTATAAAGTGTGAAATACGAAGTAAAAAATTAGAGGGGAGAAGTGAGCTAATAAATGAGAAGTATAAAGTGAGATGAGAGAAGTGAGAATTGAGATGTAAAATGTGAAAAGTGAGGAATTAAATGAGGGAAATAAGTGAGAAGTGAGTGGGATTAGTCATAAGTGAAAAGTATGATATGAGAAGTGGGTAAGGAGTAAAGAATAAACATTGAACAGTGAGAAAGAAATTCTTCCTTCTCGCTTCTCCTTTTTCCTTTTCTTCATCTTTATTCTTGCTTCCTGTTTTACTTTCGTTTTCCTACTTCTTCCGTCGATTTTCTTCTTGTTTTTTTTTATTACTTTCGTTTTGTTTCTTCCTTTTTCCGTCTTCCTTCTTCTTTTTCAACTTTTTTTTTATCTTCTTTCTTCTTCCTTTTTCTTTCCTTCGTTTTCTTTTTTCCCTTTTTCTTTCTTTTCTCTTCTTTTTCCTTCTCCTTCATTTTTCTTGTTGGCTTTTTCTGCATTCTTTTTTCGTTTTCATCTTTCTGCATTCTTCTAACTTACTTCGCCTTTCTTTTTTACTTCCCATCACTCACTTCAAACTTCTTAAGTCCCGCTTCTCACGTCTTACATTTCGCTTCTTATTTCTCACTACTCACTTCTAACTCCTCCTCTCTCATTTCCCACCTTTCACATATCACTTCTCACCTCTCATTTCTAACTTTTCACCTTTGGCTTCTCACTACTCGCTACTCACTTATCTCTTTGATCATCTCATTTCTCACTATTTGCATCTCGGTCTATCCCGGTGGCGAATCAAAATGTTAAAGAGCTCAATTATCGTAGAACTGATTCGACGGACTTTAGGAGTGGCTTATGGGTCTAGACCAGCGGTTCTCAACCTGGGGTACATGTACCCCTGGGGGTACCTTCGCTGGCCCTAGGGGGTACCTCGGACAAAAATGCGTAATGGCGGACGTATTACATTTCCAATAAAATCTCATTGATAAAGTTTTGATAATTGTGTTTTTTTATTTCAAAAAATTATATTGTACATAATATGCAATGCGATCAATAAATCCCAATTGAATCCTGCCTTCCACAATCAGCACAACGTATGAAGGGCTGCGGAACAAAATATCAAACGAACAAAACGGCTCGGAAGGCTCCTTTCGAAAAAAAAAGGAAGTCGCTTTCAAGAAGCTCAAAATCCTCCTTCCAAGAGTCTCGGAAGCCTCCTTTCAAGAGGCTCGGAAGCCTCCTTTCAAGAGGCTCGGAAGCCTCCTTTCAAGAGGCTCGGAAGCCTCCTTTCAAGAGGCTCGGAAGCCTCCTTTCAAGAGGCTCGGAAGCCTCCTTTCAAGAGGCTCGGAAGCCTCCTTTCAAGAGGCTCAGAAGCCTCCTTCAAGAGGCTCAGAAGCCTCCTTTCAAGAGGCTCCTGAAGCCTCCTTTCAAGAGGCCTCAGGCCTCCTTTCAAGAGGCCTCAGCCTCCTTTCAAGAGGCTCAGAAGCCTCCTTTCAAGAGGCTCAAGCCTCCTTTCAAGAGGCCTCAGAAGCCTCCTTTCAAGAGGTCTGGAAGCCTCCTTTCAAGAGGCTCAGGAAGCCTCCTTTCAAGAGGCTCGGAAGCCTTCTTTCAAGAGGCTCGGAAGCCTCCTTTCAAGAGGCTCGAAAGCCTCCTTTCAAGAGGCTCAGAAGCCTCCTTTCAAGAGGCTCGGAAGCCTCCTTTCAAGAGGCTCGGAAGCCTCCTTTCAAGAGGCTCGGAAGCCTCCTTTCAAGAGGCTCGGAAGCTTCCTTTAATAATTGTGTTTTTTTATTTCAGAAAACTATATTGTACATAATATGCAATGCGATCAATAAATCCCAATTGAATCCTGCCTTCCTCAATCAGCACAACGTATGAAGGGCTGCGGAACAAAAGATCAAACGAACAAAACGGCTCGGAAGGCTCCTTTAAAAAAAAAAAAGGAAGTCGTTTTCAAGAAGCTCAAAATCCTCCTTCCAAGAGTCTCGGAAGCCTCCTTTCAAGAGGCTCGGAAGCCTCCTTTCAAGAGGCTCGGAAGCCTCCTTTCAAGAGGCTCGGAAGCCTCCTTTCAAGAGGCTCAGAGCCTCCTTTCAAGAGGCTCAGGAAGACTCCTTTCAAGAGGCTCAGAAGCCTCCTTTCAAGAGGCCTCAGAAGCCTCCTTTCAAGAGGCCTCAGAAGCCTCCTTTCAAGAGCTCAGAAGCCTCCTTTCAAGAGCTCGGAAGCCTCCTTTCAAGAGGCTCAGAAGCCTCCTTTCAAGAGGCCTCAGGAAGCCTCCTTTCAAGAGGCTCAAGCCTCCTTTCAAGAGAGCTCAGAAGCCTTCTTTCAAGAGGCTCAGAGCCTCCTTTCAAGAGGCCTCAAGCCTCCTTTCAAGAGGCTCGAAAGCCTCCTTTCAAGAGGCTCGAAAGCCTCCTTTCAAGAGGCTCGAAAGCCTCCTTTCAAGAGGCTCGAAAGCCTCCTTTCAAGAGGCTCGAAAGCCTCCTTTTAAGAGGCTCGAAAACTTCTTTCAAGAGGCTCAAAAGACCTTATTCAAGAGGCTCAAAAGCCTCCTTTCAAGAGGCTCGAAATCTCCTTTCAAGAGGCTCGAGTTTCGAAAGCCTCCTTTCAAGAGGCTCGAAAGCCTCCTTTCAAGAGGCTCGAAAGCCTCCTTTCAAGAGGCTCGAAAGCCTCCTTTCAAGAGGCTCGAAAGCCTCCTTTCAAGAGGCTCAGGCCTTTTTCAAGAGGCTTGGAAGCCTCCTTTCAAGAGGCTTGGAAGCCTCCTTTCAAGAGGCTCAGGAAGCCTCCTTTCAAGAGGCTCAGAGCCTCCTTTCAAGAGGCTCGGAAGCCTCCTTTCAAGAGGCTCAGAGCCTCCTTTCAAGAGGCTCAGGCCTCCTTTCAAGAGCTCAAGCCTCCTTTCAAGAGGCTCAGGAAGCCTCCTTTCAAGAGGCTCAGAAGCCTCCTTTCAAGAGGCCTCGGAAGACTCCCTTTCAAGAGGCTCAGGCCTCCTTTCAAGAGGCTCAGAGCCTCCTTTCAAGAGGCTCAAAGCCTCCTTTCAAGAGGCCTCAGAGCCTCCTTTCAAGAGGCTCAGAAGCCTCCTTTCAAGAGGCCTCAGAAGCCTCCTTTCAAGAGGCTCAGAAGCCTCCTTTCAAGAGGCCTCAGAAGCCTCCTTTCAAGAGGCTCAGAGCCTCCTTTCAAGAGGCTCAAGCCTCCTTTCAAGGCCTGGAAGCCTCCCTTTCAAGAGGCCTCAAGCCTCCTTCAAGAGGCTCAGAAGCCTCCTTTCAAGAGGCTCAGAGCCTCCTTTCAAGAGGCTCCAGGCCTCCCTTTCAAGAGGCTCAGGCCTCCTTTCAAGAGGCTCAGAAGCCTCCTTTCAAGAGGCTCAGAAGCCTCCTTTCAAGAGGCTCAAGCCTCCTTTCAAGAGGCTCAGAGCCTCCTTTCAAGAGGCCTCGGAAGCCTCCTTTCAAGAGGCTCAGAGCCTCCTTTCAAGAGGCTCCAGAAGCCTCCTTTCAAGAGGCTCAGATGCCTCCCTTTCAAGAGGCTCAGAAGCCTCCTTCAAGAGGCTCAGAAGCCTCCTTTCAAGAGGCTCAGGCCTCCTTTCAAGAGGCTCAGCCTCCTTTCAAGAGGCTCAGAAGCCTCCTTTCAAGAGGCTCAGAAGCGCCTCCTTTCAAGAGGCTCAGAAGCGCCTCCTTTCAAGAGGCTCAGAAGCGCCTTCTTTCAAGAGGCTCAGAAGCGCCTCCTTTCAAGAGGCTCGGTAGCCTCCTTTCAAGAGGCTCGGTAGCCTCCTTTCAAGAGGCTCGGTAGCCTCCTTTCAAGAGGCTCGGAAGCCTCCTTTCAATAGGCTCGGAAGCCTCCTTTCAAGAGGCTCGGAAGCCTCCTTTCAAGAGACTCGGAAGCCTCCTTTCAAGAGGCTCGGAAGCCTCCTTTCAAGAGGCTCGGAAGCCTCCTTTCAAGAGGCTCGGATGCCTCCTTACTCAAAAACCTCCTTTCAAGAGGTCGGAAGCATACTTTCAAAAGGCTCAAAAGCCTCCTTTCAACAGGCTCTGAAGTCTTTTTCCAAGAGGATCGAAATGCTCTTTTCGAGAGGCTCGTAAGCCTGCTTTCAAGAGGCTCGAAAGTCTACTTTCAAGTGGTTCGGGAGCCTTCTTTCAAGAGGCTCGACAGCCTCCTTTCAAGAGGCTCGGAAGCCTTGCTTCAATAAGCTCAGAATTCTTCTTTCAATAGGCTTGGAAGCATACTATCAAGAGGCTCAGAAGCGTTCTTTCAAGATGCAACGGAAGCTTCCTTTTAAGTGGCTCGAAAACCGCCTTCAAGAGGATTGGAAGCCTCTCTACAAGAGGCTCAGAAGCCTCTTAAAAAGAGGCGCGGAAGCCTACTCTAAAGGGACTCAAAAACTTAAAGGAGCTTCCCTTCAAAAATCTCGAAGTCATGATTTCAAGAGGGGGTACCTCAAATCATGCAAAAGTTCGAAGGGGTACCTCTCAAGAAAAAGGTTGAGAACCGCTGGTCTAGACTGGCGTTGTATCTACGACTGTGTGCCTGTCCATGTAATGGCTCCACAAATCCAATAAAATATGACTACCTCATCATGAATACTGTGCTTAACAGAGTGGACCAGGTGACGGATCTTTTTGTTATCTTGGACTCAAGAATGTCCAAGGATTTCATGGATCCGCACTGTTTTCAAACACTTTATTTTGCTCTCGTTCGCCCAATTCTGGAAACGGCTTCTGTTGTTTGGATGCCGAACGATGTAACGTGAAACTTACGAATTGAGCGGGTACAGAAAAGGTTCTTACGGATAACCCTCAAATATCTACCGTTGTGTGATCCCGCAAACCTTCCAGCGTATATCGACAGACGTCAACTACTTGATCTTGAAACCCTTGATCGGAGGCGTAAGGTGCAGCAAGCTACATTTGTTGTTAAATTGCTCAACGCTGACGTCAATTGCCCCTGTCTTTCCTCGTAGCTTAACTTGAGGACTTCAGGAAGAATGCTAAGACAGCGATCTCTGTTGCAACCGATTTTTTTTTAAAGACAGGATCACCGTCTTCGACCAGACTGACTGAACACTTAACATCTAGCATGAGACAACGGACAGGACATTTTACACAACACCCAGTGGACCAGTGGAGAACTTTTTGCTTTACGAAAAGTTTTCTCCTTACCAGGGCGGGAATCGAACCCACACTCCACGGCACATGCGTCTAGACGATTGGCGTCGCTAACCGCACGGCCACGAAGCCCACAATTTTCATCGTACTCTTTCCGGAAATTTCAAATAAATAATATAAAAAGATCTCACTACTCACTCCTCACTTATTATTTCTCACTTTTTACTCACTTTTCACTTCTACTACTTACTTCGAGCATCTCTCTTTGCACTTCTCACTACTCACTTTTCACTTCTCACTTCTAACGTTTCACTACAACTACTTCTCACTTAGCTTAGCTTATTATATTATATAGAACTAGTGAAAAATACTCTGCTTTGCCCGGGTGTTTGTGTTGCAAATGTCATACATATAAGTAGTGAACTATTTGCAACACCGCCCTCTAGATCATTTTCCGTGCTATTGTTTTTTTCCTCAACCACTGACCCAAAATTGTATTCCAACGATTTTTTACCTTCCCTCGTCTAATTCACCAACTTTTTGTATTATACAAACCTTGCGGATCCCAAAACGAATCGATTAAGGAATAAATCTTCGGTCAACCCGTTCGCGAGGTAAATCGCCAGGAAGAAAATCTCAACTCATTTTTATTATATAGAAGAAGATGACGCTTCGTCGAATGACATTTTGCCGAAAGGACATTGCGTCGAAATTATATTTAGTCGAATGAACATTTGGTCAAAATTTAATTTTTGGGTAATTAGTGACATAAAGATTTTTGTTGAAATGAATTTTATTCTCAGCCAATTTTATGTAAGACTTCTGCAGACTTGGAATTCCACTCGTTAATAAGCTTCAAAACTTCAACAGTTGAATCAACGATGAAGGTCGCATCATTAAAAGTTGTGGTTGTGAAGAGGGTGAAACGTCAAATTTGAAACGGACCTGACCGCGTATGAAGAATGATTATGACACTCAAAAAATCAATTCATTTACGGTGCATATTAAGTGAATTAAAAAGTATCAATGAAAACAAAATGTGTATCTATTAATATAAATAAGCTTGCATTTTCCATAACTCACATACGGATGGACTGATTTGCAAGATTTTCCCACTAATTCGACTTGGTATCAGCTGTGTTTGTGCATACAAAGAGTCGTTCAATTTGAGGGAAAAGTTGGAAAATTGTCAAAGCAACGCGTTGTATGATGAGTTTTGAAGAAAGTCATCCAGCTCGAAATGAAATCGATCTAGAGTGCGACGCTGTAATCAATTAACTGTTTGACAGATCGAAAGTAAAACCCGAGCGAGATCGGTCAGATTCGCCTAGTTATGAATAAAAAAATAAATAAATTGTATACTATTTGTGTAACATGTGCCAATTATTGGCCAAGCACCCTTTTGTTCAAATTCCTAAAGATTCGCTCTGCTGCAATTCACTTCCAACTGGATGCCCATGCCATTAGACCAAACGTCATTCGACTTAATGTAATTTGACGAAATGCCCCAAAGCTTACGGACTAATGGCTAAATAACCATAAATTCGGGTGGATGTACTTCATGAAAAATTCTTTAAAAAAAACTCCAATTTTTACTTATTTTTCAAAGGTATACGAAAATGTAATGGTCTCAAAGGAAAATGAGCAGTAGTTTTATCAGACCTGGTCGACCACTTCTCAGATTTTGTTTTTTCACACATATATCAGGTTGCGATAAACTTGTTTTTATGATTAAAACATTATTTTTGGCTGTTTATAGGAAAGCCTACACTTGTCATAAGACGAGCTAGTACTTCTTCTTTTTATATGACACTAGCTTTAGGTACACGGATTTGCTTCGGATTAAAATATAAACTATGCAATCATAATGTTCCATGCTGAAGCTTACAAAAGGACAAATCCACATACATAGGTTAATAGATTGATTGAAAGATAGATTGATACATAGATAACATTCGATATATCCACTGTGATCAGATTTTGGACATGGTACCTGCACCGGCTTTGGCTTTTGGTTCTACTTAGTGGCAGCTTGACCGAATGCCTTTGGCTTTATTTTTCAATTATGTTTACACAGAAAAAAATAATGAAAAATAAACAGCGCGTAAAACTTGACATGCAAAAATTTACGCCATTCTGCGCTGAAATGCTCCTCTTGCTAACAAAATTGCTTTCAACTTGTATGCAATATTGATGATTCACGCCGAATATTGTATACATTTATGCTAAGGTACACTGGGGGAAGTGGAAAAAGGGGGTAAGTGTAAAAATCGACTCGAAAAATTGGAATTGTACATACTTTACAGTTTTTACCACACCATAACATTATGCAAGAATATACTTTGATGCACACACTAATACTATGTTGAAATTTGTATAATACATACACTAACACGGTTAACGCTTAAACTGTAATTTTAGGTTTCGCGAAAAGTTGATTTTTGCATTCATAAAATCAATTCTTATTTGCACCAATTGTCCTTTTTTCAAGTGAATTTATATTACAGATGACCGTTACAATACAATTAAACTAATCCCATTCAATTGGTAGTGATTTGTACCAAGAAAGCAAAGAATTCAAAGATTTTACACTTACCCCAGGTATCAAACACTGCGGGGGAAGTGGATAATGTACTAATTACGATTTTTTTTCTTCCCTCCAGGGTTTATTTCGATAGTTGTGAATCTTAATATGTTCCTTCTTTGGTATTATTGTGATTCCAGTGGTGATTGGACTAATATAAATGAGAAAATGCCTGATTAATCCACCTATCGGTATTGATGCCTTTCATATGTTTTACATATGAAAAAAATGTATAAGAAATTAAAAATAGCACTGATAGCTGATAGGTAAATATATTGCCTAATTCAAATTAATTTTTATTCATAACAAGTTTCACCGTTGAATGCAATTTTTTTGCGAAAAAATTGGTTAAGGACAAGAGCTTAAGAATAGCTAATTATTTTGTACGTGCTTTGCGCACACACATACATACAAATACGCACATACAGACATCATCTCAATTCGTTAAAATAAGTTGAATAGTTTATAACCCTGTAAGTCCCATTTTTCCTATAAAAAGTTCATCTTTGGAGCGAACATATAGATTTTACCTACACTTAGTGTTCGAGAAGGCTAAACCAGCCCTCCCCTAGCTATTACGAGAATTCCTTGAGTATCTATTCCGTTAAGATGATGTAATTATTCCACAAAAGATACTCAGAGCAATTATCGTATTGATTTTAGTTATAAGTAACTACTCATCACTATGGAAGGTCAAGGTAACAAGGGTTTTCCACTTACCCCATCCCACAAGGGTAAGTGGAAAAACAACTCCTAATTTTAAAATCTATTTCCATGAATTTCAAGCGACCAAAATGGTATGAATTACCGCACAGTTGGTGCAAAATTGACTGTTTTTGATAGCCCATTTTGATTGAACGCATTTAAATCATTTAAACTGGTTTTACACTAATTCAAACATGCACTATCGATTTTTCCTTTTCCACTTCCCCCAGTGTACCTTATATCCCGTATGAAATTACGTTAATAATGGCGTTCCATTTATGTGCATGATTTTTAGCGTAAATTTCAGTGGAATTTCCTATCTGTGTATAAATGCAATTGTCGGGTGAATTTTACGTAAACTTTGTCTTCGTTTCGCTTTCCTTTATTCTTTATTTATCTTTCTTTCTTAATTTTTTTTTTCTTCGCAATTTATTTTCCTTCAACCAACTTTCCTTTTTGCATCATTCTGCTTTTTGATTTTTTCCCCTCTCTGTTCTTTCTACTCCGTTTTCCTTTTCTTTCCTCTTCGTTCTTCTTTTTAATTGTTTCTGGGTAGAGAACATTTGTAGCAAATTTGGTTGAAATCGGTCAAGGGGTTACGATGAATGATGATGATGATGATGGTCCCGCCATATACCCCTACAAAGGTTTGAGCTAGACGATTTATCTTTAAGATAATTAATTGAATTTGATATACATATTAACAATTTAATCAGATTGGCAAAAAAACAAAAACGATCTGATTACCATCACAGATATGAATTACATAACTTTCCATTACTATCCAGCAAAAAGGTAAATAAAAAAACTGTCGTTTTCATCTACAGATTGTCATAAGCACTGGTAGTGATACTTCGAGTTCATACTAAAATGCAAAACTTGTGATACCTCTCGCACAGACTTCAAAAGTTCCACCAAGAATCGCGTTTCATGTTTTTACAAGACCATTTAACTCTCGTAAGCATCAATAAAATTAATAATCTAAGTCGTCAACAAAACTAAAACTTGTGTTACCGCTCCGTCGATATCAAAAGTTTCGGTATCACCCACGGGAACAAAACTCTACCAGATAGCCAATTACTAATCCGAAGAAAGAATCATTCGAACTTCGAACAGTCGGAAATGCGCAAGTATGTACAAAACCTTCCTCCACACCATGTCCGTTTTCTCAGTAATCCTTCCTTAATCGATGCCTTCAAAATAGAGAATATTTGCACCAAATTTGGTTGAAATGGTTACTACAAACATTTAATCAAAATGATGTCCTACTTGTCACCGAAAGGCTCATATTGAATAGGGGAGAACGATCCAAAATGCACCCCTGGAGCAAAATGGCCTCACTTATAAAATCACTCATATAATCTGTTGTAGTACATTTATGAACGAATATTACCATTAGGGGAAGGTGGGTAGACTTGATCCCCGGGGAGACTTGATCACCCCCTGTTTTTTCGAGAACTAAAGTAGTTTTGTTCTAGCGTATTTTTTAGTATAGATCCTCTAGACAAATGGCCTTTATGTGGTGAGTTATTTTTTGGATTGACAACCTTATTTATTCTGCAGGGCGGTTTGTATATTTTGACCTTCCTAAAGATTTTTTTATTGGCCAAGCAAAATTTGAACAACTTTTCATAACAATGACCAAATACTTTCGTTTTTTTCACAGCACAAAGCCATAAATATGCTTAATGATCTGCACTGATGAAAATGTCTACACTCCATCAAAGTTTTAGGATATTTGGATTTGAAGTTATTACCTCAATATGGGGACACTTGATCCCCCATTAGTCATCCATACAAAAATTTGGCGAAAAAATTCAAAAAAATATAAATCTGTTCTCAGGCTTCTAATTTTTTGTAGATTTGACAGATTTGATGAAGGGTTGTCAGGAAAAATTATTTATTGCGTAGATATCATAAAAAGGGGATCAAGTCTCCCCAAATTTTAAAATTGCATGTGCTGTCGAATTCAATAACAAAAATCGTTCACGTATACGCACAGCAATTCGAAAATTCCGCGTATTTTGAAGTAAAAATATTTAAAAAATCTGAGAGCACCTTTCTAATTTTATCAAAGCAAGTTCTTGGAGAGGGATCAATTTCCCCCGAATATTTTAAAAGTCGATTTTTGACAGCACTCCAACAAATCGATTGTGTATCAATAACAACAATAATTTAAGGACTGTCATACTTAGAGAGTCTGTGTGGAAATCGCGTATGTTTATTTACTTTTGGCTGTGATACATCGGAAATCAGAAAAGGGGATCAAGTCTACCCAGTCTCCCCTACAATTCATAATTAGTTATCCATCATTGAGCTCCATTGGAAAACCTAAGCAATTCACTCCATATTCACTCAAATTTAACGATTTGCTATTCTTCCACCACATCCGTAAGATTTGTAGCTAAATCCATTAAGAAAAAACAAACAACCATGCGTTCACCATCATTTTACATGCAATTGAGTCATTTTAAACCACCATTCGGACGTTTTGCCCCAGGCCCATTTTTAAGATATTATTAAATGTGTTAGAAAGTCATGAAAACCTTATTGTTTTGAATAGGAGATCATTGTGAAATGTAGCTGGGTTTTGTAAGTTTTGCACCTATACGTTGAAATGGTTGGGTATTTTTGTTTATGTGGGCGAAAACATCGAAAAAGCTCAAGGGGTGCATTTTGGACCGTTCTCCCCTATAGGCCAAAATCCAAAAATATTTTCCCGTGAGATGACGGAAATTTGTATGGCTGTATCGGCCATTAAATTTCTATTGAATTCGCGCCGTGCCTCAGATCATTATCAGCCTCTTCACCATCACTGTTGTTGCCGCTTATCGTTGGACTTAGGCACAGCCATTAAACTTCAAACAGCACGTGCCAACGAACGTCGCTGTATGTCGATCTTTTATCGATGATCGATTCGGATAGATAATTTAGCAATTTTGCACCAAATTTGGCAGTAGTTTGCTGACTTTGTGTTTGAGGTGGGTACCGAAACGACAAGCAATTATATATCTCAATTCATTTTTTGCTACTGGCGGCGAGATGCATTAACAGCATTATTTCGAACCGTTGGGTTTGTGTCAACATCGGAGAAATGTCGCACTCACTGATCACATACCTATATTTATTGTAGATGAAAATTTCCGAATGGGTCATTACATATTTTGCGCATAACACACAACGTGAGCATCATTATGGAAAAATTAGGAAAGAATAGGTTATTTATTTTAAGGCCATATAAAAGAGTTTTGAGTGGAGGTCAATAAGTACATCACAGATCTTTTTTTTTGTTTATCGAATTTTATTTTGACTTAATCATTTTATTTTATCACTTTTTAGTTAAAACTATTCTAAATAGTAACTAATCGAGATACTAAGTTAGAGTTTGTTGTCCATGAGCCATTGAACATGGTTCGCTGTAGACACGGACATTGTTCGTTCATAAAGTAGGTATTTATGGATTGTCGGTATTTTTCGACGGTTTAATTGGCTCAGATTGGAACAGGGCGGAATACCCTGGAGGTACAAAGCAGCAATGTTCGGAATGTAGTCGTCGCCGACGGACGGTTCAAAGTCGTTGATGCTTGCGTCGCCGTTGAACTTAATCGTTTGTGCTCAATAATTAGGCTGCAACTTTGTTGAACATTACGTACCTAAGCTACTAATATGGTTTCTCTAGACAGTACGACTGGACTGCGACGACTGGTACGTGAGATTATGCTTTCAAATGAAAATTGAATGATTCAAGTACTAACAGTAAGCAGCAAGTTGTGAAACAGTTCATAAACTAGTTTTCGGATGTTGAATGCTGTATTAGATCGCATCGCAGTTAATGTTGCTGCCTGCGGTAGCGAGAAGGTGAACATATTCAATCTTCCATTCACGAGTAGATATGCATTTGCTCTTATAGAAAATAATTTGTTAGTTCTTGTTTCTTGTTCTCAGTTACCATAAGACGAGTTAGTAGACCATTCTATTCCACCACTTTCTAACTTCACAGATATGTACGTATTTCGACCCCAAAAGAACTACTGTTCATGTCGAAATGCGTACCTGTAAAGTCATAAAATAAAATGATGGAATTAAATGGAATAGTACTAACTCGGCTAATGACAAATAAATCGTTCTTATGGATAGCAAGTGAACGTATTTAAATTCGTATTCAAGTCAAGCCATTTGCTTGATTCATTCGTTTTGCCTAAAATATTAGATTAAAGTAGTTCCAAAAATTTGTGAAAAGCGTATTTATTGTAAACGTCTTGCGATCGCGTAACGGCTGGTACACATACCTACTTGAAAAAAATGTCTCTACTTCTGTGATGATCCATTCGAACTGCTCTTGTCGACATCTGAATGAAAATAAATCCACATCTTCACCTCCCTCTTGAGCCCCAGCAGTGAATGCCATCGATTGATCGAAAACAAACGCCAAGTTGGAAAACCCGGAAAGTGTATCACTGTGTCATGTCTCGTATCGTGTCCAACTGACTGCTACTGCGAGTCCAATTGGCGCTGAATTGCCCATTGCACACCAGCCTGTGTGGAGGCCTCTATAATTAAAACCGGGCCCTAGGGTTTCGCCACCCAATCATGGTAACCTGTTTGTGTCCGCAATCGCATTGCTATCGTTGTGTCTCCGGTGGTTGCTTATGTTCTCTATTGATGTTGATAGCGCCATCCATTGCGTTACTTTGTTGCATTGTGGTCAATTTGATCTCATTGACCGAAGATGAACTTCAGTTGTTTTCAATTCTTTTTGCAGATGAGGCTTAGGGCTTGTTATGAATATACGGAAACGATTACGGCAACGCGCCCTCTAGAATGTGAAAACTAGGTTCTTCTGGCATGAGTTTGAGCACTCCAATGCGTCTCTTCTAAAAAGTGCAAAAATGGGCTAAATTCAAAGTCGATTTCAACGGTTACCGTGAAATAGGTTTACAGCCAATAATCTGCCAACAGTAAATTCCTGTCAGGTATATTTATTCAGTCGAGAGCCCCCTACGGAGGAATAACAATAAAACTGAATCCCATTGAGATAAGATTAACACGCGTGGACAAACTCCCTGCCGAATCACAACAACCAAAAACACCTAACACTAATCAACCTCGTGCATTTTCCCCGCTTTTTTTCAATTTCAGTTCGATTCCTACACGCGGTCCCTCCAGATAGACCCCTGCGGGGGTAACTTTCGGTTGGTGGTGGACGGCCAGCTCCCCTTGCGGCAGTGTCTCCACCCGGAAGCCGGTGCCAAAGATATTCAGCTACCCGCGTACTACTGGCGATTTGGCGACCTGCGCAAGGAGTATGCCCGCTGCAAGGCCGGCGATCTGGCTCGGGCCCTGGTGCCGGTGGCCGACAGTGCCAAGCTGCACACGATGCCCCGGGTGCCGGCAGTGCTCGCCTCGGTGGCCGAAATTATGCAAGGTGAGTGATGTGCGAATAGGTTTGGCGGGATGGGATGGGTCATCCTCGCTGTATTTAGATGAGGGCAAAAGTCTTACGTTTCGATGACGTTTTATGAGGACATCAAAATAAAATTTGCATGAAGGATTAAAATTTTTTATTAAAAATAATAGAAAATTGACTATAAAGTAATGAGGGTAGAAGCAATTAATCTATATAAAATTTCCCTGAATAATGCAAAAAAATCCATAAACATCGAAGAATTTTAACTAGAGACAAAGACATATATGTTCTTTAAAAAGTGAAAATTGCAATTATAAAAAAAGAATTTTCAATGAAAACAATACAAAATTTCCATAATTAAATTAATATTAGGGGAAGATGTTCAGTTATGAGCACCTTTTTTGTTTTTTTGTCCATAACTTTGGCCCTTGTTATTATTATGACGACATTTGTATATTTGGACTACTAGCGAATAAATTAGCTTGATTTCGTAGAATTCGAACATTTTATGGACTACTAGGGTATCTGTTCCATTATTAATTACATGCTCCTATATCAATAACGTTCGAAAAACAGGCAATTTAGGCATAATTTGTGTCGTGTTTTGTTGTTTTCCGGCGTGCTTACTGCTGGAAAAATTCACAAAAATGAGAAATAAAACAATTAGTGCACCAATTCTTTGTTTTCGAATGGTGTTGATTTGGGTACATGGTATGAATTCAAGGAGCAGTTCCCCTAGTTGATCGTACCCGACCTTGCTCGGGTTGTATTTTTTGCATTCTAACAACTGTCAATTGGTAAGTTCAATGCAGCATTGCATTTTTTGTGCGATCCTATTGGGTTTTCTCCCAACTCGCCCTACTTTTGTATTTCGAAAATTTTCGGTCCCTCCGTTATGAGTTGTATTGCCTCAAAGGAAATGCAAACTCATTTTTGTATATAGAGATTTCGCAACTTTGACAGTTTTGGACTTTTCAATTTTGAAATTCGGTTGGCGCATGGAAATGGAGTAGAATTCATGCAACCACCCAGATCTGAGAAAAAAGAATAAATTATTAAGAATATTAGCCATGACGATCTAAAATAATTCAGACTATTCTAGCTAGCAGTGATAATGACTTTATCGCGAATTTTGGAAATAATGAAAACTGTCATATGAGAAAGAAAACAGCACTTTAGGTAGTTGAGTTTCATTGTATTCATTAATTTACATTTAGGGTGGCTGTGCCAGTAATAGTGGTGTACCAGTAATAGTAGAAACTCGATTTTTGATGGATTTTGTTCATTTTGAATTTTACAAATTACTTCATAGCATAGCGCTTGATTAAAAAAGGTGAACGTGTGCGAAAAAGTTTACAAATTTTCAGTTATCATTTTTCCTTAACTTCTTGACTCCTTTGCACCAATAATAGTGAGGCGTTTCTATAATAGTGAATCCCATAAGAAACTAATGGGATTCACTATTATAGAAACAGAAGTTAGCTAGTAACTCTATTACTTATCCATGTATTAGTTATTGGAGGAAGCGATTTTGATAAGAAAACAATATTATGAAGGATCAACAATATTTTTCCTGAAAAGTAGAGAAGAACAGCTTTCTGCCAATATATTAACATCACAGGAAACGTATTCCTGTCAATTGTTATGAATTAAACAATCTGGACCAGTCACTAATACCAATATTACCGGTACACCGACCCTATTGCATTCATTTATGTACACCACTGTCAAAAAATCAAGGGAACGAACCGATGGTTTTTTTAAATAAATTCAGAAGACAATGCCCGATTGGATAAATTTTTAATAATAAACATAACCATATCTAATCCTCTGTCGAATGCAACTTATTGCGCGTAAATCAGCCAATAGTTATACATGTCTAAAACCAGAGAGAAAAAATGATAAATTTCATTATTTCAATCAATTACTATGTCAAAATACAGTAATATCCCGATTTTATCGCCCCCTGTCGAATTTTGAGATGATAAAATAGGAAATGTGACAAAATCGAAATTTTTTTCAGTTTTTTAATTTGTTTTGCAATTATGAATCAGTTTATAACTTGGAAAGGAAAAATGCGTAGTTTCTTCTCGAAAAGGTTTACAAAACTCTTGACAATAAACCTTCATAATAAACCACGAAAATAACAGAATCGGATAGGCTGCCCCTACAGAAAAATGGTGATTCTCGCTTTGTTTTCGCTCCTTTCGTGTTGGTTACTGCACAAATGTGTAGAACAAGTTGAAATGCATCAGCATCATCAGAGCCAATGCTTCCCGAATTTGGAGCTTTCTAAAAGAAATTTATCATGGGGTACACGGATAACCTCAGAAACTCATTAATGGGTAAAATTTCACTCATTTCAGAGAATAAGTGGATCTACTCATTTAATGAGTAAACTTGCTTTTACTCATTAATGAGTAAACGACATATACGTCAAAAATGTGGAATATTTACCCATTTTTAGGAATGAAATTAAATCTAAAAATGGGTAAATTACTCCCATTTTTGAGAATAAAATTTCGTGAGGCTTTAAAATATTCTTTTCGATTACAATAATATAATAATTCCATGGAATAATTCAAATCAAAGTCGCACATTTATTTAAATTTGATAATTGTCATACAACGGTACCAGATAGTAACCAAGATAGTAACACATATTTTTGATCCTAATCTAACAAGGAAACATAAATAACCGGAACGGGCTGCCGAATCCGTTGTTCACGCTGTGAGTTGGTTTCCCGATCAGGATGCAGAACCACATGGACGATCACTACAATCACGCAGAATTCTCGGCATGCTCCGGGCTCTTTTGTTTTGATTCTGAAAGAATATGTTATTTGTTCACAGTTTGTAAAAATAGCAACAAACTATCCAGAATTTTTACTCGCCTGTTTCTCTCTCTCTTTTATTAGACGTTTTATGCGATTAGTTTCCGTTTATTATCAATATTTTCAATAATTTCATAATTTTCTTGAGCAGCCTCAAATTTGTAAATATAACTGTCAAAGTATTTTTTCACCCATTTATGTATTTGAAATACCCCTTTCCAAACGAAAACTGCATTCTTGAAAAGAGTATTTTTTCACTCATTCTAAGTTGTCAAAATTTCCCCATTTTTTGACATTTACATACTTCAACTGCGTACTTTTTTACTCATTAATGAGTTTTTGAGTTAAACCGTGTAATGCATGGCGTCACACTACTTCCATACTGTCGTTATTGGAAAAAAAATCAAATCCTTACTATTGAGATTTCAGAGCATGAATGACAAACCGTAATAGGATACAGGCTCCGGAGACGACATTGCTTCACGGCTTTTTCGTAATAGGTATCAGGTATCAGAACGTCGGCTCAGGAGGCACGTTCCCCTCAATTTGGGAGATTTGTGCCATCGCCTTCACTGGCCTTTCTCATCATTTACCTGACGGAAAAGGAAGTGAAAAGGGGAAAGGAAGAGGAAGTGAAGTTGGAAAGGAGAATGGAACCATTTATAGGAAAGCCAATTATGTAGACTCACACGCATTCAGCTAGAGACTAAAGAGAGGTCACAAAAACACAGAGGATGTAACAATGGACGAACGTCAAAGACGAAACACAGAGTGCACTGTGAAAAACGCATAATGCGAATAATATAAGTGACAATCACAAAGTACATTGTAAAAAAAAAATGCATAATGCGAATCC
This sequence comes from Armigeres subalbatus, assembly GCF_024139115.2. Taxonomy (NCBI): domain Eukaryota; kingdom Metazoa; phylum Arthropoda; class Insecta; order Diptera; family Culicidae; genus Armigeres; species Armigeres subalbatus. Next base: position 344,983,567 of record NC_085141.1, read on the forward strand.
ATATAGGTGGAAATTTGTTGAAAAACTAAGTAAAACACATATTCATAACCCCACACTCACGTTGAGGATGAACAAGAGTAGCCAAAGCCGAACGTCAAAGACGAGACACAAAGTACACTGTGAAAAACGCATAATGCGAATCCATATAGGTGGACATTTGTTGAAAACTAAGTAAAACATATATTCATAACCCCATTCTTATTGAACCTCACGTTGAGATTGAACAAGAGTAGCCGAACCCGAACGTCAAGAACGAAACACAGAGTACACTGTGAAAAACGCATAATGCGAATCCATATAGGTAACATACACAAAGTACATTGTAAAAAATGCATAAAACATAAAACGCATAATACACAAAGTTTATTGTAAAAAACGCGAGACACAGAGTACACTGTGAAAACCGCATAATGCGAATCCATAAAGGTAACATACACAAAGTACATTGTAAAAAAACGCATAATGCGAATCCATATAGGTGAAAATTTGTTGAAAAACTAAGTAAAAAACATATTCATAATCCCACCCTTATTCAACCTCAAGTTGAGATTAAACAAGAGAAGCTGAAGCCGAACGTCAAAAACGAAACACAGAGTACACTGTGAAAAGCGCATAATGCGAATCCATATAGGTGACAAACACAAAGTACATTGTAAAAAAAATGCATAATGCGAATCCATATAGGTGGAAGTTTGTTGAAAAACTAAGTAAAACACATATTCATAACCCCACATTCACGTTGAAGATGAACAAGAGTAGCCAAAGCCGAACGTCAAAGACGAGACACAGAGTACACTGTGAAAAACGCATAATGCGAATCCATATAGGTGACAATTTGTTGAAAACTAAGTAAAATACATATTCATAACCCCACTCTTATTTAACATCACGTCGAGATTGAACAAGAGTAGCCGAAGCCGAACGGCAAGGACGAGACACAGAGTACACTGTCAAAGTATTTTTTCACCCATTTATGTATTTGAAATACCCCTTTCCAAACGAAAACTGCATTCTTGAAAAGAGTATTTTTTCACTCATTCTAAGTTGTCAAAATTTCCCCATTTTTTGACATTTACATACTTCAACTGCGTACTTTTTTACTCATTAATGAGTTTTTGAGTTAAACCGTGTAATGCATGGCGTCACACTACTTCCATACTGTCGTTATTGGAAAAAAAATCAAATCCTTACTATTGAGATTTCAGAGCATGAATGACAAACCGTAATAGGATACAGGCTCCGGAGACGACATTGCTTCACGGCTTTTTCGTAATAGCTCATGACATAAATAATTTCATTAGTTAAGCTGAGCAAATATAATCAATAACATTCCGCAACACTAGTTTTAGTCCACTCGGGAAGGAAATAATGGCATGTTTCGACATTTAGATGCTATTTGGGACTTCGGGGCGACGCTTTGCCCCATGATTGATTTAGTTACTGGTTGCTGGTCCAAGTCCAATCGCAGATTCCAAGGTGGGCACACAAGGGCTCTTTAGTCTGAACTTAACCGTCCTAATGCGACCAGATTTAGCGCTCAGGAGATATACAGGGAGAAACATCAATCGTTATAAAGGATGCTAAGAAAAGGCAGCGGGAAGATTTTTTTTTCACATTCGACAGCTGTACTGTGGAAAAAAGACGAAAAAAAGGGCTCTTCCCTATCACTATTTCGGACCCTCCCCTCCGGAAGTCTCCGATGTACTGAGGGGCGATTCAAATATGATGTCCACTACTTTTTGAGATTTATAGACCCCCTTCTGTCTTGCTTTTATGTATACCTAGTATATGTGCTGTCACAAAATCTTAGACCTCTTTCCCCCTTGAACAGAAGCAGCTACAAATCCTCAGGTTCAGATGTGATAGTGTACCGCTCTGACTCAAATTCCGAACACTCGCTTTTTAATAGCCATTTTGGCTTTATTCGTGTAATTCTCTCCATAGGATCCTGAATTCATTTGTAATCTTGATCGTCAGAACAGAAAACCGAGTTTTAGGGTGCCAAAACGCCAGTGTTCGAAATATAAGTCATGTTCGGGACTTGAGCCAAAAAGGTACCTATTGCTGAAGAAACGTTCGGCATCTTACAGATCGCGGTTTCTGGACTTGATAAATGGAACCTAGCGCATTCCACTGTGGGAAATTCTCATACAAATGGGTAGTCAAAATATTTTTTCAATAAATACTGTTTCTATGCAACATGTTATGTGAAGGAACAATTAAGAACTTTTTTTTAACCATTTAAGGCCATCGTTTTCACCTCAAAACAATTTACTCGCGAATATTTTTTGTTTTTCAATTTTTGCCTTTCTTGTACAACAAAGTTGTACCGATAGGCTATCATTTCACTTCGGGAACGAACTTTTTATAGAAGCCTCGGATAGTAATATAACAATTGACTTAGATTGATGAGCTGAGAAAATGACTGTCTGTCCGTGTGTATGTGTGTGCACAAAAGCTAAGAAAAATATTAGACAACTTTTCATATAGTAATCCTTAACCGAATTTCTCTTAACAAGTTTTATTCGACAGGGGACAAAGCCTAGTTAATCACTATTTATTTGATGACGATCGACCGTTGCGTTTAAAAGTTACAAAGAAAATGGTACATTGAACCATATTAGCACCATATAAGGTCTTGGCTAAATGCCTTCTTGTAATAATGATGTCCATTTTCCAATCATTACGAGGTATAGAGAATATAAACCAAAAATTCCAAGAAAATTTTGATTGAAGCTTTCTCGTAAAAGTACAAATATGCGCAAGCAAATAATTCAGTATTAGGCGATACTACACCCAACGAAAACAAATCTGACAATTATTGTATAAAATCTTTTTATACATCTTTTCATACAGATATTGTATTAAAATGATACAAATCAGTAAGATTTCAATTCAACAATTGTATTAAAATCTTCCGAAATAGTATACTATAAACTATTATACGGTTTCATGGCATGGCATACGAGGCATGTCTAAAATAGGTTCATTTTTTCAACCGAACATATTTTAGACATATCTTCTTTTAAAGTTCTAGATCTCTTAAATTTTTGTTTTTATCAACCATTTGTTTCTCTAATATTATACCATTCATAAATTACTCATACACGCAAAAAAATATTGCAGCCGAAACTACCATTCCGAGGGTTATTTTAAGAATATGCACCGACGATTTTCAGCAGCTAACAAACCCGTTTGATTTTACCATGCGCGCGGTAAAAATCAACTGTGGCCCATGCGGAATGTTGTCACATGAACTGAAACAGTGGTAAATTTCTCTGAAACCATGGTAAAATTTACTGAAATTTCATGGTAGTTTTAAAAACAGAGCGTAGTCTACAAAATAGTAGTTTTTACTGCAGAATTTGTTTCTGTGTACCGGATTTATAAAATACCGTTTATTGATATAAGCCCTGCCAAAATGTCTATTAAACCAATATGTAACTGTTTTCATCATTTCCATACGAAAATAGATAAGAAAGCTCCATGACAAGAACCAATCTTTGCTAGAGCTCTCCGTCCGTGATGCTTGCCAATGCAACAGAGTTTCGCGTTCTACGATTACGTTTCGTTTGGAGAAAGAATGTGCAAGTAGCAAGGAGGAACCAGGCAACCCACTACTATCAATGACGCAAATGGAACAGATCTGGTAAACTACATAATAAATATGACAGGATAGGATTCAATAATTCCAATACCCTTACCTGGTAGATATTGCTCTAAGCTTTTAAACGCTTATAAAAAGGTCTTTAAGGATGAAAATGCCGAAAATGCTGGAGATCACTAATTTAATCTATTAGTAGCATAACTTTGCAAGCAATACAAAAGTATTCGAGTGGTCCAAAATATGTTCAATAGGTGGTCCAAAATTAAATCCAATATATCTTCAAAATTTATTATAGTTTGGGTCTTTCGGTGGGATTTACAACATTTTTATCCTACCTAGCATTCACCACTTTTTAGTTGCATAGGGAATTGATCAAGCATTATTACAAAGTCAAACTTTTGTTCGATAAATTATTAAAAAAGTGGTCCAAAATACCTTGCTTACTCTATATTCTCATACACTTTCCATCTCGTCGTAGTGTTGAAGTTATTTCTAAGCGCGGCAGCCTAGCGTTTGTTTTAATCGAAAATGGCGTTAAAAAATAATATAAAATGGAAGTGATACAGAATGTCGTTAGGCCAAGCTCAGAGAATATGTACGGAAAGGACGGTTTCGGAAAAGCCGAGGCGTCTTCTCATACATTGAATTTGGTCCAAAACTGCAGAACGGCTTCCCACTTCACCAGATGTAAATGAAATTTGAAAATTCAAATATCTCTCTATTAGTTCTATATAGTATTATATTATTTGCAGTGTTACTTATGCCTAGGGTGGCCATATGGAATTTTCACAAAGGAGAACATTTTACCAAAACCATGACAAAAAGAAGGACATTCTGTTGAACAAGGGTGACAAGTTACTTATTCAACCCTCGAGGATTCGCACCGTTGTAAAAAGTACAACACTAGCGAAAAAAGCACGCTTAACGTACACAATAATTGTTACAATTATTGTTAACGGAGTCGAGACTGCATAAGTGATTCAGGACTAAGCGAGTCTCTGAAGGTTAAAAAATCCAAAATTTGTCTGACACAGTTTGAACAATTTAAATTAAATAGAGAAAAGACTGGCATTACAAACAAACAAGTCATATACCTACTAAATTTTGAGAAATGGAAAAAGTCAAGTACAAAACAAAGGTTGAAAAATGCTTGCAGTACGAAATTCTTTTGTTCTTCTCTTCTAACATTGTTCAGCTTAGTATAGATTTAAATAAAATATTGCTGTTTCTTCGCGACAACAACTTAATATGCTGGAAGACTAACTCTTGAACTAATCTTTGTCGATATATACAAAAAAGTTTCTTTTCCCTTTGGAGCATTATAACTCACAATCGGATGTACCGAACCGATTTCCTAAACTTCATCACTGAACGATGCGTGTTGAGATCAGCTGTGTTTCCATATACTAAGATTAGTTTTTATTAGGGGCTAGTTGGAAAACTGTCAAAATGAGTTCTGAAGAAACTCATCGAGCTCGAATTGCAACGCTGCAATCAACTGAACTATTGACAGATTGAAAATAAAACCCGAGCGAGATCGGACAGGTTCAACTAGTCAACTAGGTTCAACCTTAATGAACTGAATCGTGCAGCTTGACTAGTCAATGTCATTCGTCGAAAGGCATTATCATCTTCAAAAAAATAAGCAGATCAACTAGTTACTTATAGGACAGAAAGCGCTTAACCAGTCTACACCACTTCAAAAGATGCTAAGCTTTTTGTATATTCTTGTAACATAAGAAAACTGAATAAGTACCTCTGTCTTTTGCTTATTATATATGAAAGCGTAATATGGAAATAAGAGTACTGTTCCTTTTTTAAGAAAAAAGATAATATTTCCATAGTAGAAGATTCTATTACACACTATTCTCCAAATATCGAAAAAGGATGACAGTTTAGTTCAAAAGAAGGACAAGCAATTTTAATTGAACAAGGAGATTTTGCTGATCAACGTATTCGAAACAGTGCAGTGGAAGCATAGATATAATTGATGCGCACTCCTATGATCCGAGGTAGATATAATTGGTGGAAGCCCCATCCGAGGTAAACCATCAGGAGTACGGAGTGTCATACATTTTTTAGCAAAGTCGCTCCCAACGTCTTTTCACCAATTCCATATCTGTTGAGAATAGTTGATAGGTTTGTGAAACTGGCAACACTGGTAATTGAATGTATGGAAATGCCATATACTTCCACACGGAAGCAATCAATTTAGATTGGACCTAAGACGAGACCTGCAAAGACGGCTTCTTTTTCCTTGTTTTGACACTTGTTCTTCTTTTCATCACAGTTGATCATCGATTCTCAACTGTTTCCTTGAGTGTTTCACCTAAATCCCGGGTAGAATCTTCTGAGCACAATAAAATTGTTTGTGATTTACAGATTTGTAAACTTATTTTTATAAAGATTTTCCTATCGGAAATAAAACACGTATTCATAACAGTTCAATATTAAGCTGTCCGGCTTTTCTAGAATACTTTTCAAAGTGAAACAGTACTCGTAAAACAAAATCATTCGGAATACTTTTTGAGGGATACCAATACTTTTACACAAAAAGGTGCTGGTTGCATCTGACAATTCGTGACAGCGCTTGCTGGTTGCAGATGAAGTTACATTTTTTCCTCTTTGCAAGTCCCGTCCCAGGATTGGACAAGTTTAGAGTTGTGATGGAATCGGTTGCTGGAATATTGAATTCAAACTAGATTGTAAGTTAATTATATGAATATCATTAGTTCAATTATTATTAACGGAAATATATTCTAGCTTTGAAGCTGTGCAAAATGATCATTGCTTTCAAAACAATTTATTTCGAGCCAGAGAAACAATATCATTTATTTATAATTATATTTCTAAACTATATCCTTCCAACCAACCAATTCCTCGACATCTATGAGGGCGTCGGTGAGTCGCTGGCCTACCGTTAAGTAGTCATATCATGTCATATCATCATTTCCTCCCCTTTTCTAGTAACGGAGAAGATGTGCGTGACTAGCAGTAGTAGCCTTTATGCTTTACCGTTTTGAACCTCCAATTGGATTGCTTCATAGCCAACATAAATCACTTCATCGCAAGATATTTTAAGGGGCACCAGTCGTAGAATTTTACTACCAAATTTACACGGAAGGAAGTGACCACCTTGCATTCCGTCTTCTGTTGAAGTTTCTGAATCCTCCGGTCGTTTAAAACGATCGGACGGCCGGTAAAAAAGCTTCCGCTGGATGGACTCTCCATTCTCCAGAAGTGCTAGAATTTTGTAGATGTTTCCGCGATCGTATCCAGCATACGCGACACGAAGTTGAAATTTATTAATCTGCCAAATTCCAACAGTATATTGGCAACTAGTATATGTTGACTAATGACCATTGGACCGACCACCAGGTGGCAGGGTAATCGCATGAAAAATCGGAACAATAGACCAATTAATAAGCAAAAATTGCCGCTATGAATTGAAGAGATCGCCCCACCGTAGACATGTTCTGTCAAACACACACGAATAGAAATATGCATATACAGTGCCGCCATTGCTTTGATGTGGTGAGTGCAAAATGAGTTATCTTGATTGATTTATTAGTTGCTGTTTTGCCTTTTTCGAGTACTCATAATCATACAAAATGCCTATACGTTCACTCCAAAAACAAGCTTTTTTAAATGCACGCTTCAATCGTCTGAGTGATGCAAAAAAAACTTCTTTGCCGGTCTCTGTACTTCATTTGGTGCTATAGCCCCTATAGTACTGTACAGAATACTTCGGCCTCAGTCTGATAACAAATAAATGAAAAGGTAATTCCCTGCTAATTACATCAGCGAGTTTTAAAAATTGTTTTGTCACGTATCTAGAATATGACTATCATTGAACGTTGACCTTTGGTCGATTCCCGATTACATATTTTCGTGCCCACGTTCTGTGATTCAATCTACCGGTCTTTTGATAAACACCGTTGTTGTTCCGGTTAATCTCTACGAGCCAGAATATCAAATGGCGTTTGATGCATTCCTTGTATCTAATCTTCGAGTATATTGGCAGAAAAAAACTGAAAAGTCATACCGAAGGCTATAAAACCAGTTGAATCCCACTGATGGGGACAGGTGTCTTCGACCGATTTGGTCAAGTATGCTAATGCAGTTCTGTGTTGGTGAGAGTTCCACATCAGCCAGCAGCGTAACGATAAAATAGCCGGCGTAAACAATTACCTCCTCGAACACCCCCAAGCAAAGGCTTGTGTCTAGTTGGAACAGAGCTTATCAGAGCATTCAAGACGCGCGCTGTGATAAGAACAGTGGCGAATCGCCGGCGGCCAGCTGTCCTCTATCACCAAATCTAAGAAAAACAGCGCAATCATCTATTATCATCGTGTGCTGGCCACGTCGAAACCTTCACAACACGCTAAGCTGGTTGCAATCCGAAACCGAACTTCAAATAGAACTAGGAGTGGTTATCTTGGGTAATGGGCGCGCAAACCTTGAATTAGGTAATCCGAATAAAGCGCCTGCGATAATACATGAATCGCTCGAACACGTTTCAATGACCATTTTGCTGACTGGTTAATACATTTTCTCCTTTGTATTGGGAAAAGATTAACTTTTTTGTTTACTTCGTTTGTGATGATTGATAGCTAATTTGAAGCCGTTCACGGGATAATTACGTCGGATAGAGTGGCGTCAATATCAGGGGTCAAGTGCGACTTGCAGAAGGTGGTGTTTACCTTTATAGCCACAGTACTCGAGCGGGAAGGTCTCGGCCGTTAAACGCAGTCCTTGAAGACGCATTGTCGAAATTATTTTCCTTCTGTCGTTTCATCGTTCGAAAATTATTTAACGCTAATGGGCCGCCGCATAACGCCACTCAACTCAGCTTAAATTGATGCGACGGATGATAAAAACTTTTCTCCTTTTTTTCCCGGGGCTTTCCTATGGGATGATACATCCAGTTTTTGTGTTTTCGGGGTGCTTGTGCCGGTTCGCCGCCACCATTGTAATGATTTATGGTCGCCCAACTCGTGGTGTTCGGCCGTCTGGTAGTCATTTCTGACAGCAAATAAAACGGCTATGACTACAACCAAGGTTCTAATGACACGTTCATAATGAAGTGCAATTACTTTTGTCGGCCAGACACTGACTGGTGGACGCTTCTTTATCGTCACTTAGTTTTACAATTTGCGTATTAATGTTACGCGTATGGGGATGATAAAAAAATGCCGAAACAGTGGAACAGTCAATCGAATGGTTAAGACCGACGTATTCTAAATCACACAGGGGGTCTAAGATATGAGTCCATTCTTTAGAACACCATCTAAGGGCCTTAATTCTGGTTAGTAGAATATGCATTAGCATAGCTTTTCTTGGAAGCTAAGACTACATTTTAAGAAAAAAAAAACTGTGTTAGTTTTTAGTGGGATGCTGGACATTGTTTGATAGATTTAGCTGGATCTTGGAACCATGTCATCAATTCACGATACCGAGATGAAATTAGGATAGATTTCGATAGATAGAATGAAGATTTCTAACTTCTTATGTAGTACAAAATGAAACTATAAAAAAATATTTGCCTGCATACAAAGTCAAATTCTTATGTTGTAAATTTTGTTTTACATTTGAAATTAAAAAAAAACTTAAACTAAAAAGTATAGTAATACTTGCATTTTTTATCTGCAAGCTAATCGTGATAACACTAATTATTTTATTTTCAAATTCCTTGTCATCGATGACGGTAAATATGAACTTTTATATTGTCTTCATTATGGTGATTTTAAATTTAAATATAGTTCACCGTCTCATATGAACTTCATTTTTCGACTTCACAACGAAAAGCAAACAAAAATAGATCATGTTTCCGAGCAAATATAAAAATCCTTTGGAGTTTATTGGAGATGATTTGAAAAACTGTATGGCCAAGCAAACATATCTATGATGATCAATCCACGTGAAGTAACGGTTGTCAGGTTCAGCTAGCGACCGCTTCCGAACAGAATGGCGTTGCTCTGCATTCTGTGTCATAAGCTTAATCGCTCTAGTTAAGTCAACGCAGCACGACTACTGTATGCTGGTATGGGCAGTCGCTGTCGCCGTTAGTTAATACCGCCGATCTTTATCTCGCATGGTGCATTTCAGAGCTTTTGCTGGGCATGGTAGCCCTGTGCAGCTAATTGTGTTCAGCGGAACATCAAAAGGCGTACGATTTCAAAATTGCTTTTATTGCTGTATAAAGTGATACCAATTCTATTTAACGAGCAGTTATTGACTCGATAATCCCCACATGATGCTTTGTTCGACTTTGTTGGGTGTCAATTGTTTCCCACCCTTTGAATTAATTGAGTAATCTCCTTCACGAAAGTAAATCCCCGTCGTCGTCGCGTCGCCACAATGTCTATGGTTAATGATATAAAATCTCAAACCCATTGCTGCACACCTCTCATATTGGACGTAGCGCCAAAACAAGTCCTGTGTACGACATAGAAAATAGCGCAGTGCGGATTTTCAACCATCGAAACCGGTTGAATATCAATATCAACTGGTAGTTCATTGATTGAATGGAGCGTAGAGTGTGAACAAATCGATAAATATCGCAACCCTCAATTAAGTAGTTCGGCTTAATAGATAATAGAAGCAGCATATATCTTCTATATCGTGTGATGTTTCTAGCGGGCAGCTTTTCCAGATTGAAGTCAAAATTTGCTCAGGTTATGTGAACTGAACTTAATTTGATTCATTCAATCTACTCTCGATATTAATTTCAATTCTCAATATTCTACATTTAAATTTTATTCGTTTAATCTTTAGATATTTTTGCGTTTTTCTGTTGACTCCATACACTACTGTGTCCTTAAAAACTATCGTGAATCCTGATATTGATTTGACAAGTATATGAAGAGGTGACCCAAAGATGTATATCAATATATGGGGTAAATGCTCCCATATATAATAACAGCCCGTATATTTATCCCATCTGTCGTTAAACAAAAATTTAAAATCGATTTATTTACAACATTTCGCATCAAACATATTAATGAATGGAACACATTCTTCAATCAGAATATTATTTTTGAAATTTTGTTTAAGTAATGTATTAGCATACAAGCCCCACTTCCGATCCCGAATTTCTGTTGCTATCGGCTTCTGGTGACAACGACGATGGAGCTCGTTGTTTGAGATCCAGTTGTGAGGCCACCAGGCCCGAATTCGGTTTATATTTCGGGCCTGGTGGCCTTACAATTGGATCTCAAACAACGAGCTCGCATCTGGTGTTGAACACCTGCAGCCGTTTAGTGTTCTCCGCTGAAACACACCATGTTTCGCTAGCATATAACGTTAGAGTTGAGTCGTTTCATGCGGATCTTTAGAAATCATTTTTATGTGGAAATTCCATTATTGCTGGAAATGAGCTTACCATATTTTTTGGCTTTGAAAAATACATGGAGTAACTTATGTCTATACTCAGTCAGTCCTTTGGTGATTCCCGGTAAAATAGATTCGTTAACTCCTTCTAAAGCATTGTCGGAAACTGCTCTATGTAATCCATCGGGACTCCTTGGGAAATTGAGTTAGGAATTCCTCCCTCAATTCTATTGCCAATTGAAAACAATTCGAGAATATCTTCAAAAATTGGTTTGACACTTCATCCAGTGATGCCTTCGGAAAATCCCTAAGAACTCTTTGGAAATTGCCCAGAAGTTCCTGCGGAAATTATTCCAGAAATTTCTTCAAACACGCATCTCCAGAAATTTCATAGGGAATTGCTTCAACATTATCTCAGAGAATTTATCTAAAGATTGGCCACATTTTTTTGTTAGTCTAAACCAGAGGTTCCCAGACTTTTGGATATGCGACCCACCTAGCAGAATCCCATATTTCTTACGACCCACCAGGTACCAAATGTATTGATTTTGTGAAATTAGATAAAAATGAGTTAGCGTTGGATTGGACAAATCATAATAAATTGCTTATTATCCCATCATTGTATTTGTCAAAATTTCGTCATTTTTTTAATTGGATGTGGATTGGATTTGGCTGGGATTTGAATTGAATTTGAGTTGGATTTGGATTGGATTTGAAATTTATTCAGATTGGATTTGAATTGAATTTCGATTTCATTAGGATTGGATTTGAATTAGATTTGGATTGGATTTTAAATAGATTTTGATTTGCTTTAGATTGGATTCAAATTGATTTAGGATTGGTTCTGGATTGAGTTCGGGGCTTGGATTTGGATTGTATAGGACTTTTTTCTACTTTCCCAAATATCGTATAACAAAAAAGGCTTTTGACCTCGTCAGGTTTGTTGTTCTTTAATCATCCAATCTTAACTTAGATCCCAATTTAAAATATGGATCAGATTTGTGGGACAAAATAGTAACAAAATTATGAATAAAGATTTGACTTTCGCGACCCACCACTGAACAGCCCACGACCCCCCTGGGGGTCGCGACCCACAGTTTGGGAACCTCTGGTCTAAACTATTCGTTCACTTATTTGAGTTCAATATTGATAAAAAAAAACCCATAATCTCAACGTCTCCAACTATTTGATATAGAAATTAATCAAAAGGTACTGGGTTTTTATCAAAAGATTTTTTTGAGATTTTTTCATTTCAGTAATTCCTTTGAGAGTTTCCTAAAAGCTTTTTCATGCCAGCCTCCAATATTTGATAAGAAAATTATTTTGAGCTCCAATATTTGCCACAGATTTGTCTCAAGAAATTGCTGTAAAGGTTTATCCAGGTTTTTAGGAGGTGTTCATTCTCAACTAGTTTCCAATGTATATCTATAGATTCGTGCCGAACCCACTTGATCTAGTACTACATTTGAAGTCGAGGTAGTAGTAGTAGTGCTAGAACAGAATGCTACATGATTTGAATCTGAGGTAGTTGTAGTAGATGATAAGTTTCTTTTTAATTGAATTTATCAAATAAAATCACTCCATGTTAAGCACTAGAAACTGATAGGTTCTCCAAAATTGTATTTCCCCCATTTGTTGAGCAATAAAAGTGAGTTTCCGACAATATAAAAGTTATTCGTGTTAAGAAGAAGTGACGCTTAGTGGGACATAGCAGCAACTCTTTGAGTTTTGCATATAGTAAAGTAGTGCGTTAGCCAATACCACCACCCCCGCATAGGGCTACTTCACAGCCAATGCCTAATTTATTGCCCATAGGAATTTCACCGGAAATCGCGAACCTGCCCCAACAGGAGGTATTTCTAGAAATTCTTCAGTTCTACGAATTCCTCCAGCAGTGCAATGCCTCCAGTAATTCTTTACTCCGAGAAACACAGTTGAGTTTGATTTGGTTGCAGCAACTCAAATGGAGCTTGGTTTGCTCATACACAGGTCACAGAAACTCGTCTGTTTACTGCTTGGGCTGGACTTCATCCAGAAATTTTGTAGGATGGAGTTCATTTAGAAATTTCTCTAGAAATTCTTCCAGTGCGTGGTTCGACTAGGAATTCTTTCAGAACCTTCTTCACGAATTCTTAAAGTTATTCCTTCAAGGCTTCTCAAAGAGTTTATGCAGAAATTCTTTCAGAAATTTCTTCAATATTTCCACCATAGTTTATAGTTCCTGCTGGAAATTTTCCAAGTAATTTCAAGAAGATCAATAAGGAATTCTTTTGTTCGGACAATATTTCCACTTGATTTTTTTAGAAGTCTTCTAGGAGGGCATTTCTCGAAGAAGTTTCTTCAGGAATTTCTCTAGGACTTTTTCAGAAATTCTTGAAATAGTCTTTTTCGAAATTCTTCCATGAGCTGCTTCAGGTTCCAGGTTTCCTTAAGGATCTCCTTGATAAATTCGTGGAAAAAATCCTTGAGGAACTCGTCGGTGAGTTCTAATCTTTCTCCATAATTGTTTTTTGTCTCAGCCGATTCTTCGATCATCTAGGGTTATCTTTTCCAAACTTTTACTTATTTATGGATCCTGTACACCTCCGGTGGTGCAAAGGGCCGACTTGAAAGATTTCCATCCTGAGCGTTGCCCAGCTATCGCTTTAACCTGTTGCCAGGTTAGATTTCGGTCGACTTCTTTTATTTCTTTATTGAGGCTTCGCCGCCATGAGTCTCTGGGTCTGCCTCTGCTGCAATGTCCCGCCGAGTTCCAGTCTAATGCTTGTTTACAGATTTCGTTTCCGCCCCTACGTAAAGTGTGGCCGACACAGCCCTACCTCCGATCCCGAATTTCTGTTGTTCTCGGCCTCACAACGACGATGGAGCTCGTTGTTTGAGAACCAGTTGTGAGGCCACCATGCCCGAATTATATACCGCAGGCATCTGTTGATGAACACCTGCAGCCGTTCAGTGTTCTCCACTGGTAACATGGTGTTCGCTAGCGTATAACAGCACAGATTTCACGTTAGAGTTGAAAATTCGTATTTTGGTGCGTTCACTTATCTGCCTGGTTTTCCTGATATTTCTTTAACTCGCAAAGGCAGCCCTTGCTTTCTTGATCCTTGCGCCTATGTCGATTTTGGTACCTCCGTCTGACGCCATTTGGCTACCAAGATATTGGAAGCTTTCAACATTCTCCACTGGTTGCCCGGCTACTGTGAAACTGCAAGGAGTCACCGTGTTTACATACAACGATTTGGTTTTGTTGACGTTGATGACTAAAACTGCCGTAGAAGCGCAACGGCGCTTTGACATGTTGAGCTTACTCTGCATGTCAAAGCGTCGTTGAGCGAGGAGTGCAACGTCATCAGCCAATTCGAAGTTGTTTAAGTGCTCCATGGTTATAGGCTGCTATAGCAGCCCGCTGTTTGTTTCACGGTCAATCGCACCTACCAAAATCTCGTCGGCTACGATGAGGAACAGTAACGGTGATAGAATACATCCTTGCTTCACACCAGATACGACCCGGATAGGGTCGGACAATACCCCATTGTGCAGCACTCTACACGAGAAGGCCTCGTACTGTGCCTCGATGAGGCCGATGATTTTCTCAGGAACCCCCTTGCGTCTCAGGGCGCCCCACATATTCTCGTGATTGAGACGGTCGAAAGCTTTTTCGTAGTCAATGAATACCAAGTAAAGGGACTCTTGGAATTCGTTGATCTGCTCCAGAACAGTGTTGGTAAAATCACTCATAAATCTCAATCAACGAGCGCTCCCGGGCGAACGAAATCGTCTGCGATTTTAAAGAATGCATCACGCTTGAATTTTTCATGCTAAAACGCATCATTTTACTCATTTGCAATAAAATCATTTTGGTTTAAAAACGCATTTGAAATTAATTTGGGGGCAATTTTTTTACTTATACATAAAAGAGTGTCTAATAGTTTATGCGACAAACGTCAATTCACTGTTTTTAACGAAGGAGAACAAAAGAAAACCTACGATGATTCAAATGGATGATTCAACTCATCCATGAGTTTTTAGGTGCTGAGTTGGGTGCGTTTTAACTCACGTTTGATTTGAATCAACCATGAGTTTTGAGATTTTGAGTTTTTACCAACACTGCTCCAGAATGATGCGGAGCGTGACAATATGGTCGACACAGGATCTTCCGGCACGGAATCCGGCCTGCTGCCGCCGGAGAGTCGCTTCGATCTTCTCCTGAATCCGGGCTAGGACAATTTTGCATGAAACTTTGAGAACGGTACACAGCCACATAATGCCTCGCCAGTTATCGCATACAGTCAGGTCACTCTTTTTGGGTACCTTCACTAAGAATCAAAAGGAATCCCTTATTGAGTATTCCAGTAGTGCTCGGGATAAGAATTACTGTGAATATTTCAGTAGAATAAGAATTCCCGGAAGCGTGTTCAAAAGCAATGTCCAAAAGATGTTCGGATGGAATACTCAGAAACGCTCTATGGAAAACAAATCTACAGATATTCGAAGAATTATCATAGCTATTCCCTTCCAAAAGACATACCGCTTAAAATTCATTGAGTAATCAAGCCGGGAACGATATGATCGATCAATGGAATCAAACTTTTGGCTGATCAAAAAAGAAATATCTGACATTCTAAAGTATCGCAGCCTATGCAAATCCCATGATAAATCGTGTTCGAATGCATTATTGTGAGCAGTACTTATAGCATCATTAGAACCGTGACTTTTTTTTTTTATAATTCTGGATTCGGGTTCGCATTTCTCTTGGTTCAAAACAATACGGTTCAGGTTGCGTTGCTTATGGAAAGCTATTTGAGAGTTGATAACAATATTGGAATTGAAGATTTTAGAAGAAAGAAAGAGAAAGCATGAAAATTATCTTTTACAAAGATAGGAAGGAAACGATGATATGATAGATATGAGTCTATAAGAATCAGCGAAGCTGGACTCGTAGATGTCAAGGAGTAGGAAATTGGAGGAGGAATGTAATTTAGGAAGCATCACTATTGTAAGTCACTATATGTGACAAGAGCAATCTCTTCACGTTTGATCGTGTTTATGTTCAGTATGTTTCACTGTGTACAGTCGAAATGTAGATTAATTAGTGCGCGTTTTTGTTCTGCTAATAAAGATTGAAGCAGCAGTGATAACGTTACTATAAAGCTATCCTAAAGTGACCAGATTTTTCTGGGACTAATCCGGGACACCGTACGGATTATATTCAGTTTTCCGCGAGTGGTATTGGCCGTCAGCTTGCCTATGGGCTAGTCTCTGATTTGACGTTTATGGAGGTCAACTGCACCGACTGTTCCGAGCATTGTGATCAATATGGTAAAAAAGAAAGTGCTAATTCTTATTTACCACAATGATCAAAATGCTCGGAACGGTGGGTACAGTTGACCTCCACAAAAATTAAATCAGAGACTAACCCACAGGCAAACTGGCGGCCATTACCGCTGGCGAAAACTGGATATTTTGGAGGTGTATTAAAGACAAGTCTCCCGGAAACAAAAATGAAATGCAGTCACGTTTTTAAGGGCTCAATACGAAGGCAACGCTCAAGTGCCATTTTTTTTATTCCAGCTTTTCTGCGTCCGTACCACCCAGGTCATTCAACTGCTTGATCCTACAGAATGCATAAATTCTTTTAATTTCTTTCATCTAGATTCTTCCAATATCTCGATTCTCAAAACCATTAAAACCTTTGTTCTCCAAGTTCAGTAGAGCCTCTTTTTTGTGACATTTCTCAACACTGTGCGGGACAGTCCAGGATTCAACCTATTTGTTCCACATTGCCAGGCGTCACGAAAAACGTCTCGAGTTTCATAAAGTTATTTATAATTCGGGATTTTTGATTAATATGTAACGCTTAAAAGATACTGTATCTTTGTCCAACAAATTATCTGAATATACAAAGTGGGACACGAGAGCGAAATTATAAAAATGTCACGGAATGTCATGACAGTAGTTCCATTTGACACTAATTCGACACTAATGACGCTGAGAGGAGAAAGGTTAGTTAGAAAATTAAACGAATTGAAACCGAAAAATATACTGAATTCTAAAAACAGTGAACTTCTTGGCTATGCGTCGTTAATCGCCTATGCTTATTTACGAGCCATGTCGTGTAGATTCTATTCCTGTCTTAGTGAAGAGAAAGCTTTTTGTAAAGCATGCAATTCTTTACTGGTTCACTGAATCATGTTTGTTGTTTAATGCAAGCTGTCAAGTTTTCAGTCTGTGCGACATCGACAGTCAAACAACCACTGGCGGAGTTAAGCTGGGGTACGATGGGGCACGTACCCATTAAATAGAATATTTTTTCTTCAATTTAATTATATACGTAAAAGTCTAGACGACTTTTTTACAGCCAATTTTTATGAATTACTAGTCGGCCCGGCAGACGTTGTCCTGCATAGTAGGCGTAAACGCGCGTTGTGCACTGCCCAAGCGAAATGTCCATACGATTCTCAATTTTAGTGTTTCACGATTCAAACAACTTTACTCGTGATTTTCGCTAGGAAAAATATTATATAAACCCGTCGGAAACGATAATGAACATAATTGCTGAAGAAATGAAAAAAATCCATCCAGCCGTTTTCGAGTTATGCGGATACGAACACAGACCATTTCATTTTTATATATAAGATTTATAAAAGAGTTATCCACAAAAGAATTTTCAAACAAATACCAATTGGAATTTCGAGATTTCTACAGAAATTACTTCAAATTTAAAAAAAAATCCTTTAGGGTAATCTAAAGGATTTTTTTTTTGAAAATTCAGACAGTATGAACACAAATTCCTGTTAATATGGAATCGATTGGAAATTGAAGCAACGGGCAATGCCAGCAAAAAAAAAAATCCCAAAAATATCGGGATAGCAGTAAATCATTATCATACTTCATCAATTTTTGGTAAATGGCGTTTACGTCACTCTTTCACGTAAAAAATGCTTCTAGGAATTAACTCGGTTAGTCGTCAAGTCTCTCAAGGAATTTCCAAAGGAACTTCCGATTCACTTTAATTTCTCTGGGCATTACTTCAAGAATTCCATAGGAGTTTCCTCCATCGAATCTTCCTGAAAATTCTCAGAAAATGACTGACAGAAATTAATTTGTAAATGGAAGATATTCCTTCAATAATTTCTATAGGAAAACCTTAACAAATCTTAAGGAATCCTTGCGTCTTCCGATTTTTTTTCGAAAATTCCTTCGGAAATTTATTCAGGAATTCCTTCGGAAATTTCTAAACAAATTCTCCTAAGAACTTCTTTAGAAATATTTCAAGAAATTTGGTCGGAATTCACATAGAAAATTCTTCGAAAATACCTACCGAAACTGTTTTAGGAAAACTTTCCAAAATTTCTTTTGAAATTGCTTTAGGCACTCATCCGAACTTTTTTGAGAAATTGCATCTGCAATTGTTCAGGAATTTCCTGAAAAGATTCAGTAATTCATCAAGAAATTCCTCCGGAAACTCCAGGAAGACATTCTTTGAATTTCTTCAAAATGTCTGTAAAACTTCATTCTGGAATTCTTTCGTTTTATTTTAATTCCTGCTGACCGGTAATTTATTTTGAAATTCTTTAGGCCTTCGGATATGCCTTTAAAGAATGTCAACAAGCCTTTCAGAAGTTATTCAAGGAATTATTCGGAAATTACTTTGAGAGTTTTAGGAGGTGAGCCAGCCTTCATGATAAAGATAATTATATTAACCTTTTGTCTGTGCTCTGGGGTCAATATGACCCCAGGCCACTTTGAGTGGGTTCCCTTTTTTTTAGTTTTCAACCGATTCTCCTAATTTTTGGTAGTTTGGTAAAACTCGCCGAGATCTGTCTCTTAGGTGCAAATTCGCTTGAAAAATCTTGAAAATTTGCGCTACAGTGTACTTTTTTCAAAAAACTTACGTTGTCTGTGCTCTGGGGTCAAATTGACCCCAAATTGAAATTGCTATAACTTTTTTAATGTTCGGCCAATTTTGGATTTTTGGGGCTGTTTCGGAAGATAATTTAATCATCTTTCAGGTCGTTACCAAAGATTGACTATAGGTGGGCGGGTACATCGCGGGGAGGGGTTTTCGTAAAAAAGGTTGCAAAAACAGTGATTTTTCATGCTTATTTTACTTAAATCTGAAAATCCTACCCATTTTGAACTGCACCTTTTCAAAAAGGTTATGCAGGAAGGCGTATCCTTTGACATAAGGCATTGATTAGTTTAGAGCTTGGTCGCTAGGTGGCGGTATGTTTAAATTCGTTATTTTAGACTACTCAAGTAATTCCGATATATGGAATTCTCCTCTGTAAATATTCTTATCGCACAAATTTGAAATTTGTAAAGATGACGTCTTTAACAAAGTTCGTCTGGTGGGAATGGACTGTCATGTGACGAAATAAATAATGAGGAAATTTACAAATAGGCGGCGCTAGTGTACTTGCAATATTCTTGCATATTTGAAATATTGCTTTAGCTTGAGATTTCTCATACCTACAACCAAGTTGTTTTCGGCAACATTGTTCAGGATGTCCAGGAGTACAAAGCGGTGCTCAATATAATGAGCACTTCTTGCAAGATGCGGCGCTAGTGAGCTGTTATATTTGAGTATATTGTTGCATGTGAGATCTGATGTATTTTGGTTTGTAGTATTTTTGGCAAACATGAATGTTGTGGTAAAGTTCATCAAAAGTTTTCTTTGCATTCAACCTGCTCCAGCGATGCTGCAAATAATAGAATGTGTTCACAGAATATGTTTTAGGTCATCCAAGAAAACCCTGGAACTAAGGCCTTTGGGTCTACATGCGTAACCAAAGATTAGCCAATTTGCCGCCTATTTGTAAAATTCCCAATTATTACTTCCGTCACTAGACAGTCCATTCCCACTAAATGACCTTTGATCAAGACGCCATTTTAACAAATTTTAAATTTGTACGATAAGAATATTTACACTGAGGAGAGTTCTATATATCGGAATATCTTGAGTAGTCTAAAATAATGAATTCAAATATACCGCCACCTGGCGGCCAAGTTCTAAACTTATCAACGCCTCATGCCGAAGCACACGCCTTCCTGCATAACCTTTTTAAAAAAAGGTGCAGTTAAAAATGGGTAGGATTTTCGGATATAAGTAAAACAATCATGAAAAATCACTGTTTTTGTACCCTTGTTCACTAAAACCCCTCCCCGCAATGTACCCGCCCACCAATAGTCAATCTTTGGTTACGAAAGATGATTAGATTATTTTTCGAAACAGCCCCAAAAATCCAAAATCGGCCAAACAATAAAAAAGTTATAGCAATTTCAATTTGTGGTCAATTTGACCCCAGAGCACAGACAACGTAAGTTTTTTTGAGCACAGACAGAAGGTTAATTTACTACTTTGAGAGCATTTTTATCTGAAATTTGTTCAGGAAATTCCATTGATATTTCTGTTAGGAAAATTCCTTCAGTATTTCCTAATCAATTCTTTAATAAATATCTACAATAATTCTTTCTACAACATTTCTAGAATATTTTCGGAAGTAATTTCAAAAGGAATCTCTTATGCTATTTCTATATGGATTTCCTGGAGGAATTTCTTAGGAAATTCAGGAGAAATTTACACAGACCTTTCCAGATATTTGTTCTCCAAGGATTCACTGGACAAATGTCAAAAGGAGTTCCTGGTTTGATTTTCCTGCAGTGAATTCCTGGAAGATCGTATCTTGAAGAAATTACTGAATCAGTTTCCGAAGAAGTTCCTAGAGAAGTTGTCGAAGAATTTCTCCTAAAGGAATTTCTGTTGGTATTCCATAGAGATTTTTTTTGTGGAAATAAAGGTATTTCCGACGGATATTCCAAAGAAGTTTTTAAAATATTTTTTAAAGAAATTCCTTGAAGAATTCGTAAAGGAAACCTTGAAAAAAAAATCGAAATTTTCATAGAATACCTTCTTTAAATTTTCAAGGGAATGTCTTAAGAATTTTTTAAAGGAATTTCTGGATTTATCTCTGTAGTAATTTCCGGGGGATTTTCTGTAGAAATTCTAGAAGGAAATTCCGAAAGAATTCTTAGAGGAATGACCAAAGAAATTCTTGGAGAATGTTTACGGTACGAACCAGCCACGGGCTAAAAATCTCGATAATAAAGATAATAATAATAATAGAAATGTCGGAAATTCCTTCAGAAGTTCCTTTGAAAATTCCATTTGGAATTTCCTAAGAAAATTCCTGAAATTTTGCCCTAGAACTATAGGAAGAAATGTTTGAATAATCACTGGATAAATTTCAGTATCCGAAGAAATTCCTGAAGTAATTTTCGAAAGAATTCCTGTAGGAATTTCTGGAATCCTTCTTGAAGTTTTCTGGTAAATCGTTGAGGTATTCTCTAATGAATGATTAAAGATACTTACGAAAAAGTATCTCTCATCCCCAAAATATCGCGATTACAGTCTATCCATTATATTTATATCCAATATATCGAAACAAATTGTGATTTGTAATAGCAATAAAAGCAAATTAGGCCAATCGTTTCATTTAATGAAAAACGGATTATTTTTAAATCTGTTTAGGCCGATACAAATATTTAAAATCTATTTTGTCTCCTCCCCCTCGGTTTTTTTGCCAAAAAATAATTTTTTGAGGGGACAACAAAATAAAATTCGGATAATTTTGAGGGTTTTCAAAACATTCTTTAACAAATCCGAGGAGTTTTTTGTTTTTTTTTTCATTTTAACATTTATTTTTTACTAGCAGACCCGACGAACTTCGTTTCGCCTAAAATTGATTTATTCTCTGATTAATTCTCGATTTATGAAGAAATTAGTGTTTCATTTGTATGGGAGCCCCCCTTTCCAAAGAGGGGAGGGGTCTCGAACCATCTTAAGAACCTTCCCCGGCCCCAAAAACCTCTGCATACAAATTTTCACGCCGATCGGTTCAGTAGTTTCGGAGTCTATAAGGTTCAGACAGACAGAAATTCATTTTTATGTATATAGATAGTGTTTCATTTGTATGGGAGCCCCCCTTTCCAAAGAGGGGAGGGGTCTCGAACCATCTTAAGAACCTTCCCCGGCCCCAAAAACCTCTGCATACAAATTTTCACGCCGATCGGTTCAGTAGTTTAGTAGTAAGGTTCAGACAGACAGAAATTCATTTTTATGTATATAGATTATCCCCCCCCCCTTGACCTTTCGGAGATCAGTAGGACAAAAAGTTATTTAAATATTTTTAACGGCCTTAAATTAAACACATTTGTACAGAAGTGTAATTTTTGTGAATGAATCTCAAACAGTGGCTTAAAATCACCATGTCATCATTACGTGGATCAATTATGATTTTTAAGAATATTATCTATTGAAGACGCTCATATATCAGTTTATCGTCACTCTGTTGTGTCACCGTACGAATAGGAGCAATTGAATCGACCACTTGTCTCGCCTTTATGCATAGAAGCCGCTACAATAGTAGAAGTGCCACAAACTGGAGTACCCCTTGATGCGTGAAGGTTTGGAGAGATTTTCGAATCACTGCTCTCCCCCATAAGAGGCAAATTGCGTGCATGCTTATCATGCTGTTTGTATTTGTCGCAGTGGTGAGTTTACGGATTGAAATCATCCGAAAGTGACTGATCACAGTATCGTTTGAATAAAATAATATGTTGTAAATTTGTTAATTTTGTATGTTCAATACACAAAAAATTAGAAAGTTGAGACATTCTGCAACATTAAACTAATTTAATATAGTAAATTAAAGGAATTTCATCTTTTTTTGAGCCCTTTATTTTTATTCTAATTTATTCTATTACTACTTATAACTACTCGATATATTTCCAAAGCATAGATAAATCATATTGCGATGATTCGGGGTGTATTCACAATGAAACTATTTGAAATTTGGTATAAGTTTTGAAAACAAGTAAGTATTTTTCATATATCTCAACTGTTCTAGTGCGACGAACAAAAATGTCTTGAAAGTTGAGATCGAAATATCAAAAATAAATAGGGTTACCGCTCCTACACTTCATCTCATAGTTCCTATGTTCATCTCATGAAAACCCAAGCAATAAAATCGGAACTGCTTGCTGTCACTCGACTGTTTATGTCACATTCTATACACAACTAATGGACGTAAAAAATGTGAACTATGCACAAAGCGCAGTCTGTCGAACTGCTGACGACATAGTAGCGCGTAAAACGAAGCGGAACGCATCAAGCCACATGCAACATCATTAATCCCCATCGAACAAAGTTTTATTAGAGAAGCTCCTAACATTTTGATCCATATGTGATGAAATCTCCGATAGTTTTGGGTGACCCAGGTCTATTATTTGATCAGTTTCGATCCTGAAAAAGCTTCAGTTGAACGATGTTTTTATTTTCTTCTAAAGTTTCGAAATTGGAACACCCTACGTGCCATTCATTCAGCTTCCTTTCGTCGTCGTTTCATCGTTTCATCGGAAGGTTGAGTGTTAGTAGCTTTACTGCGGCTTGCTATTACCATCCGAGCACTAAATCAGTTCGCGGCAGTCAGCAATTCGATTAGTGGTAGTAATGTACGTTTCCAGTTGATTGAGTTGTGATGACAAAATCAAATTAAATCGTTTGCTGCCACCGTGTTGGGGTTTATTACGATTAATGGGAGAAAATACGCCGCTGGGCAGAGTTTTGTTTGATGTGATTTCGGAGTTTTACAAAAAAAGCGAATTATTCACGGTGCGAGATGTGCAACATGAATTGCTTGCTTCACGGTTCGATTAGATGTGGATATTAGTTTGTTTAGTTTTTAATTTCCTTAATTTTGTGGATTTACGACGGCTTAAACTAACACCTCTCAATTGTTGGATAATCAATTGCTGCGAAATAGCCATCAGATTGAAATTGAATGGAAATTTGATTTCACATAGGTATTTACATTAGGGCAGGTGTTCGCTACCATTCTCTATTGGAGATCTTACTCAAAAGCACAATGAATCATGTGTTAAATAGACGGCTTCGACTGTGATAAATGTAGATATTATGGTAAAGATAGAGCCGTAGGGAAAATCAAACAATCGATGATTAATGGGCTTTTGAGATTTGAACGCCTTTAAGGGCTACTTCAATCGTCCCATTCCATCTATTTTTCCTCCAATTCATTCGACACGATATTTTCAGTCAATTTATTGTTTGAC
Organism: Armigeres subalbatus; assembly: GCF_024139115.2. Lineage (NCBI taxonomy): Eukaryota > Metazoa > Arthropoda > Insecta > Diptera > Culicidae > Armigeres > Armigeres subalbatus. The sequence continues at coordinate 345,007,637 of NC_085141.1, forward strand.
GCTTATTATTTATAAGTTTATATTGAGCACATTCAGTTTGTTTAATTTAATTTGTTTCTTTGATTTCAGATCTTGACCTTCCCGCATTCCAAGACAACGAGTTATACGTGAAAGAAGCTCGTGATATGGTCACAATTATCCAGCACATGATATCATTAGGTAAGTTACAACGTCCGAATTGCTGCGATAATCGTTAAGATAAGTGATAACATCGTCTATAAAGTACCAAATTGTTCTACATGGGGGAGCGTTTAATGTTTTCATTTAATTGTGTACAAGACTAGAAAATTCATACCATTGACTAATATAGTGCGAACCTTCAAATATTTAGCATATTTAAACCTTGTCAATTGTTCTACAGCCAATATATTGTTGAATACAATTGAGTGTGTTTTAGCCTGTATGAAAACAGTTTTTTATAGTTTAATTTCATCTGAAATAATGGATAATGCATCAATTTGGTTTAATATTTTGGTTGACATAAATGATGTATGCTGAAAAAAAAAGAAGACTTGAATAAGGACCCGATAAGGAATGCATCACAAAATTATATCTCAATTCTATCAATGGTTGTTATTTAAAACAACGTGTGTTATATTAGATAATTCGATAAAAATGTCTCTTCGGCCAGTTTTATTTCATATCAAAAATATAACAACATTAGTTATATATATATATTTTCACAAAAAAATTGCCTATATTTTTTGTAGACATTGGAAAAACAAATCGGAGGTAATCACCTTCAGTATAACTTGAACCCGCTCGATATTAATACATAGCTGGAGCAAAGTTAATTGCCTACATTATGGATGGAAATCCGTCTACCAGGACGGACCAGATTTCTATCCGTGATGTAGGCAATTACCTTGAAAGTAGATTTTTGCTCGAGAAAATTATATCAACGTTTGATATAATCTTGAAATGAAGGTATCAACCTCTGTTTTAGTTGTGTTACGGCTATAGGAATTTTTAATATAATTTTTGTTATTTTAACAACTAACCAGCAAAATTTATAACACATTTTGTTACAATATTTTTCTGAAATAAATAACTCCCCTTGTTATAATTTTGTTATGCATTATTGATCGGGGAGGTAACCTTTCTGCTTAACATTATTTTATTTTTGATATAATGAAAAACTGTGAAAATAAAACTGGAACAGTTTAGCCTTAATTGTTGTATATCTATTTCAATTTCAGCTCAGAGTATCGAATGAAATCAAGTAAAACACTTAAAATCCTTACGCTGGAAGAAATAGGCGTATCTGTCAAGATAACATTATATTTCGAATCATAAGGTCGAATATAATAGATACGACAACAATTTATCAAATTGAAATAGTATCACTTAAAGTCTTAAACATGTTGCACCAAATATTCCTAAATTGCTGTGTAATGAGATTGAAATCCAATAAGATGCTGATTGGACATCTTGGCTCCAAGTAGTGACCATTGTGTGTTTCCGGGAAAAACAAAAAAGGAACGATTTAAACAAATGGTCAAGCACTTGCCTTAAAATAAGACTACTTTCCATTGAATTCCACCACTTTGTTACTTTACCATATCTATTGGATTGCAATAATCCGATTTGGTGTGATAAATATTGGATCATAAATATTGATCAGAAATAGGTAAAAAATTATAAAATATATTTGTAATGTTCTCAAGTATGTAGGTAAATTAAAAAAAAAATATCTCAATATGTTTATTCAACAATACAATCGACGAAAAATCAATGCACTCGCAGAACACCCCACTAGACACGTTACAAATCTATTGTTTATTGTTTTTATTTTGCAACTACTGTTGACCTCATTCATACCGTTTTACTTTGCTCATTTCAGGTCATAAATTCGAAGCGAACGAAGTAGTGAATTTAAGTTTAGAACCTGGAATATGGTGAGTATCGTTTTCCTTTCCTTTTACACTCAATCGGCTGCAGAAACCATCAAAAGTACATTCACACTGTGACCGTTTGCCGCCACTGCTGGTCGTATATTTTCAGTAGCGCTCGCAACCCTTTGTCTGTCATTTGAGCAAAAGTGGCCATATGAATGTTTCTATCTTTACAAGACTTTTGTTTGACGGTAATTGTTCATAAACAAGATCAATGAACGTATCGTGGTGTAATATTTTGATTGATATTGATGGGACATTTTTCCAATTTTCCTGAGGGTTTCGGATTCCTAAATCTTCCTTCATCGTGTGCAATTACATATCTTTCCAAGAAATCACAATCCTATCCTATATCCGGATCCTTAATACAGACCTGAAACTAAAGGTGTGGATTTTGCGCAATCATGATTTATAGTCCCAATTTTTGTGGACATCTCCAATGAAATGTTAAGAAAATTATTTTGAGCTTTTTAGTGGAATGTCTTCACTTGTAATAAAACGAGTTTGTACAATCCCATTGAATTCGTATTTCGACCTCCACAGTAAGGCCGTCTTCAGTGTCTCGTACGTATAAGTCGAGTCAAGTACGAGACACAGAAGACGGCCTTATTAAGTGGTGGAATTCAATGGGATTGTACAAACTCGTCTTATGACAAGTTCAATGAAATACCGACGCGAATCTCCTTTCTAAGTTTGTTACTTTTTTGTTGCCATGCAAACCATTGTTTAGGAGGAATATGAACATTATTTTTGTTCTGAAATGATATTGATTATCTATAAATGGATTAAAAATCTACAAATAGTATAGGTATTGCAAAACATGGAAACATGACATCGTGAAAAAAATTGTCTCCTGATCAAGGAATGTAATTGTCGCTGAAAAATGCAAAAAACAAGCGACAAAAGAGAATAGCGATAACTCTTTGTCCTCATCTGCAGAGGATAAAGACATTGTTGCGTTCCATTTTATTTGCAACAAACATGGAGAGGTAATTGTTGTGAACTTTTCAAACTGCGCTAACTTGTATATTTCAGAAGTAAAACACAAATCATGTTAACATATGGTTAAGTTTATGTCTAAACTATGATAACTGATACTTATTTAACCAAAAACATCATCGGAAACAGACTTTATCTCAAAATGCGCAGCAGGCGATCATTGTCCTATTCTGTTGCAGTTTAGGACAAACGCTGATTGCAAGTTGAGTTTGTCCCAACATTTACAAGAGAGGACAATGTTGTTGTCATTGGCAATGTTGTAATTTTACATCCTGTCCTGATACAAGTGGGATCGAAACAGAATATGACCAATATGGCAGTAAAATCGTTTTCTCAGCAATCGATAGCTAATAAACTTGCATGCGATTTAGCAAAGAATGCAAATGCGCATCATTTCACCCATTCGTCAGTAATTTATAGCGCTCCAGAAGTCGTTAAAAATCAATTCGACACTGATGTTTATGAGGTCGAAAGTCGCAAACGTTTTTTTACGCCAAACGGGTTTTAACTCGCGCCTGATTTGAATCCTTGATGATTTTTTAGATTTTGTGTTTTTTTATCGATTACATTTTTTTTCTTCTTCTTATTGGCATTACATCTTCCACTGGGACATTGGCGCCTCGGAGCTTAGTGTTCATTAAGCATTTCCACAGTTATTAACTGCGAGGATTCTAAGCCAAGTTGCTATTTTTGCATTCGTATCATCATGAGGCTATCACGATGATACTTTTATGCCCAGAGAAGTCCAGTAGTATGGGGGTCCCGTAGCGTAGTTGGCTACACGTTCGCCTTACAAGCGGATGGTCATGGGTTCGATTCCCAGCCCCTCCACCAAACCCTCGTCAGTCGCCGGATGCGCAGCCTACACGGTAGCGTATTGGGGAGCGCTCTAGCCGTTGCGACTGCCTGATGACGACTGACAAATTGTTCTTCTCGGAGGCATTCCTCCAACGTACCCGGATAAATGGCAACCGAACAAAGCGCAACGATCGTTGGATCCACGACACGGACAAATGGACACAATAGACTCACGATGGGATAGACTGGCAACGACAACAATAATGGTAATGGAAAATCTAAAAATAGATTCTGTGTGGATTCTGCTCAGCAGAATACCACAGTAGATCTCGGCACAGTAGCGGTTAAGTAACACAGAGTGCCTAACAAATAAAGAAAGGAATAAAAAAAAAGAAGTCCAGTAAATTTCCAACTGTAATGGTCCGAATTTTATAAATATTTAATTTATTTCTGTATATATGTGAATGGGCGAAAATGCCATTCAAAATGTTTAAATGTTTAACTGTCCCTTAGCATAGACAACAAGCCATATTTTTTTCCCAATCTTTCCTTGGGCGAGTTTATTTGTCGCCTGGAAAGGGACGGCAGAAGCTCCAGCGCAGTTATCCTTCGGAATTGTGCAATCACGAATGTGCCCGAAGAAATTTCTGGAAATGGCGAATCTCAGGATTGTCCGGGATTCACCGAAATGGCAGAATCTGAGGGAACATAGATTCTGCCATTTCGTCTGTGAACAGTCAGCTAATCGGAAGTGTGCGCGTTTGTAATTTATTCGTTTTTTTTTATAAAAAAAAATAGAAGAAAAGTGTGCGTAGTTAGAGATTGTGTGCGATATTTAAGTTAAAGCCAAAACAAAAAGCCGTTTGGCTTCCATCTCGCAGCAATTAAAACTCGCACTCAAGCGTGCGAATTTCCTCCTCTCCACGGACGAAAGCTTTCCCAGCAACCGTCAACCCGCTGGAAGCCGGACGATCCACCAACATATCGTCCGGGCGAGGCCCAGGGGACTTCCACTTGGACAGGGTCCGTAATTCGGTCCGTTTATCCCACCACCAACCGCCATCACAAGCTGCCACCGCGTGACATCACCGCTGACGCGCTTGGCGTCATCGTCACCGACGACGGGCACATTGACCTGCCCATACCCGAGCAGCACACATGTTGCATAAAAATTTCTGTGACTCATATGCAACCGAATTTAGTCACATTTGAGTTGCTGCGACCAAATCTGTCTGGATTGTGCTGCTAGGTTAGGTCAACCGGTAAGCCATCAGTATCCAATGAGTCCATCCAGTTGATATAGCCTTTTTTGAGAAGTGGGGCGTCCACTGAGAGCGCCTCGAAGTTGTTTTTTATCCAGTCAAAAGACTGAAGGGATGCACTTTTAAAACCATTCACAAGAATTGGTGATCCGTAAAAGCGTGCGTGACGAATTGCCGCCACTAAACTTTTGTTGTCACCAGGGGCGCAGACTAGCCCCCCGATGCACTGCTAGAAAGTGACGTCATACAAAGAACATTTGAAGCACATGAGCACAAGATAGTCAGGGATAGAAATCGCACACAAGACAGGGACAGAGTAGAGATGACGAACACAGAATGAAAACGTGATAATCAATGACATCGTAAAACCAAATACATGTAAACCAAAATCGAATATGTCTCTCTTATAATAAATTTAGTTCTGTCCCCAATCCCTGCTGTTTGATTGATTTCTATGTGTTTTACGTCCCTTGGCGTTTGTTTGTTTCGAATCCTGTCCTCCACCATATGGGAGTGTGACGTAGGGGGCAGTCAGTCCACCTCCTATCTGTTGTTTGTTGCACGACGATCGGTGGATCTCCAATGATGAGATGTTGCGAGCAGCATAACCTGTTGCATCGCATTTGAGCATGAGTGAACCCCTTACCGAACCTCTGAGTGTCTTCTGGTTGTATGGAGATGTCGTAGTAATAGGGTGATCCCGTTTGATCGTTGGTTCGCTAGCTAGCTGAAACGATCCATAAAATTCCTTTCGAGGAGTATATTTGCACTCGCCCTAAGGAGAGTCTTGTTCGGGCAAATAAATCAGCACACGTGGTCTTCCCAGTGGAGTGGCGATTAAGCCATCTGTTTAAGGGCGGATCGGCCCTGATAGCTACACAACCCGAAAACTTCCTAGACCTGACCGGGAATAGAATTCAGCCACCTATAGCATGTTCATGCTTTGTAGCCGCGCATCTTACCGGACGGCTAAGGAAGGCCCCCATCGATTACCCATGACCACTCTGGGTCACAAACTCGTAACCCAGATGTATCGAGTGTGCAATTCGCACATATGAATCACCCTTCATGTTTACTTTACTTAGACTAGCTACTCGCCGTTAGGAAGGTAGGACTGACTGACTGACTGTGAATGTATTGTACTATGCCTGCTATGATCTGTCCTGTGTCTGACAAACATAGGCATGTTAGGCTTGTTCATGCTCTAGACCTGTCCAGTGCCATCAGGTATCAGGTATCAGAACGTCGGCTCCATGGGGCACGTTCACCTCAATTTGGGAGATTTGTACCATCACCTTCACAGCCTTTCTCATCACGCGCCTGACGGAAAAGGAAGTGAACACAAAGGAAAGGAATATGGATGGGGGAAAATGGAAAGTTTGGAAAAGGGACCCTTGAAGAGGGCATATAACGAACAAAAGCTAATAGCTCCTTACCACAACGGGTTATGAACAACAGAATACTTAGAAGGTTCAGGTTTCTGTAGTCAATTTCAATAAGTAAGTGTTTACCAAATATTTGGAAACGCAGTTGCGCATAGACTGGGCAGTTACATATCAGATGATATGAAGTTCCATAATAGGATTCACAACCATCACAAACAAATGATTCAACACGTTGAATATTTGCCATGTGATAGTTGAGTCGGTAGTGACCTGTCAAGGCCTTGACTAAGACACTGCAATGCTGTTTAGACAGATTAGCTAAATAGTTTGCTACTACCGAAGATGGCTTTCGGATATACAATTTTGTTTGTCGACATGAATCCAAACTACTCCAATACCGTTTGTGCTGAGTGGAAACCCAAGAGCTTTAACTTCAACACTTCACCCAACACTCAGATATTAGAATAGCTCGTTCAGCACCAATAAAGGTTTGAGATGCTCCAGTGCAGACTAACTCATTAGCCAATTCGTTTCCAGCTATGGAAGAAAGGATAGGTACCCATATAAGGTGTGACGTATCAATTGAATTCAGTTCCTCAATTTGAGTTCGACATGCTTACTTACTTCAACCTTGAGTTTGCCGAACCGAGAGCTTCAATAGCTCCTCGACTATCCGAACAGAAGTATATTACTTTGCCCATAATGCGTTGCTGCAGTGCAGATTGCATTTCACAGATAATGGCAAATATTTCCGCTTAAAAGACAGTGCAGTGTTTACCCAGTGAGTATGATTGTTCCAATCTCAGCTCACACGAATAGACGCCTGCACCTGCTCTAGCTTCGTAGAGGGAGCCGTCAGTGTAACAAACAATGCTGTCGAACATACTTCTCTCCAAATAGCTAGATGTCCACGCATCCCGCGAGGGGAATTGTGTTGAAAATGTCCTATAAGGAAAACTATTAGCGAGTGTAAGATCACTTGGAGCGAGGACAATTCTGTCCCAATGAACCATGAGTTGTAACAACGAAGTGTGTGTATAACTGCGATTTACAGGATTCTCTTCCTTAAAACCGAGAACCCATAGTCGGTAAGTACAAGAAAGTGCTTCTTGTTTGAGATGTATGTGTAGTGGGTCCACGTCGAAGAGAACGCACCAGTCATTGCCATAAGGCACATCCTTTAAAGATGGCCTAATTTAGACTGAATTGTCTTCACTTCACCCTTCTGCCACCACACAAGACATCCATAAGCCAAAATTGGTCATACAACTGTTGTGTAAATCCATTTGATATATTTGGGTTGAAGATCCCAAGTTTTACCAAAAGTTCTTCGGCATTGACCGACACCAATTTCTACCAACGCAGGGTAAGAATCTCACAAATACAGGTGTCCATCCCCCATTATGCTATGCAGCGACTGTATGTAACCTCAATCTGGTGACAGATTAGTAGTACTTCTCGTTGGAATTAGGGGCATCCAACCATTCACGACATCGACCCTCGTCGGAGTTAGTGGAAAGTACTACTGAACTGTCAATAAAGTTCATTTGACGAGGACCGAATTCATTCGTGACGTCATGCTGCAGAACCTAATAACATTTAGAATGACGAATTGAATCACGAATGACATTCAGCCGAAAGGACATTTAGTCGAAGGGACATTTGGTCGAGTCGAATGGACATTTAGTTGATTGGACGTTTAGTCAAATGGACATTTGGTTGAAGGAACATTTAATCGAATGGACATTCAATTTTGTGAATTTCAGTCGGTAATAGGTAATTTAGTGGAATGAATAATTAGTCGATAGAATTTTGGTTAAATTTGAATAAATAATCCACAAGAACATGAACTGATTAGAGGAATTCCATTGTCGTGAGGAAGTTCCATCAGCAGTGGAAGAAACGAACACGGGATCTAATGCGGATTTTTCACCTGAGCAAACGGAAGCTCTCCTTAGCCGAGCGGTAAGACGCGCGGCTACAAAGCAAGACCATACTGAGGGTGGCTGGGTTCGATTCCCGGTGCCGGTCTAGGCAGTTTTCGGATTGGAAATTGTCTCGACTTCCCTGGGCATAAAAGTATCATCGTGCTAGCCTCATGATATACGAATGCAAAAATGGTAACTTGGCTTAGAAACCTCGCAGTTAATAACTGTGGAAGTGCTTGATGAACACTAAGCTGCGAGGCGGCTCTGTCCCAGTGTGGGGATGTAATGCCAATAAGAAGAAGAAGAAGAAACGGAAGCTACACGCAAAAAAAAGCGTTCCCGAATTCGTGAACCAGCAAAAATACACCGTGATTTAATTCATGGATTCGGGAACACCAGTCACGTTTTCCAGAACGTTCCTGAAAACGTGACTTTATTCCCGAATCCGTGACTGTTGTTCACGAAAAAATACACCGTGAACTCGTTAGTTCACGAATTCATGAACGCTTTTTTTTGCGTGTACTTGAGACTCTGGTGGACTATAAAAAAATGAAAACCTTAAGAAATAGCAAAATATTAGGTACGATGGCGAAATACTCTCCATTCTAATTTTTGGCACAAGCTCAAAAATCAATGATATCAATGTTATTTTGCCAATACATACTTCATCGTGATCTGCTTTGAGACATTTCGTTGATTGACATTTAGTTGAAAGACATTTGGTCAAATGACATTTCGTCTAAAGGACGCGGGTCGAATGGAAATGGTTTTTTGGTCGAATGGAAATGGTTTTCTTATTCTTTTCATGGATACTCTTTCTTTCACTCAATATTTATACAATAATTAGATCAGAATAAAACTCACTTCCAATTATAATTCGGAAATGGTTGGTCGAAAAATTAATTTCGACCAAATGGACATATGACCTAATGTCTACTCGAGGTAATGTCTTTTCGTCCAACTATCATTCGACGAAATATCATTCGACTAAATGTAGCGGCGGCTACTGTTCATTATCCTAAAGCAGTGGTCCCCTGCATGCTTACTATCAAGGGCCGCATTGCAATTTTGAACTGTTGAAGTGGGCCGCAGTATATTAGCAATCTTTGTTCTTCATTTTAAATAGAATTTTAAAGCTTAGTATAAAATGATGTTTTATCGCCGTTTCTGCTATTTTAGACTTAACAGGAAATAATTCTTTTTCATCACCATCTTTTCGGATCAGTTGGCAGAAAGTATTCTAAGCTATTTTTCCAAATGATCATATGGTCGGGGGTCTGCCAATCCGCACCAAGTGCCAATGGAAAATCACCCAATTTTGTGCACAAAACGTGTTGCGGTTGCAATTGTTTACAAAGATCATTGAACTATACTCGTATTAGTAATTGAAAATATTTTCTATGAAATAAGCGAAGTGAACATTTCAGCAGTGTTGTATAAAACTTGAGTAAATCTGCATTCCGAACCTCAATTTAATTCTCTTCATCAATATCGGAGCAAGGAAAAAATCTTGATTTCGTTCAATATTTTCCGTAGCCTAAAATTCGTTGACATAATAGTTGATAGTCAACGTGTTTCCTGAAGTTAATTATCTAGCAATTTTTCAGTTGAATTTCGCCGAGCCTTTACTTTGTTTTAAGAATAAAAACATCCTTATTACGGAGCAGGGTCTCCAGTTAGCCTTGCAAGCAAAGGCGTAATGTGAAAATCTTACATGGGAGGAGGGAGTGTCGAAAAAAACCATATGTGTACGACCCCAAAGTTTCAGTATTATAAGGCTATGCCTTCTCTTTACAAATTAAGCCTAAAATAATAGAGATAGCTTAAAAGGAACTACGAATAGTCTTCCTGACCTGTTAAGATCAAACATATTTTTGACGGACATCTCATTGTGGATTCATTGAAAACAAGATTTTTTTATCAAAATGATCTTAATTTTAGTTTTGATCGTTTTCTAAGTTAAGTATTATTTGTAAATCATGTCGATATTTTATGATTTGATTAGGTGGATTATATTGCTCTAACATCTATTTTATTTCCTTTGAGCTGTTTGTCGACAATTTTTGAACGCTCCTTATACACAAGTGGATCACACCATAAATTGAAAGATCTTCATCCGGGGCCTGAACCAGTTGCTAGAGACTATTGAGGAAATTTCTCGAGGATCTCGAAGAGCAAGGCATTCTCAAGAGTTTCTAATAGAATTTATTGATGAATATCTTTGAAAGTTTCAAATTATGATAAATAATTTCAGATGATTTTTTCATGAAACCGATTAATCTAAAAGGAATTTGAAAGATTCAAGACACGACTGTGGGGGAACTTGAACAGCTTTCGAACTATTTTTGATAATAGAAAAAAATTTAATTTATATAAATTAATTTGAGAACATTTTTTAAAAGCAGAATATTTCTCCTACTTTTCACATGGAAAATAAAGATTAACTTCCATATTGGATGAAAAAAATTAATGTGGTGAAAAATCGACAACAAAATTCTAAAAATTTTAATACACTAGGTAAGTTTGATTTGAGAAACAGTTTTTGAGCAGTGAAAATAAAAATTTGGGTTTCGGAAGATCAGAACATTCTGAAGCAATTCCAAGGGATCCTAGAGTTATTTTTAGAAAATTATTCGAGATTAATCCTGACTTGAGGAATTGAGAGGAAAATCCAAGTCTAAGTCACTTCAAGAAGAAATTGTGCTTCTGCTTTTCTGTTCTATCAAAAGTTATAAATATTAGAATGTCTGGCTTATCTTTAGAGATTCTCTGTTCTTAAGTTAGAACCCACAAGAAATTATCGTGGATTCTAGTTCATTCCATTCCGCATGTGACATGTGATTCATACTGAACAGGCCCAAGAGCTTTCTAGTACCCCCTCTAATAAAACGAACATAAAAGTTAGATATTTTCTTATTTAGATCCGTGTAGTAGATAAGATCGGGTCAATAAAGTGTCGGAAACAATATTCACTTAACTTCATTGTCTTATTTGCATTCAATTATTATCCAATCAGATTATACTCTTTTGTAGTATATTTCGTTTAAACGTGCAACGAGCGACCTTAGATTGTAAGATATTTTGATTCCATCCAGCAAGAAACTTTTCGGGATGATCGTGTGAGAGCGAAATGACAATCAGTTTACTGAGTATTGTTGCGACGAACGGTCGAGACTAGAAATCTCGGTCGGGTCACGACAATGGCGCAGTCGGTAGGATTACGAACCTACGCTCCCAATGTTCAATTATTTATATTATTTATCAATCCGATCTTGAATAGTGAAAAAAAGAGAGCACAATGAAAACAAAAACAAAAATGGCTAGCGTCCCCGGTAGGCTCCCTGACGGAAGGGCAGTGGAGTAGGCCGGGTGACAGAATAGTGCAAAAAAGAGAGCACAATGAAAACAAAAACAAAAATGGCTAGCGTCCCCGGTATAGGCTCCCTGATGGAAGGGCAGTGGAGTAGGCCGGGTGACAGAATAGTGCAAAAAAGAGAGCACAATGAAAACAAAAACAAGATGGTTAGCGTCCCCGGTAGGCTCCCTGACGGAAGGGCAGTGGAGTAGGCCGGGTGACAAAAATTTACAAAAAGAAAAAAACATAAACAAAAGATTAAATTTTAATACTGAATTAGAAAATATATTCTAGCAGCATTATATTTAAAGATGGATTATCAATTTGAATCTCGTTTTGGAATTGACATCGGATTTGGAGATGTTCATTGAACTTGAACTACATTGGGATTTGATTTGTATTGAAATGGGATGAGATTCCCATTGGATCTGGATTTGAATTGCGATTTGGATTGCATTTGGACTGGATTTTCATTGGACTTGGATTGGATTTGCAATAGATTCAATTTAAATATAGATTCGATTTAAATTAAATTTGAATGAGTATTTCAGTGGATTTGGCTAGATTCGGATTGGATTTGAAGTGTACTTGAATTTGGATTGGATTTGATTTGGACTAAATTTGAATCGAATTTGGATTGGATTTGTTCGGACTGGATTTAAATTATTTTGGATTGAATTTTGATTGGACTCGGATTAAATTGGATTTGAACTGGATATGGATTAAATTTGGATTAGTTTATGATTAGATCTGGATGAGTACTTTTTTATATTTGGCCAGGTTTTGATTGGAATTGATTCGGACTGGATTTGCATTACATTTGGATTGGATTTGCAATGAATTTGGATGGGGTTAGGATTAAAATTGGATTGGATTCAGACTAAATTTGGATTGGATAAAGATTATATTTAAATGAGTGATTTAATTTGGCTACATTTGGTTTGGATTGGATTTGGAATGAATGTGGATTAAATTTGAATTAAACTTGGATTGGACTGGGGTGAAATTTCTGGATCTGAATTTAAATTGGTATTTAAATTGGATTTGCATTGAATCATGATTAGATTCAGGTTGATTTTAGATTGGATGAAGATCAGATTTAAATGAGTAATTGAATTGGCTATATTTGTGTTGGATTGGATTTGGACTGTATTTGGATTGAATTTGGATTGGATTTGTAATGAATGTGAATTGCGTTTGGATTAGATTAGATTTAAATTTTGGATTTGAAATTTTGTACTTGAATTTGGATTTGAATTGAATTTGGATTGCATCTGAATTGGATTCAGATTAAATTTGGATTGGATTAAGAGACTTGAATGAGTTTTTTTGGATTTGGCTATGTCTTAATTGGATTTGATTCGGACTGGATTTGAATTAAATTTGGATTGGACTTGGATAGGATTCGGATATTAGATTTGAATTGGATTTTGATTCAGATTAAATTTGAATTGGGATTAAGATTATATTTGAATGAGTAATTGAATTTAGATTGGATTTGAATTGAATTTCCAATGGTTTCAGATTAAATTTGAATTGGATTTGCAATAGATTTCGATTAAAATTGAATAAGATTTTGGAGTATATTTCATTGGCTATGGCTAGATTTTTTATTTCATTGGATTTGGCTAGATTTGGATTGGTTTTGAATTGTATTTGGATTTGATTTCGACTATTTTTTATTAGATTTGAATTGGTTTTGGATTGAAGTGGGATGAGATTTCGGTTGGACTTGGATTTAAATAGGGATTTGGATTGACGTTGGATTAGACTTGGATGAGATTTGCATTGGCTATGGATTGGCTTCGGACTGGATTTGGATTGGATTTGATTGGGTTTTGGATTCAGATTAAATTTGGATTGGATAAAAATTAAATTTAGATTAGATAAAATTAGATTTAAATGAGAAATTGGATTTTTCTAGACTGGGATTGGATTGCATTTAGATATGATTGAGCATTTTATTAAATTTAGCTTGGATTTGGATAAAGCTTAAATTGGATTGGATTGGAATTGTACGATTTGAGTTGGATTTGGATTGTATTAGAATTGGATTGGACAAAAATTGAATTGGGTGATCTGCAACTTTTTCGGCTTCATTGTGTTATGTTTCAAATAATTTTTGCAGAAACTTTTCGTGGAATTTTGACTTATACGTTCACTACATTCCTGTAGAGTAGAGGAGGAGAAGAATGTAGTAGATAAGATCGGGTCTATAAAGTGTCGGAAACAATATTCACTTAACTTCATTGTCTTATTTGCATTCAATTATTATCCAATCAGATTATACTCTTTTGAAGTATATTTCGTTTAAACCTGCAACGAGCGACCTTAAATTGTAAAATATTTTGATTCCATCCAGCAAGAAACTTATTATTCAAAATTCCATGATTCGCTAAACTTTTCTGAAATTCCTTATTACAGTTTTCTTTTGAATCCAAAACATTCATCTTTCACCAATCTAATGGTATTCTCCACATTTTTTTTATATTCTATGAAAAATTTAAAATTTATTATCACAATCCAAAGGATTCGGAATTATTGAAATCTCTGGATCCACTGTAATTATTCTCCCACAAAGTGGGAAATGTACATTTCGACATCATCGAACAGACAATGGGTTAAACCATAAGTGCAACATATGTGGAAAACATAAAACGAACGATATGGGAAATTACGACTGCCCGCTCGGTAACGACCGACCTATCCGCCAACACTTCGTGACACTTGACGGTTGAGGGTTATAAGTGAAACCAGATTTTCCCCCTGACCCGCGTGCGCACGAAGTTTTCCCATTTGTGCGGTGGCGAGACGATTATGTGTTGAAGCTCATTTGCTTGAATCGATTTCATTCGGGTCTGAGTCCAAATGATTCGAAATCTTTGTTATTATCATTTAGTATACAATACGATGATGGGGAAGTTGATGATGATTGTCTGTCGGTTGCTTGAGATTAGCCACGTTCTTGCACCGCCGTTTGAGATTAGGTTCCACTTTCGAACTCTATATCCTCTGAAGTACATGAGATTGTATTTGCGGTCTGAAGTGGACGGATTATTACACTTGTGAGTGGTGGGTCAGACGAAATATTAGTGTTATAGGTTGGAACTGGAAATTCAATTACTTGTTCCACGTTACAGCATTATGAAGATTAATTTCAAAGGTTGATTTGCTTCACGCCGCATTCACGCTACTAGAGAAGATATATTTTGGACTCGAAGCCACTTCAAATGCGAACTGCATGTGTGTATGACGGTGTTATACAAATAGCTCAGTAGAGAGTCTTAGTTCGAACAATTTGTCGGTGCCTTCAAATGGAACATGGTCATGGTGCCGGTTGACGATGATGATGGCATCTGTGAGTTATCAGCAGTTTCATATAAAACTGAGTAGCAAGTAATGTGCACCACTAAAGCCACCGAACCATTGACAACGATTGAACGAAAGCGCCGCAGACCGATAAATGGGCTTTAAACGCTTTGGGCGCGTTGCATGCTGGTGCGATAGGCATCGCTTTCCCGATTGGCACTTTTGATTTTTGCATAAATGATCTCCGAGTAAATAGCAATATTTATCAAGCATGTAAACTCATATTCGCCGTGAGAGTTTTTTTTATAGTTATAAGAAAAATCAATATAACACACTCAAGATTTATGACGGTATCTGCTTTGCGCGGCTTGAATTCAAGGTTTGCAGTGGTTAAATATTGATCCAGCACATTTACGAACCGCGCGCGCCTGTTGACTGATTGCAGCGATGCAACACTACCGCGTCCCTGATGCAGTTTAATGCAACCCACCCCGTACCTAGCGGACGAGTGTCAAGGCACTATGAAATCACAGAAATTTCATAACAACACCGCATCGTTCGCTGGTGGTTATGGCTGCTGTGGGGTGGATCTCAAGTTCACTTCCGGAGACCTCGCTTTTCTTTATTCGCAAACACGCACGTTTATAATTTTGCGGTAATTATGCATCTCGGTACCCAAGGTTCAATGTGCATAAAGCTGTGGATTGTCTCCATTTATGATCAAATTACGTTACGAAGATGCGTATAGATGATGTTCAAACGCATTCAAATAGAGCAGCGCTTGCATCATCAATCGTCGGTTCAATAATTATCAAGTTGTATCTTTCATTGAAATCATGGATATGAGATGGTTTTGAATTGAAATGCTCTGTTAGGATTGCCCTGGAAGAATTGTAAAATATTTTTAGAAATATTTTTTAGATGTTTATTAGGCTTTTCCAAAGGAGTATACTTTTGTGTAATTTGACAAAATGTTCAACTCAAAAGTTTCCTTGCTTTGTAACGGCACCTCTTAACGCCAAACTAAAGAAGGCCCCTGAAATATTACTACAACCAAAACAATAATTGGAAAAAAATCGCCCAAACCTTCAGTTTCCCCATGCGCAGTTATAATAAATGTGTACATCATAATTATCACGCTCAATTTGAACCGAAATAAAAGCGGCAGCGGCGGATATCGCAATAATTCGGTTCTCTCCAACTGGAATAATTCGTTAGCGAAAGTGTTTCGAAATAACAACTTCCCTAAATGAACCATTTCCTATGTGGTTCCTATCGGAGCCGCCCGCAATAACCGGAACGAGTTCGAGCTCGGGCAACTAACTGCCGCCAAAGGGCACCTCTCGCTGCCAATTAGTCACAGAAGTTGCATTGAACTGCTGTGCCCGTGCAAGGATGTTATCGATCATTTAGTAATCTGCCTTCGATCATTTAGTAGTTTGTCAATAACTCATTCCAGAGGCTAAATTTCAAAATGTGTTGTATGGTGGGCATCTAGTCAAAAGTTTATCTACAACTCTGCCTAACAGTTCGTTGTTTGAATTTCACTAATAACGGAGCTATAGCGCTAGTAGCAGTAACTTAGACTAAATGATTGCATATTTTGTTATCACTTAGTATAAGTATAGAAACTAGCACCGTAACTCCTTTAATAGTGGAATTCGAACATTGATCTCTTAAAGAGAGTAGTAGAAAAACCTTCGCACTAAAAGTCCACCATACAACACATTTTGAAATTAGGCCTGTGGAATGAGTTATTGACAAACTACTAAATGATCGAACGCAGATTACTAAATGATCGATAACATCCTTGTGCCCGTGCTCTATGTCAAAAGCTTACAGGTTATGGTGAAAGGCCAATCTCAATATCGCTCAGTTTGTTGGTTGGTTTGAGTAACTTCTGTTCTGTGCATGTTACCGATCTGATTTTTCTATGACCGGGTGCTGCTGAATCATGACGACAGGTGAACGCGGTGAATGTGTAACTGATTCGTCGTGTTAACTTCCGTACAGTACACATAATTCTGTTTTTACACGATTTTTTCCGGTCGCATTTTTGATCGTGTGGCTTCAGTTTACCATCAAAATCTATGCAACATGTTCCTAAAGACCTTAAATAATTCAAAGATAAATCATATGGTAATTAATGTACGGCAAACATTTTAGATGAGCGCAAAACTGAGAAAATGTAAATCGTGTAAAAGTCAAGTACAAGACACTGAAGATGGTCTCGCAAACAAAACGTAGTGGAATTAAATGGAAAGTACTAAACTCGTCTTATGACAGTTGACGACATTCCAATAAAAAAGCCTAAATAATTTTTCTGATAAAAAAGATAATCTTTTAGGGTCTGTCTTATTTGGAGAATTAAACTCAAATTAAACTTAAAAGTGACAGTTCAATAATTAGCTTAGCTTTGACTGACTACACATATCTATGGTTGCTCCTCCGTGATTGACCAGAATCAGTGAAATTGCAAACGTGATGAACTTATGATTCTAATATAAAAAAAATCACGAAAATAAAGTATAAAAAAAGTTAAATTGCACAAAAAATCAACTGAATGATAGACTGGGATTGTTCAAGACTTCAAGCTTCACTTCTCAGTGTGCAAATTTCGGTGACTCAAATATTCAAGTGATTAATAACGGCGCCGGCCACGTCCTTGTGGTCAGTTAGGAAGAGGGAAGGAATATTAGTAGGTGTTTTTTTTTGCTGTTCAAAGATCGTGTTTACTTCTGCGTCTCCACAAATACCACTGGAAGGATTATCAGTTAGTCGGTAGGCATCGATGGATCTGGATTCACCCTGATAAGCTATGCGACCATGTCATTTTTTATCACAATTTTAACTATGAAACTATTGAAGATCGCGCTTATAACGTCCGGAGTAAGCAGTACATGCTGAGCACCGGAGCAAAGCGCAATACCGAACGCATTATCGCAAATTTGCCATTTTCGCGACGACCGAGACACGCACTGTACTCACTTGCTTGATGGCTACTGCAAACTATTAAAGATCGCGCTTGTTTCGACAATAGCAAAGCGCAATGAGCCATCGAACTCCATATCGATAATTTACCATTTTTGCGACGACTAAGACACTGTACTCACTTGCTCGATGGCTACTGCAAACTCTCAAAAGTGACAGTTCAATAGTTATAAAAAAAAACTGCTTGAAGAGCAAGATTACTTTTGACAGATATCGAATCATTTTACATCGATGTCTTATTGGAATTGCTGGGTAGGGTGATTTTCTAATGTTCGAACTGTCACTTTTAAAATTAATTCTCTAAATGAGACAGACCTGTGCGCCGAAGTATTTGTGGCGGCGGCGTAAGGCCCTTTTTACACCGGCGGCGGTGGCGTGAAGAATTAAGAGCTGAGAAAAAAGTTTCACGCAGCAAGCCATATGATACTTTTTATTATTTTTTACAATGAATCGCCTGCTTTGAGCGTGTGCTTACAGCGGCACACTAAGAGTTAACTTTTGGAAATCAGTATGGCGAGAGGCATCTGATGTTTAATATCTCGAAAATAAGCACCTTAATCAGAAAAATATTTGGTAGGCGTAGTAGCGGACACCTTTCTACATGACTGGTACCAAATAGTTTTTCGTAAAAAGTTCCTACTGTTGTGAAAACCCGCGTTAGACGTCTTTCGCCACACAAACTTCAGGTGGTTAACTTATGTTGACTATTTTTACATATACGATAGCGCATGGCTACGGCAGCGGCGGGTAGGAAACCAACCACTGTATGTGATTATTTAGACTGTAGCTAGTCAGACTGATGAGGTGTAGCTTGTATCTTCACAACAAAAGTTTACATCACATTGCCGCATCACAGCACATAAGTTTATTGGAAAGTAACTTGGATATAAATCCAGAAATTCGTTTGGAAATTGACTGATATTCCCCAGAAAGAACATTCTCTAAGAATTCCCTTGAAAATTTATTCGGGTATTTCTTCGGAAATTCGTTCCGAAATTTCTTTAAAAATTGCTTCAGAAATTTTTTTCATAAATCACATTAGGGATTGCTTCAGAAATTTCTTACGGAGTCTTTTGGAAATTTATTTAAAAATTCATTCGAAAACTTTTTAAGAAGTTCCTTTGAAATTTCCTTTAAGAATTCCTTAGAAAATTCCCATGAAATCTTTCAAAAACTTCTATATGAACTCCTACGGACACTGTTATAGGAATACATTCGGAAGTCCCTTTTGGAGAAAACCTTTGGAAATTAGGATTTTTTTTAGAAATTCCTTCAGGAATTTGCTTTTGGAATTTCTATTAAAAATTCTTCCAGTAATTCCTCAACAATTTCTTTTGAACTCTAGGAAGATATTTTTGGTATTCTCTCGAAATTTTCCTCTGGAATTTATTTAGAACTTTCTCCAGGAATTCTTTGCAAATTTCCTATAGGAATTCCTTCGTACATTCCTCCGGAAATTCCTTTAGCAAATCTTCCAAAAATTTCTGTAGATCTCCAAAAAAATCTTTTAAAATCCCTCTAAGAAATTCTTTTGGAAAATCTTCGGAAATTTTGTCTGTAAATTCCTTCCTTTTTTTTAAATCGTTGTTTACGTGTTTTTTTTAATTGAAAATAAATTCCCTCAGGAGTTTCTTCGAAAATTCCTTTAAAAATTTCTGCATATTATAATTGTTTCCGGAGTTATTCTTGCTGAAATGTTGCATAGTTTACTAAAGCAATTATCTAAAGACTTCCTGGAGAAAGCTCCAAAGGAGTTTCTGAAAAAATAAATAAAAGGACTTTCCGGAAGGTTTTCTGAAGGAATCCCTGGATGAATGTCCAAATTTATTCCTGTGGCTTTTCTAAAGAGATTTTCTAAAAAATTCTTGTAGGAACTTTTGACTCTATTCTTGAAGGGATAACCAAAGGAAACAGAATTTTAAATGAATGATTTTTCAGTGGATCTTCTAAACGAATGGCTTTTGGAATTTAAATAGAAATTCCTATATTTATCCAAGAATTTCTTCAAAAATCTGGACAGTAATGAAACAAACTCAATTTGGACTCTAGGATCAAGACTACACCCAGTTCTTTTTTTACACGTGTAGGTTTTAGGCGATTATGACCTTTAGCGTTAATGAAACTATGAGTTAACCCCCAAAATTTACAAAAAATCAAAGAAAATGCAGGTGGTATTTAAAAAGCTGTGAAAAATCAGGTAAACCGGGAAATTAAAAAATACCAACCGTATAAAAAAAAATGGGTGTACATGCCAACAAAAACTCCCGAAATATCGAGATTGTGGATATTCGGATATTCTCAAGAATTCCTTGGGAATTTACTGCAGGAGTTCCTTCGAAAATTTCTACAGATTTTTTCGTAAATACTTTAAATAATTCCCTTGAAAATATATTCCTGGAATAAATTCAGTAGAAACTCATTCTAGTATACCTTCAAAAATTCTGTCAGGAATTCCAATGGAAACTTCTCCAGGAATTCCTTCAAAAAACGTCCACACATGAAACCCTTTTTTTTGAAATTTCCCTCAGGAGTTGCTTCGGAACTTCTTGGGACCTTAGGAAATATCTTTAGGAATTCGTCTGGAAAATAAAAAAAAACTTCTAGGATTAATTTTGACAATTCCATCAGGAATTCCTTCAGAAATTCTTTTTGGAATTACAAATAAAAATTTCTACCCATGTAGAAGGGTGCACTTCCCCATAGTTGTAATGAATTTGACGCGCCCTACCTCAAAAAACCCCTCAGCCACCCCTCGAAAAGCTCAAAAAGGATTGTGAATCTATTCATTGGTCTGTTGGATTACAATGTTGAAAGGACAGTGTCTCTGCTTCCCAGCAGCACAAGTCAGGCAAAAATGGTTGCAGCAACTTGATTGTGACTGAATTCAGTCACATATGAGTTACAGTAACTTATGTGGAACATATGTGCTACAAGGGTTACGGGTCTACCGTCTCCGTTTTTTGCCCTTCATACAGCAGTGCATTGACAGCAGAATGGTAATTAAATTCAACTGTAATATAGGGTAGAGCCGTATGCAGAGCAAGACTCAACCCAGAATGATGGATAACTGTACATATATACATACTTTTGAAAAATTAAATTAACAATTCGTCTGAAACTTTTCCAGGTATTCCATAAGACATTCCATTCCCTCGGAAATTCATCTAGTAATTCCTTCGGAATTTCCTCCGCCATTTCCTTTCAAAATTCTAGGACGAATTTTCAGATATCAGAATTACCGACAGAATTACCTACATTCTTATATTTCTTCAAGATTTTTTAAAACATTCCTCCAAGAATTTCTTCTGAATTTTCTCCAGCGATTCCTTCAGAAAATCCTCCAAAAATTAGTACGAAGATTGATCCAGGAATTCCTCAAGACTCTCAGAAATTTCTTCAGGTATTCCTTCAGAACTTTCTCCAAGACTTCCTTCGGAAAATATTTCAAGAAAACCAAGAAATTTAATTGGGTATTGTTTATCAAAATAAAATATTGCGTATTTATTTATTAGTCTGTTGGATTACACAGTTGAAAAAAGATTCTCTCTATCCCGCGGGCTTCGCGTAAGTGTCTCTACTCTGCCTCGGATATTTATCTAGTATTGCCTTCGGAATTTTCTCCGCCATTCGCTTCCAAAGTTCGAGAACGAAATTTCGGATATCTCCGTGCGAATTTATAGAGCAATTTCCAAGTGAGCTCCTAAAGAAAATGCCGACATTCTTGAATTTCTTAAAGAATTTTGTTGGACATTCCTCCAAGAATTCCTTCAGAATTTTCTTCAGGGATTCCGTCAGAAAATCATCCAGAAATTACTACGGGGATAAATCCAAAAATTCCTCAAAACTCTAAGAATTTTCTTCGGGTATTCCTTCAGAACTTCCTTTAGAATTTCCGTCACATATCATTTCAGCAAAACCAAGAAATTTCTTTGGGAATTTTTTATCAAAATAAATCGAAACCTGTTTTTTTCAGAACAATTCTACAACAATTTAAGTACAAGGAGGAGTGAAGGAAATGTTCAATTTGATGGATCGCATATAACGAAGCTATCACAATGATACTCCATGCTCAGGGAAGTTTAAAAAAATCCTACCAGACTGGGAATCTAAACCCAATTTTCATAGTGTTGACTTGTAGCCGAGAATACAAGCACTAGACCAATTAAGATATGTAACATTCAAACCTTTAAAATGATGATGAACCACCCAATGCGACCAGAATGAGGTTATTCCACATGAAGTTACATATGAGATTAGAAGTTCATCGCTACGCTCGTTGATTGGTAGGTCTGCAGTCAAGAAGTTCTTGGATGACCTAGCATTTAACACACCAATGCGGGTAAAAGTGACAGAGATAAAAGCAAACAAATCTGCTAAAGGTAATAGCTATTTAATTAATGCCTGATATCAAACGCACTGCATACCGTGCAAACTCAAACTTCGGACGCTTAAGCACTTTCTGATATACAATCATCCTGTTTACTCACATTTTAAATCACACCGTTTATATCACCATTGCAATCACTAAGTATAGTATTCGTCTTTGAACTACGTATTTAATATGTGAAAGATATTGCAAAGTATGTTTGCAATTTATGAAAATGTCCGCCTTCTGTTTGATTCAAACCTCGGACACCCGCGGGTTTGGATTCATATTTCGGACACAAAGATTCAAACTTCGGACACCCGTTTACTCAGTACCGGGAAAAGTAATTGAAAACAATTTCACCGCACAGATCAGACTGTCTTTTAATCATTTCGTCACATTGTTTTAACATGTCTTATTAGAATGTAATCATACTAAAACAAGCTAAAACTATTAGTCCTTCCGATCCAGCTTGAAGAAATATTTCGATGAAATATTTCAGAAAATTTCCCATACGAATTGCAGCGTCCGAAGTTTGAGTGTGTCCGAAATTTGATTATCCACGGTACTGTGATTTTTGTGTTGACCAATCATCGGCGTGAAATTCGAAATTCGGCGGAGTGGAGCCAATCGGCGTATGGCGCGCCGCCGACACCTTGACCGGCGTCGGCGTACGTCAAAAAGTGCCGGCGGCGGCACACAGATCTAGACAGGCCCTTAACAGCATAAACATCTGTGTATCTGGTTATTGAAATGATTCACGCACAATCATAAGGGACATATTTCAAAACGCCTGCGAAAAATTTCCATAAACAGATACGCAGCTTAGGGATGCCAGACTGTATTTGTACAGACATTTGGTCTTGCATATGGTCGGGGTTCAGCCAAAACGCACCAAGCGGCTTTTTGAGGACAACGGAAATCGTTCCATATCAATTCAAGCGTACATTTGCAACAGGATATCCTCATTTATTCGATTGAGGGATATCCGATACGATTTGCGATCAATTAAATCTGCTAAACAAAAGTTTGGGCAGAAAAATGGGTTATTTCAAGCTCTATCTGATAAAAGGGCGAATGTCGCAAGAGAGAATTCTCTTCGTCGACTTCCCCTCTTTTAAATAAAAGTGACAAGCAGAGGATTTCTTCGCAGTTTATCACCTCAGAATGCAAGTTCGCATTGTTTTCTATCGTGCTGAGGTGATAAACTACAAAGAAATCCTCTGCTTGTCACTTTTATTTAAAAGAGGGGAAGTCGGCGAAGAGAATCCTCTCTTGCGACATTCGCCCTTATTCCAGATAGAGCTTGATTTGTACGTTGGCGCTTGGTGCGTTTTGGCTGAACCCCGACCATATAGACATCATACAGATTACAGACTTTTGATTGAAGTTACACACTTTTAAAGATATTTGTTGTTTTCGAAAACTCTGAGCTTCCATGCAGAATCCTCTTGGGCTTTCCAATTGAACCGTTTTGAGTTTTCGAACAAAATCGTTATGGGATTTCGTACAGAATTCTATAAGATTTCGGAACGGTATAATTTACGAATTTTGAGCGCAGCCTTTTAAACTTCTGAGCGGAATTTCTTTTTGGCTCCAAACAGAATCCTTTTGGAATTCCAAACGGAAAGATTCTTTGATTACTTTCGGAAGCCTAAAAAGCTTGCATTCTGTAGCTCAAAATAAATCCGAGGATCTGGCAGCTCTGCTAGCCATCAGGTGTTTGTATCACGAGGGTTAAAATAAATTGCAATAATTATTAGTGTAAACGGTAGCAAATATTATAAATAGATTGTGTATCAAGTTTTTCGTGTCAAACATATTGGTGTCGAAGTGAATTTCGTTTGGAATATGGATTGCTGAGAAAAGAAACCTAAATATAAAATAACCTCAATGCCAAAGAAAAAAAAAAGTCGAAGCGAAGAGTTGTGCTAGTATGGGTGCCTTTACAGTGTAGAAGCTTTTGGATGTTTTTCTTTGCCGTAAAGCTTCTTAGTTGCCAGATTTATTGAATGGATTACCAGAAAACCGGTGAGGATGTTCCAAATTTACAATTAATATTTATTATCTAACAGCTTTTATATAGTATTTCCGATTAACCCATTTTTTTTCACATTTTAAACAAATCGTACCAAAATGCATAATAGTGTGAAATGATTTTTATATTTTGTTCAATAGTTAACTTTATGTTGCTTAGGAGCACTGCAGTCGTTGCACAAAGTTTCGTTAAAAATTTCTCATCGTTTCGTTAAAAGTTTGTTAAGAATTCGCGCTTCTGATTCTTGCCACCAGATGTCTTAGTCATTGGTGTTTACGGTGTTAGCTTTTGGCAAAGCTTCTGCTTCTGTCCTGCTGATTTTGTATGTTTTGGTTTGTATAGATGCAGAAATTTCTTCAATGAAAATATGATAAATCAATGCACGATTGCTAATTAGGATGTAGCTTGAAGGATATTTGGATAGTTCTTTGATATTTTCGGAAGCTTTCGAAGGGAATTTGGTAGGAGTGAATTTAATGTGCAATGTGGCAATGTTTGGAACTGTATGGATGATACAAAGGACACTCAGGAACGGTGGTCGAGCAATATATTTTGGACACATCACGTAGGATCGAAAAGGATCCCTGTTCGAAATGTGGCCATTCTCTCCCTCATACTCCTAGCTCGCACTTTTTGTATAGAGTATCTGCACGCCGGAAGAGGTGTATCACTGGCACTATCTCCCATACGATATGATTGCATTTTGGAGTCGCGGTTTAATAAATGCTATTTTCAATTTCTCGTATTCTAATTTATTTTCACATGTTTGCCTTTTATCATCTTTTCATGTTTTCATATTTTTATACTTTTATATTTTAATAACTTTAAGTTTAATGTTCTTATATTATCATAATTTTATTTTATTTTTTACTTTCACATTTTTATGTATTTTCATAACTTCATATTTCCTATGCGAACGAGGACAAGTTTCAACGAGATCCACAAGGAAAAATCAAATTAATATGCTGATAAAGAACTATATTTTTAATTATATATTTTCATATTTTATGTCTTTCTAGTTTTATTTATTTATTTTTCAAATATATTTTCATATTATCACGTTCTCATTTTTTCATCTATCTCATTTTCTATGTTCATATTTTTCTATTTCATATTTTTATATTCACATTCACATTCTATCATGTTTTCATATTTTCGTTTCTTAATGAGTTCATATTTTCATATATTTATTTTTGCATTGCTCGTAACGCTGGGTAGACACCTTTACGTGGTGCGTTACGGGGTAAGATCTACCACGGTCACATTGCCAGCTACAGGCAAATCCTGACCCAACGAATACCTTCCCAATATCCAACTCCGTGGTACTTTATGAGGGTGTCGCTGAGTGGAGAGCCTCTCTTTAAGTATCACATCAACATTTCCTTTCCATCCCCTAGTTGTGGTTTAGATGGGCGTAGTACTCCTCACGCTTTTGTAATTTTTGTCTCAGATCGAAATCAAGGACTACACTTACCTTGATTTCTGATAGCAATCTGGACAGTATTTTCAAAAGAAACATGAGTTTTACTCCACTTTAATTTTTTTCATTAATTTGGAATTTGATTTTTTTTTTATTTTCGTATAATTATTCCCTTACTTTTCCATATTTATATGTGCTATATTTACTAAATTTCATAATGTAATATTTTTATACTCTCATATTTTAAAATTTAGCATTTTTTATCTTCATATTTTTTTTTATGCTTTCATAATTCCATAATGCTGTATTGTATGCTGCCATACACTGTTGATAAGGAACTATATTTTTTAATTATCTATTTTCATATTTTTATTTATATATTTTTCAAATATGTATTCATATTATCTCGTTCTTATTTTATCATATATTCATGTTTTCCTATGTTCATATTTTTATATTTTCATATTATCTTGTTTTCATATTTCTGTTTCTTCGTATTTTCATATATTTATGTTTTCATTTATTTATATTTTCATATATCTTTACTTTCATAAATTTTTATTTTCATATATTTATATTTTCATATATTTAGTTTTTTATATACATTTATATTTTCATATTTTCATACATATTTTCATATATATTTTCATATACCCATATTGTCATATTTTGCTACTTTCATATTTTTATATTTTCTTATTTTCAAATTTATATATTTTCATTTTGTTGTATATTCATATGTTTATGTTTTCATTCTTTAATATTTATTTTTATTATAAACGTTCATGTTTTTTTTTCATATTTTCATATATTCATTTACATTCCCTTCATATTGTCATATTTGCTTATATCTATTTTTCTACATTTTCATATAAATTTTTATTAAAAACTTACTGAAACTGGTTCACTAAATATAAAGGAAGATTGAAATGGCATCATTTACCTAGGTCGTTATTATCTGACCAAACTTTGATAGGTTCGGTGATATAAAAACGGGAGGAGCTGACAAGATACAAAGAAAAGGTAACATTTCCAGTACAATAGAAGAAATATTTATTTTAATAATTTTTACCATATATTTTTATTGACACACGGTGATCTGGTGACGCTGATTTCTTGAAGCTGAGGTTCTTCGGTCAGGGACACTGTGAACTATTTTTCAAATAATATAATCTCAATCTAAACATTAATATTTCCTTTTCAGCTGAAACAAGTGTTGCTGGTGAAGTTTATTTCACACCATGGATCAATTTGCTCTCTATTGATTTTCAAAAATTTCAACGTTTTTTCTGTACTTATTCTTAATATTTCCATACCACGGAGCTCCATATATTTTAAATAATCTCGCATAAACATTTATAAACAGTCATCTTGTCAACGATTTACCTAACCAAATGACAATTATTGATCTTCATTTTCAGAAACATTGGGTGCTGTCGAAGATTTTGAAGCAGCATCACAATACAAAGTCTAATATTACTACAATTTATTGTTTCAGAAATATACCGCAGATTGCAAAATCAATGCAATCGTTTTGTCAAAATCTATTTATTCATATTACATTCAAGAACAAAACATCACCTTTTACAATATCAATACCACTAAAAATATAATATTTACGCTTTTTCGCCAAGAAAAGCACCCCTTAATAACCCATCCAAACTCCAACTCCAGATACCTATGAAGGTCGCGCGAGTTCTCCGCATCTTCTTAAGTAGGTATCTAATCAACACTTCCCACCCAAATCCCCACTGATCGTAAGGACCTGGCCAGGTGTTGAACAAAGGGATCGTTGAATGAAAAACATGCCAAGCCCCAGGCTGTTTTTCTGGCGCATCTAACGTCCCTATCGACAGCCAACCCAGGATAGTGTGCGGTCAGATATGCTATGCTATGCTATGCTATTCTGTAGCTCAAAATAAATCCATTCGGAAGCCCAAGGTGATTCCGTTTGAAAGCTCAAAAGAATTCCATAAGGGTGCGCACAAGATATCCGTTTATACGGACTTCCGCAAAGAATTATGTGACTTTCTGAGCGTAATCCTTCTGGGTTTATTAACGGAATCCCTTCGAACTTCTGAACGAAATTCTTTTTGGCTTTCGAAAGGAATCACTCTGGGCTGCCCAAAGAAATCCTTTTGGACTTCCAAATGGAATTCTGATGGGACTCTGAACAAACTCATTCTAGAATTCCGAACGGAATACTTCCGGTCTTCCGAACGGAATCATTTTGGACTTTCGAAAGGAATACTTTTGGACACTCGATTGGAGCGTTTTGGGCTTCTGAATGGAATCTTTTTCTGCTTCTGGACAAGGGATTCCGATTAGAATACTCATGGAATTTCCCACCGAAGCACTACTAGGATTTTGTTCTGGAGGGAGTCGATTCAAAAACCCAGAAAAGTTCCTCCCGAAAGCAAAAAAGAGCTCCGTTTAAATAACCAAAAAAATCTCGGTTCACAAACTCAATACAAGTCCTTTCTCTAGGTTTCCGAACGAAATTATTTGGGATTATGAAATGAATTCTATAATATTTCTGAACGATATTCTTTTGGCCATCCAAAACAGAATTCTTTTAGGTTTCCGAACGGAACCTTATTGTGCTTCTGAACGAAATTATGTTGGACTTCAATTTCAAACGAAGTCCTTTTATTTATACTTTCGATAGAAATACTTTTGGAATTCCGAGTGGAGTCATCTGGGCTTCTGAATGGATTTTTTTTCTGTATCTGTACAAGGAATATCAAATCTATATTCTTTTGGGATTCCGAAGCTTGAAAAGATTCCATCCGAAAGCCAAACAGATTTTGTTCGAAAGCGCAAAAGGTGTTGGTTCGGAAGCCCAAAAAGTTCGAAAGACCGAATGTTCTCCGTTTGTAAACCCAAAAGACGTCCGTTCCGCTTTTTGGGTTGTCAAACGGAATTATTCCTTATGTGCTACTCCTCCGAACCGAACTTCGATTTATTCAAGGGGTTTCGAAACATGTTATGATAGTCTTTCGTCATAGAATTTGATAAATTCATGTATTCAGATAAATTCAATATACAATTGGGGGGGAATCCAGCTCACCCAGGATGGCAAATTTGATTCTCTGTTCGGTCAAACATGTGTTCGGTTCGGTCAAACATTCTTGATTCCCTGGTGCGCCGGTCAGCAAATCATCAGTGACTGCGGTACTTATGTCCTTTGGGAAATTTTATAAAAGCGTATTTGGCTACACGTTCGCCTTATAAGCGAATGATCATGGGTTCGATTCCCAGCACCCCCCGTCAGACAACTTGTTCTTCTAGGAGGCCATCCTCCAACGTTACCCGGATAAATGGCAAACAAACAATGCAACGATCATTCGATACACGACATGGACAAAACGGACACAATGGGCTCGCGATGAGATGAATTGGCAACGACAACAATAATGAATAATGGAATTCCAAAAATAGATTCTGTTTGGATTCTGTACAGCAGAATACCACAGTAGATCTCGGCACAGTAGCGGTTAAGAAACACAGAGTGCCTACCAAATAAAGAAAGGAATAAACATTTGTTTGGGAAAGTCTCCGGGAATTCTTCAGAATTTCCTCGTTGAATTCGTTGAAATTACCCTTAGGACATTTATTGTGGTTCTCAACCTTTTCGGAATAGCGACCCGCTTTATGATAATGATAAGCCAAATGGCCCGCGGCTTCCTGAATATGTCATGCTGAAATCAAGAACAAAATTATTAGGTTATTTTATTCCAATATTTATTTCAATTTCTTTTCATCATTCTAATATTAAGTTCTTCAGCAGTTATTTATTCAATCCACTTTCCGGTTTCGGTATACAAGTGTCTGATAAAGCCAATCTCATTTAGAATTTGCAAAGCTTAGACCGCGACTTTGGTATAGACTTCGTATAAAACACACCAAAAGTGGCTCACATTTTTTTCACTGAATAATTCACGAGATGATGAACCATTTCGCGAATCTGCGTCAAAAGGTCGAAGGGACAAAAGGTCGAAAGGCCAAAAGGACGAAAAGTCGATGGTCAAAAGGTTGAAATGACTAGAGGTAGAAGGAAAAGAAGGCAGAAAAAATAACAGTATGTTGAAGGAATAGAATGTTGGTAAAAATTACTGAGTCAAAAGGACGAAAGATCAAAGAGACTAAAGGTCGACAGAAGAAATAGTCGATTAGACAGAGACTGGAGGTTTCAATTAAATCTATTAATTGTTGACTGTTCTTATGAGTTATGCCTTATGTTTTAAACAGACGCTATTTTAGAGTTCACCTAAACCTCTAAAACTCAAATTTTTGTTTTCGCTCAAAATCACTACTTGGCTTTCTAAAACCGATCTGAACACATTTCAGGCAAAAAAGGAAATCGCGATTCCATCAATTTCACCTTTTTAGAATTTCATTTTCTAGTTCAATACTAAATTTTCAAAACGACTTATCTGCTTTTGTAAACAAAGATTCAAACGTCGGTTCGTCGAATCTGAACGCACTCCCACGCAAACCAACACCGTCAACAGGTAGCCAAAGCCTTCACCTATGTGTTGCTATTACAGATTCGACAAATCGACGTTTGGATCTTTTGAAAAATTGGTATTGAGTTTAGAATCAATTTTGAACAAGTAGGGGAACTGTTCCGATCACCATCTCACTGTACATATATCCATCTCATCGCTAAACAAAGAAATACGGCATCAAATTCGTCTCGTCTTTTTGTCAACATGCGTGCTATATAATAAATAATAAACAAACCAAATTCCTTTCCATTCCCTAGTAACATTTTGGTTTTATGCTGGTTTTATAACACTCTTGAAGAGTAAATTATGGTCTTCAAGAGCGTTATAAAACTTAAAATGTTACTTGGGATTGCTTTGTTTTTGATGGGATGGAAAAAGGAGCTATGAGATGAAGTGGCGAACCGTTCCCCTATTATAATTTATATTATTGATCCACATCGAAAACTTTTTTTAATCTATAAAAATATAAAAAATATAAAAATTTATCAAAGTACTCCGTCTGAAGGCGGTCTTGGGCGTTAGAAGGCTACTCGTTGACTTTATTAAATGAAACAATCCGTCCGTTCACAAATTATGCAACGCAAATTTGGGCAATTCCATACCCCTCCCTACTTCACAGCGTAACGTAATGGTTTCTAATAATAAAAATAAAATTATTATATTTGTTTATGTTTGCTTCAAAACAAATTTTACTCTCATTAAAATGTATGGTCTTTTGAGCTCATAAACACAGCATTATTATTATTACAAGATGGTATGTTAGGCTAAAAATGGTTTATTTCGAATGATCATTATAATGAAAATGAGTAAAGAACTAGTTTCAGGAATTAAAATTTGAGAAAATAAAGCCTAGCAACACTTTGTGGAAAATGTTGATTTGACAATATACCTCTGAAGAATACCCTATGTTTGAACAAAGGGAACATTCTAGAAGTAAATATTATCAGGTAAAATACCAATAAATATAAATATGCGTAACTCGAAGTAACAGTCTATGAATTAAAGAAGGAAAATTGAACAATAAAAATCAGGTTAAACACAAATAAATATAAATGTGCGAAACTCGAAAGAAACTATGATTGAAAGAAGCAAAAATTCTACAATTAAATATTATTAGGTACAAATGAACATAAATTTGCAAAAGAATGTTTCATTAATACTCAACCCTTTGCCTCATTTTTTAAATTGCGACCTCTTATCCCATCTCACCTTTCCACCCTTCAACCTTTTGACCTTTTGACTCAGATTTTTTGTTTTGACATTTTGTCTTTTCGACCTTTGGGCCTTCGACGTTTTTGTCCTTCGACCTTTTCACCTTCGATCTTTTGTCCTACAACTATTTGTTACGACAGCCTACCAGTTACAGGACTTTTACTTAGGTCAAGGAATTTTGACTTTCAATCTTTTGTCCTTCGACATTTTGACTCAGATTTTTGGTAGGGACACGGCAGGTATTTCCGTCCATCGTCATAGGGGCTAAAATCAATGAAAGCAACGTCATTTTGCTAGAACTCCACTATAGCAGAACGTTTCGCCTAAGCCTACGATTGGGTACGGATGAATTTGACAAAAAAAAAACTTCTATTTGATTAATATTTGAGACTATGACGATAAGACGAAAATGCCTGCCTTAACCCTATCGACTTTTTGTCCCTTCAACCTTTTGACCCTTTGACCTTTTGACTCAGATTTTTTGTTTAGACCTTTTGACCTTCGACGTTTTGTCCTTCGACCTTTTGACCTTCTACATTTTGTCCTACAACCCATTTCACATGTAGAAATACTCATTCTTTTTTCATCTGAAAGGCAACATGTAAACAAAATCTTCTTGAGCCAGGTCAGGAAAATATCGATTAAACTGTTGCTTCAGTGAATCAAGATGAGCCATGAGTTCTAATTTGAGATCTGCATCTAATTTAGTTGATCCTTCCTCAATTCTACTACACAGGGAGAAATGGTAGAAAGACAAAAGGTCGAAAAAACAAAATGTCGGAAAAAAAGTCGAATGGGACAAAAGGTCGAAAGAAGCTGAAACGGAGAGAATCAATCTCGCACAATACCAGTTTTTTTTTCGTGTTGAACTTAATCTAAAATTAAAAAAAAAACATCTTATCAAAGCTTAAAAAATACAAGTTTTATAATCAATCATTTCTATAATCAACCAGCTTCTCTTTATCTCTTAAGGCGCTAAATGTCAATAAAGGAAAAATCCCCACGATTTGACAGTTCTGTGCCTAACGTGTTACGGACAGCAGAACAAAGGGACCGAAGCGACAATTTTTATCTTGTAACTAAAATATTTTTTCTCCGCATGCATTTATTCGCAGAGCTCAAACGTGTGATGAGAACATCAGATTTGACATAATTCTCTATTCATACAAGTAGGGTCCTACAAGTAAGGGTAATGTGACGCTGCATTTTCAACTTCATTTTCCAAAGTAATACCAATGTATACGACCTTACAGATATTTTTAAATATTTTTTTGACTCAAAATATACGCGAAATGCACTTTTCACGTATTCATTTCCAAGCCTTTGACTGATTAGGCTGATAGTCGGCCCGCATTTCGCAGGACGCTTACTGGTCACATTAAGTAAGGGCATATCGGCGAATCATGCAATGAACAAATTTAGCATGTTCTGCAAGCTCTTTTATTCTTCTCTGAAATCCTGATTTTACTCCAAGCATTGCTTATGCACTATCAATACAATCTCATTTTATTTTTCCTACTGCAAGCCATCAGATTCAGAAAATGTATTTACTGTATGTCGTTGCTTTTGGTTGTAGTATTCAAATCACTACAGAATAGACCCTTTTTCTTTCAAATCTTCTAATTCCGAGTAAAACTAATGAATTAATATTTGTACACATCGGACAATATTATTTTACCAAAAAACATGTGAAAAGGGTGAATTCTTCGCAACTGTTTCACGGCCCTTTTAGTGTGGTCTCGTGGCACCCAGTCGTGGGGTCGCGGACCACTGGTTGGGAAACACTGAGCTTAAAACTTCTTCGCGGAATTCATCGAAATTTCCTCGAGAAATTCATTGGATTTCTGGTGTTTGCTTTCGACCCGGCAGGTAAATTATGGCGTGGAGCATAGCGAGCGGTCCAAGTACAAAATGATTTAGTGAACGTGGGACGCTTGATTCAGTGTTATCTATTCAAATGAATTTTCGACGGGTAATCCATTTGAATGTACTTTGAAAATTTTCAGGAATTAGCTTGGGATTTCTTCAGAATTTACACGGAAATCCAGCGTTATAATAGTTTGCTATAGAATAATATAGACACTTACAAATTTGAACCGCCGCGGCGTGAGTAATATGTATCAGCGGCGTATACAATTTGAACGTGCCGATTCAAAAATATGATGGCAATTAATATTCATAGTTATGGAATCATTGAAGAAAAATATCATACCAATATACCCTGAAAAATGCATATTTTCCAAAAAATATCGAAAAGTTTCAACAGCGAAGAAAAATCAGGGATATATCCCCTGTTAGAGCTAATAAAATTCTAGAAAATTGCTTTACTTTTGGAATTATGCAAGGGACTGGCCAATGCAGGAACATGGCCAAAACTGGTACAGTTACCCTAAGTGATTACAATATTCATAAATAAAGTGAAAGTAGCCCAAGTTTATTGAAAAGCAAATTTTGTTTCATTTGTAGGTATGTAGTATATTTAATATCGTATCGGTTTTTACTGCCATCACGTTTTCATTGAGCAAAAACGAATGGAGTCGTTTGTGTCATCTATCCATTTTTCCACCATTCACATTTGCACAGCTGTGCTCCAGATTTCCGCAACCTAACTCTCTATTTATTTAGATGTTCTGAGTTTTCGCTCCAACAGATGACGTGAAAGTGTTTAAATGATGTTTAGTTCTAGTTAGGCTAATATCAGAATAATCAGTACATGAAAGTCCTCCTATTAGAGTTTAAATTGCCCGATGTTTGACGCCGTTTTTAACGCTCTCCATAATCCACAATGCGAACTATTTTTCCAATGTAACCCTACTGTACGGTTCGATGCTGTTGTTGTTCCACTTGTTGAAAAATCAACAAACGACTGGTTCGGAGTATGCCGCGGCGCCGACCGCGACCGTGCAGTGCGCGCGACCATCCATCGCTGAGCGATACCGGACTGATAGCACCAGTCAGTCAGTCAGAGTGTAGTGACAGACCGACTGCAACTAGACCGTTCTTTTGTCGATGATCTCCATTGCTAGTCGTGTTCTCTAGCGGTTAGGCCACGCCGCGCATTTCCCGTACAGCTAAAACGCGATTACGACTTTCCCGATAGGCACAAAGCTTGTTACAATTAAACCGAAACGTGCCCTCCCGAAGGATCGGACTTGAACACGTTTCAAATTAGGTATTTTGGTGCGGTTCTGTGTTTCACCTTTGTGGACTCTGGGTGCCGCGCGCGGTGGAACACCCGATCGGTGCGATTTTTTCGATGAGCCAAACACTTTTGATTTGGCGCTTTGGAAAAAAAAGTGCTTAACGTGTGCGGATTAAGTTCTCTTTTCTGTATGGTTGGTGAGGTGAGACGAATTTCGGCGGCATGGTGCCACGTACTCGAGCACTGTAATCATTGGTTGGAGTGAAACGTTGGAAGTAGTTCGGCGTGTAATCTTCTGTGGCCCACGGCAAAGGTTTGAGTGCTGAAGTTGCTAGAGTTGTTCGGGACACCAATTGGAATTACGATCGAGAGATAGTGGATTAGTGACGGAGGAATAGTTTGGCTCGGCGCAAGTGAGGCGATAAGGAATCATAACACTGGGTTTCTTCGGAAGCGAGCAAAGTGATCGAAGATAGTGGCTCAGTTCTTCGCTGGTGTATGAGTGTGCAAGCTTAAATAACGATTAGGGAGAATTACTGATGTGATAGTGGATTTACAGAAGATATGGTTTGTTTATTTAGCCACATATTTGATTGATTGTTTTAAACAGCATAGTGGAAACTTCAAGCGTTAGGACAATTTGTACGAATTGAAAAAATAAGGTCAGTATTACTTGAACATCGACAAGTTAATGGCAATTATGACACTTAGAATTATAAGTACAACCTAGTCTATTTTTTTCCACTATTTTTTTATGTGTTCATTTTGAGTATTCAGACTCGAATGTACAGTCCTCTTCAGATGACAGCTTAATATGTATTTGTAACATTTGCATTATTTTTTCATTAATTTGTGCTTCATTGTGATTGCATAATAATCATAAAGGGGAAAATTCAGTGTCCGATCTAATATATTTCTCGCATACAATGTTACGATATTATTAAAAAAACATATCAATATTTGTTTTTATAAATTGTAGAATTTTGAAAATTGACTTAAAAGCACTTTTAAACAAGCATTGAAATTTATATTATTGATCGACTTCAAAAACTTTTTGAAATCTGAACAATTGAAAATTTTGAAAAATAATCAAAGTACACCGTCTAAACTGCCGCTAACCGCAAGTCGAGCACATCTGTATATGGGCCTCCATATACAGATGTGCTCGACTTGCGGATAGCGGCAGTATAGGCTTAATAGACGTTTTTTGACATTTATTTCAGTGAAATGTAACACACATCAAATGCCAAAAATGGTTATCTCGGCTGTGATTGTTAACAGCTAAACGGAATATTGTGGCTCCCTTCTTTTTCTTAGTCGCAAAGAACAAGCTTATTGACTTAATTCAAATGGCTTGGATTGTGCTCTGGCATGATCATTTCATCACGTATTTCCGCACACCATGGTCCATCGTTGCTGTGTCCTGTGTCCTCCCCAAGAATGCCGTTTTCATTCATAGTTTTCCATTACACAATAAAAATATGTAGTGATTTTAAATATGTTTTCATGCACATATTTAGGGCAAGCAAATAAACGTAACATTCAATCGATATTACTTATCTTTTTAATTGAAATAAATTTAAACAGTGCTTGCTTGTAACATTCAGTCAATATTAGTTAAATTTCGAATGTGAATTTGTTTGATGGGATTAGCTGCATTTTACACGTCGTTGATTTTTTTTAACTTATTTACTGTGAGCCTCACATCGTTAGAACCTTTTTGTTGAGTGGTACCCCTTCAAGCTTCTGCATCGCTTAAGGTACCCCACAAGTCTCTTGTTGCTCTGGAAGCCATCGTCTAAATAGAAGATTAACTCATATGGAAAACTGAACGCAGTGTCTTAGATAGAACGCAGTCTCACAGATAGTTAAGTAATTTGACTCATTTTCACTTATTCAACACCTTTCTACTGAAAATAAGTACCACGATATCCCACGAAAGATAACGAGAGGGAAGGCAATTAGTCATAGAGTATATTCAGATTTCCGTGAATAAGATACGTAAAAAAAACTAATTCACATGTTTTCTATCCAAAAGGTTGCTTGAAATTTTCTTTATTTTGTACATTTCGGCTTTCAGGATTTTTCAGTTGGGCGAATCTCGGTGTGAACATTACAATCGAGATTCTTCTATCACAATGCACTATGGTCCAGGATACAGTTTTACGCGGAAAGATGCATTTTTATGTAGCTCTTAAGTTGGCTGATTTAGAGCAATTTTATTTACTTGAAAAAGGGCGTTCCACAGAAAACAGTATTTTTGATCTACTTTTTTTTGCTTTCGATTGTTTGGAAATGTTCGTCGGGTGACTTTTAGGACTAAAAAAAATGCAATTTTTGATATGTAAATATGCTCAATATCTTTTGGAGATCAAAAGTCATAACTGTTTTTCTGACAAAATAACTTTTTTTCAAAAGTTGATATCTTCGATAGGGGCAAAAAAAATAATATTACGGCATTTAGAACAGATTCTTTATAATGTCAAAAAATTGGAAATATGTTTTTTTTTATCTCAAGTTTTATCAATTTGGCTAATGTCATATTTTTTTCAAATAAATTGATATAACTTGGCAATGGAATAGATACAGACGATATTCTTATAGAAAAACACGCGCTTTGAAAAGCCTTAAAAGTCTTCAGAAGGTGACATTCGTGAAAAAATTGTTATTGAATCAGTTCAAACTCAATACATTTTCAAAGTTGACATAATCACCTGTCAATTGCATACATTGTATCACAATTTCATGCAGGCATTGCATTTTATCCCATCATTCGATCTTCTGAGCAAAGATACTGATAATATGCTGGGATATCGATCTTAGTTATCTATCTGCTCAGTAAACAAAGTTCAATGTTCGCCATGGAGAAAAGTTTTTTCACTGCTTTTGTTGTAGCAACACCCTCGCAACGTGAACAAACCCCGAACCGCGCTGGCTATCAGGATCATCATCAAATGCTCAAAAGATAATATCTTTCCAGAGTGCTCTTTGATTAGGGATAATATCTTTGCACAAGCAAAGATGATATCCTGGGCTCAGATGATATTGCAATGCCTGATTTCATGGCATGTTATGTAGAATTTGGCCTAATGTCATAATTTACGCATTTCATCGGTTTTCGATATGGTTGCATTTAACAGGATATTTAAAGCACGACGCATCAACAGAAACCATCATAAAGTATATAAATATGATAAATCTAATTAAAACCCCACTACCTCCACTATTGATGCTACCTCCACTAAGGGTACGGTTACCCTAGAATCAAATCAAGTTACGATTTTAAACTGATTCTTCTCGTGGGAAAAATAATATCAATTGATAATTTAAGTAGATGTGAGCTTCTTAAGGGGCCCTCCGGTAAGACGCGCGGCTACAAAGCAAGACCATGCTGAGGGTGGCTGGGTTCGATTCCCGGTGCCAGTCTAGACAATTTTCGGATTGGAAATTGTCTCGACTTCCCTGGGCATAAAAGTATCATCGTGTTAGCCTCATGATATACGAATGCAAAAATGGTAACTTGGCTTAGAAACCTCGCAGTTAATAACTGTGGAAGTGCTTAATGAACACTAAGCTGCGAGGCGGCTTTGTCCCAGTGTGGGGATGTAATGCCAATAAGAAGAAGAAGAAGAAGAAGAGCTTCTTAATTGTGCTCAAAAAACTTTTTTGGAAAGTTTGATTTTTCCTATCCCTGGTTTCCGTTATGTAAATTAAAATCCACTATAATCACTTTGTATCAACAGATACATATTTAGTTTTCTGCTTGAAAACTTTCTTCAATGTTTTGTTATTGGCTGAAGAAAAACATTGCTTACTTACGTAGTCGTATCGTGGTTAGTAATCTTAAGAGCCAGGTCCGTTTCCTTGATCTTTGTTTAGTAAGTTTATTTGTTTTTGTTTGTAAATTTCTAAACTTTCGGCTACGTCAAGTTTCCAAGGATTTTGGAGGTGTCCTGCGAATTGATATGTTGTCTTTAGTTAATTGGCGATTTTACCGATTACCAGAGTGTGTGTAATTAAGAGTGGCGACATGTGCTGCATTTGACAGGTCTCCTGCTCGTTTGGAACACGATTTTGTATGGGAATGACAGATGAATTTTGTTCCAATTCTGACAGTGTCGCCACTCTAAGTTACATACACTCTGGATATTACAAACCTTTTTCTTTGTCTTTGGTTGCTTTTCTGACTTCTGCCAAATGTTGTTTGAACTTCGTGTCTAATGTTCGTTTTGTCTGTCCTATGTGGACTTTCTGAGTAATGTCCTGCTGCTGAAAACTAAAACTGAAAACAATACCAAATTTTCTTAGTTCAGAACGTTAAGTCCTGGTTAAATTATGATCATTGGCGTAACTAAGGAAAAATTCTAGGGGGGGCTAACTTTTTTCTATTCTTACAGTCAAACACAAAAAAGTTATTGTTTTTGTTCAACTGTCCGCAAGTTGGCCTACCAAACAGCTATTTCAATACATCCAGTGACGACTTGAACAGCTCTGACATAAAAATCTAGAAATGTCATGAGATTCCCAAAAACTTTGATACGTAAAAAACATAAGATCTTTAGATACATAAGGCTGTCAAGTTTCATATATCCATTAGAAATAATTTCAATACATTCAAAGAAAATTGCCTATGTTCCGGGTATTAAGCCACTCGGATTACTGTCGTGACCCGGAAGGACAATTACTATGTCTGAAACTCGATTATGCATTTGCACAACATATGATAGATTTAGTTCAGAAAAGGTATTGGAGGGTAACCGCTCCCTTCGGTGGGGTTTGATCCCACGAAACCAGTACGCTAGACAGGACTCTCGCAATACAT
The DNA here is from genome assembly GCF_024139115.2 of Armigeres subalbatus. NCBI lineage: Eukaryota > Metazoa > Arthropoda > Insecta > Diptera > Culicidae > Armigeres > Armigeres subalbatus. The sequence goes on from NC_085141.1 coordinate 345,047,070, forward strand.
TTTCAGAACTAACTCTCTCATATGTCTTTTTGTACAATGCCAACCAAGTAGGGTGGGTATTTAAAGCCTGTCCACGTTAAATTTCGGACACTGAGATAATATCCAAAAGTTTTTCAGCCATTTTCTCAATTTGGACGAAGATGAAAACGTGCTAAATGCATCACATAAAGCGGATAGATTCAGCTATGCGAAAATTGACCTTCTCTGCGGTTTGTGAAAATTTTAAAAAATCGCATTGGAAGATGGGTGTCCGAAATTTAACGTGGACAGGCTTTATTGTCTGGCTCCTACACACTTGCTTCATCAGCAACGGCGCTCGAGGACGGCGGAGGTCCTTCGTAGCTTAGTAGGGAAAGCACCTGTCTAGCGTACCTCCAATACCTTTTCCGAACTAAATCTATCACATGTTGTGCAAATGCATAATCGAGTTTCACAAGCTATTTCTCATTTACAGTTTAGTAACCTGTGTGTCTGTGTGTTTCCATTCTAACCCCCACTGGCTGGCAGTGATGTTATGGAAAAAAGCTGACTGTATTACAATCAGATTTAGTTCAGGAGTTAGATGGTCTAGCTCTACTGCAGCTCGAGTGACCCATTTCAGACTGCCTGGTATTTCATGACCAGTCCGAGGTCACTTTTGCTTACAATAAGCAAAGGCTGTTCATGTTACCGATGTATGACCCTGCTGTCGCTGAGTTTTGGTACTTCGTTGGATGAGTACGCTGCTGTAATATTCATGCCACAATCAGCCGGGAAAACACCAAAGAACCACTAATAATAATAGCAACCAAATACAAGTCAAAAACACGAACACTCGCAACACAAAATTAGAATTCAAAAAAATCCTAAAAGATTATTAAAAATGCCGAAATTTGGCCAGCGCGAAAAAAAATCGTCCTAACCTATCCTCTCATTTACAGTTTAGTAACCTCTCCTTGAAATTTTAACGAGCTTTTTCCGGATTTCAAGAAACCTAGTATAATTATTGGAAATTCAAAGTTTTCGGGAAATAGCAGCAATGTAACCATAAAAATCTTAAAGAATTGATGATTTGCTGATAAATCAAAGCAAAGATTTGATAAAAGTTCTTCGGTAACCTAAGCATCATGTGTCTCCTGCTCAAGTTAAGAAATTGTCTTTTTCATGTTGTCTAAATATTTCAGGCAGTTTATTATTTTACTTGAATTTTATTTATTCAATCAAAATCTCAGCCATTGTATTTTTTCTGTTAGTCTGTTACTTCTATTATTTATTCAATCAGCAGGAAAATGCTGTTCCAACTCCAACATTCCTCTCGACAGAGTCACGAAATGACTGTAACCATGCCCGTCCTATCTATCACCTTGGCTCATCTCTCATTTTGGCAGCACAAATGTCAATTCATAGGTGATGAGCACATCTAAAAAACATTTTTGTGCGTACTGGAAACGAGTTGTGTAATGTGCCTCTGAAAGTGTAATTTACTGTAGAAATTAGATGCAATTATATGCAGCAATTATATGTGTGGCTGATAATCAAGGGAGCGTAATATCATTCGTATTTTGCATTCCTAACCCAAGATATATCATTTTTTCAAAGTTTAAAAACATGATAAAATATATTCAACTCACTGTAGAGAGATGATAAAAATTCATTATTTGCAGTTGTGCCCCGATATGATCAGAGCGCTAGATATGTGCAATACTCATGCAAAGTCGTAGAAATTCTAGGGGGGCCAACTTGATTCTAGGTGGGGGTATAGCCCCCCCTGTAGTTACGCCAATGGTTTTCGGTACAAACATGTATTAAATAACACTTTGTCAAAGATACCATTTTTTTATAAATCATCAAGCAAAGTTTCCCGTAATTTTCAACCAATTTTACTTCTTTTTTTACAGAATTGATAAAAGTTAGATATCTGTTTATTTCAATCTGGCCATACGAAAAAAATCATTTGTATGATAAATAACTTGGCTGCGCATATGCACATGTTTCTGAAATGGACAAATTGATACTAAATTTTTCGAAAAAGAATCCTCGTGTCTTTGAGGGACTCGAACCCTCAACCTCCTACTTAAAAATCTGTTTTTGCAAAATGTCAATTAAATATCAATTTTGTTTCGAATTCGGAAATCTAAATAACGGGCTGTGGAAACACCTTTGTGAATCAAAATGACGACGTTCGGAAACACTTCTACAAAACTGCGTGAATTCAGGTCACAAAACGGTTCTTAGGCACTTTTTAACAATCATATGCTCGATAGAATATGAAACATATAGCCTGCAAAATGGAATAAATTTAAAAAAATCGAAAAAGTGTCGAAATTACCTGGTTTTCCCTTTAATGAATCGCCTGCTTTGAGCGCGCTTACAACGGCACAGAAGGAGTTAACTTTCTGAAATCAGTATAGCGAAAGGCATCTACGGTTCGATTACTCGAAATTAAGCACCTTAATCGCCATACAAATTTCTGGCGGTTAACTCATGCTGGCTATTTTGCGCATATAGGGGAAACTGGACACACGTGATCCCCGGGGACACATGATCACCCCCTGTTTTCTCGAAAACTAATCACATTTTTATACCACTGATATGTGCAAAAGGATTCGTTAGATAGATTATTGAATCTGAGTAACATTTGATTTTAGTTAATTTATGTATATGGGTTTTAGAGAGGTTTTATTATTTAAGCATTCTTAATCCTTTTTTTCTTCAAAGGAGAAAAGTTTAATAACTTTGAATATGTCCAACCAAAACGTATCAAATTTTTCCTGGACAAAGTTTTATTATTGTAGAATTGAATAAATTCATTGTATTAACTATTGCTTATTTCAATATAATACAATAAACGAAATAAGATAAATACTCAACATGGACACACTTGATCCCCCACAGTTTGGACACACTTGATCCCGATATTGCATATATTAAGGCGTTTGTTGTATACCATCGCATATTATTGTATTGTATGTAACTAAATTGATCTGTTAAAATTATTTTCTAGTTAAACAGTATAAATAATTTTTATTTCTCTTTAATTTTGTCAATCAGGCAATACACGCGCAATTTGAATGTCTCAATAGCCTTATTTCATTAACCAGAACAAAGTGTAGTTGAACATACTTAGTTTTGATTAGTTTTATCAAATGCATTTCAACATTATTTTCAATGAAAACGAGTATAAATTGAGCTTTGAAATTATTCAACAAATCACTGGGCTTTAAATCAGTATTGTTCGATCTGGTATTCAATTCTTTCCGTTGCAACTAGGGGAAGTTTGCCTATAATCACCATTTATTTGTAAATCTTCCTAAAGAATTTTTAATAATAGGCTCATTCAACAACCTTTGGCCAGTCGTACAGACACGCACTACAGAAAAATATGATGTTTAAAGGATGAGTGACTGGGCCATATTGATGTATGAAGTCAGCATCCTGGTATGATCACGGTTTTGGTATTGGTAGTAGTCTGCCGATCTCGATGTATCACAGAGTTTTTCGTTGGTCCCAAAACAGGCACTCAGGGATATTTACCATTGGCCATGGCATTTGCAGTGTGGCCAATTTTCAGTAGAGATCCACTTGGGAACATCATGGTTGTCACGATATGACCACTGTCTTTCAGTGGAGTGAATGGTTTGCAGATAAATCATCGTCACCATGCCAACTTTGCTGCTATAGCCGACATTCTATCTGTCACTATTACTCTATTCGAGAACCAAAATACTTGCCTTGCTTAATACCAACAATATTTCATTTTCGCACGACTGCTATTACGACAGACTATGAATAATTGTTAGGATTTGAGAATAGACCAATTTGACCTTTCATAAGGTTTGGAAGAACCTAAACATGTTCAGCTCATAAAGGGATCAATTTCCCCCTATATTGGGATCAAGTCTCCCGCAAGTTTTGAAAATGCTAAATTTTCTATCTTTCGGCAAAATCGAGTTTTTGGTAACTTTTATGAACAAATAATTGCTTCCAATAACGTTTTTGAATAACTAATTAAATTCTTTATCAAGTCCATCAAAAAGCGTGCAAATCAGTGCATGTTACATCGAGAAATATCCTAAACAAAAAGTGGGGATCATGTGTGTCCAGTTTCCCCTACTATAGCGCCGGGATGTGATAGCGGCGAGTAGAAAATCAGTCACTGCCAATAATTCATTGAAAAAGTTACATTTTGCAGCGCCACCTATGGCAAATATTAGAACTAAGACTTTACATCATTCAATTTTGCAATTATTTTTTATTCTCGCAAACACTTAAAAAAACTTCGCCATAAAATACGAATAAAAACAATTCGCGATTTTCCTCAAACGCTAAGCTGTGACAAGCAGAAGATGATTTACGGATACTCCTTAAGTGTCCGCCAGGTTAAACGCGACTCACGCAAAAGAATAACAATTATTTATACGTTAGGAGAAATGTCAAAAAAGAAAAAGTAGAATCGCGAAAAAATTTCCACAAAGAGATATGGAGTGCAATTCTTTAAATAATTTTAATAATTTCAAAATGATATGTATTTGAAAATAATTTTGAGCACCGGGCTAGACTTTTGATTATCTACATTGTACATATATTTATTTAATTGTTCATAATAATAAATGTTTTTCTCAAATTGATCCCGGAAAAGGTACTTTTTTTGATGTTTATTGATTTTCTAATCTCGTGCAATAAACCATTTAAAAAAAATCGGCTTGTAATTTTTAAAATTATTTTGAATTCCGTTGGTTATACCTTGCCGTGGTAATTTTAGTGATTTTACTTTTTCTTTGATGACAGCATTCATCCGCTGCTCCTAGCCCATGGCAATATCAAATTACACTGTCGCGTCTACTCTGGCGGTACGCGACGTGTAGCTACTTGGCGAGCAGAATGGAAGCCATTTCTATATACTGCACAGGGGACCTATATACATAAAAATGAATTTCTGTCTGTCTGAACCTTATAGACTCGGAAACTGAAGAACCGATCAGCGTGAAAATTGGCATGCAGAGGTTTTTGGGGCCTGGGAAGGTTTTTAAAGTGGTTCGAGGCCCCTCCCTCCTTTGGAAAGCAGGGATCCCATACAAATGTATCAACAATTTCATCATAACTCGAGAATTAGTCAAGCAAACGTCCATATGGAACCAAATCTGGCATGTGGAAGTTTTGGAAGGAAAGCTCTGTTTCTGTGGTGGTTTGAAACCCTTCCCCGTTCTGGAAAGGGGGCTCCCATACAAATGAACCAGACATTTCTGCATAACTTGAGAACTAATCAGAAAATAAATCAATTTTAAGGGAAACGAAATTCGTCGGGTCTGCTAGTAATAAATAAATAAAAATCGGATACGTTTTAAGTGTAAAATTGATTTAGTACAGCTTTAGGATAAGACATTTGCACTGCAAATCTTCCCATGTTTCTACATGTTATCGTTTGTCCCATCTGTTGAAGAGATGATAAAAATAAATAATAAAACAATTTTCGCTTTATTTTTTTTTTTCTAGATGCTCGATGTTTAATAATAAAGCATAAAAAGGATCAATCACAATTCATAATTTGTTCTGCGTGTACAAAGTACATTGTTAAGTCCATTTATGACCGGTCGTTCCTGTCTGATTACGTTTGTTGATTTGTTTCACGACAGTCATGATGTTTTTATGAAGGTTATCATAAACTTGTTTTCATGCTGACTGTTCAACATTTCACCAATGATGATCGGTAATACACGTCATTTCCCACTGTTCTGCGTCACACATATTCACATTTAGATTAATTCTATTTAACACTCACTTAATAATCTTGAAGCACCTAACTATTCTTAATTTTTTTTTTGCAATTTTCAGCTCAATCGATGACGAAATTGATGGCACTTGCATAGTGCGCGCACGTGGATTGCCCTGGCAGAGCAGCGATCAGGATATCGCTCGGTTCTTCCGGGGATTGAATGTGGCCAAGTAAGTTACGTTCGCCATTTGTTTACGCTAAGTTACATTACCTGCCTTATACTTATATTTCCCATTATGGAACGTAGCTACTGCGTATGTAATTGTTAAAAGAGCGAGAGCGAGTAAAATAGATTTGGAACTTAGCACAAGTACTTCTACCGGAAAATGTAAACACACTTACGTTGCGTTGCTGATAATTGAGCGACCTTTTCACATTGGTAGCGTCGGCTTGGTTCGTCTGACTGAAAGGCGACACCGCGCCGGTTGGTTGGCCGGTTAGCTGCCCGGTTGATATGGGTCTACAATTGATTGAGATTTGCGCGAGCAGCTTGGGAGCTAGTTGTCATGATTTGCTCTATTTCATTTGAGCTTCAACATAGGGAAGCTTGTTTAGCTTGTTCTGATTAGAAACATATCAGTTCACTTATATTCAGATTTTTGTTTAATTTGAGAATATGCTTAACCGTTTTGAACTTTTATTCATCAAAAACTCCAAAATTTTTACGGTGCCTAATTATTCATCCTAATCAATTTTTTGCTGTTTTTTTTGGAACTATTGAAATATAATTCGGCAAAAGCCGATAGAAACAAAAAAAAGAACAAAGATAAGCAAAATGCAATGTTTTAAGCATGATTGTAGATGAAAAAACCAATTTAGAATCATTATCATGGAACATATTAATAGAACAAAATAGTACCGACGTTTTAGTTTGTTTAGTTTTATTTTTTGTAATTTTTATTGCATCGATATCGAACGTTGATGAATACTTCAGATATTTTCGTTGTTGGTTTTCAGACTACTTCGAACATGACAGCTGGACGGACTATCCAAAGTATTCAGCAAGCTCGGAAATTATTAAGCACCGTCATAGTTCACGCTAAGTTTTGGCAGGGCAAGTGATTTGGTAAATTTAGTTGAATGCAATAGTCCAACATGTTGAACTTTCTTTCCATTCGAGTGAATTGAACGGAGGTGTTTAGATTCCAATTCGCATTCTAATCAAATGACTTGCTCAATTCACTTGCCCAATCTAAGCTTGGCTAACATGTTTCAAAACTGGTCTTTGGAAAGATTGGTGTTTGTTACAGAAACATCACCTTTTATGAAATCTCGATGAAACGAATATTGGAAAACAATTAACCATTTTTGCCAAACTTCTTTTTGAGATCATTCCGTAAACCATAATTTGCATTTAAACTAACAGCACATACTAACAGTGTGCAGAGCTAATTGTCTCGACATGACTGAACAGATGAGAGGAGGTCATATTTGCATCTATTCGTCCGGCCGCTAGCTACCGCTCAACGAATGATCGATTCTGGGTTATTTTCCACACCACTACCAAACCAATAGTTCATAATCGCAAGTCCAAGTCCCATATCATCAAGTCTCATGCCGCTGCACTAATCTCTCTCCCATAATGAGTTCGTCGTGTGGTGGCAGTACGGAGAGAACTTGTCCACGCTAGAACGAGGTGCCTTTAGCGGACTTACAACTGCCGACGCGCGTGGTTTGTACTTTCCACGATTTTTCGCGAAATTTGCAAATTCAGAATTGCCGTTTGTGCCGTGTCGTGGAACAGTTTAGTGAACTGGCCGACCGTTTTTGTCGTTGTCGTCGTCGGAGGTCATTAAAGTTCAATCAACGCGTGTATTTGCAAGTGCTTACCTCACACCGGCCAGCTAGCGTAGTGTAGTACGTGGTCAGTGCGACGTACGACCGGTGTGGTTCAGAAAATGAGCGAAAGTGTCGGTGGTGAGGTTGAAATTTCCGCTGATTCGGTGGTACAAGAAGGTTGCCTAACGGACCAGGCGGATAGTGGTCCGGAGTTGAAAAATGAGGCTGCTGGTACGAGGTCCGAGGTTGTGACGAAAGGGCTTGTAGCAGGAGTAGCAGCAGTGGCGCCACCGTCAGTCACTCCAGATTTTGCGCGGAATGGTTTTTCTAGGTAGGAGAGAGAAACTTTCTTCGTATTAAGTCCGTTATGGGCAGTGTTTAGAGCGCTGTTTGTTTACAGTTTGCGTGATCTTTCGTTGAAAGGGCTGCACATCAATGCCAATAAATGTGTGATTGACAGCAATGATAGTGGATCGTTTTGTGTTACGGATTATAATTGCGCACCACAGTGAAGCTTTGTTTAAGCTATGGTGCCCATCGTTCTAATTTGCATTGTTGCACGACTTCCTTTTATAGGACAGCGCAATGGTACTGTGGTCAGCGAAAGTGGAACGTTTGCGCTAAAGCAAACGTTTGCAGAAGACGTTATTATCTAGAGCCAACGAATAAATAATTCAAATGTACAAAATTTTGCTGCCCAAATGTTTTTCAAAAATTACTAAAAAATAAATTCAAAAATCTTTCAGAGAATTTAAAAATGTATTATTGTCATTGTGCTGAATATTTTCATTATATTAATTTTCGAAAAACAAATTGATTGGATTTGGACAGCAAAATTAAGAAAATTCTTAGACCTGCTGTTTTAGTTCGAGATAATTCCAACATTGTTTCCTGGAATAAGTTTGAATTCGATTAGGGAAGCCAAATATCTTGTCCTTCGAACCGTTGAAACCAACCTTCCAGCTGGTCCCAATACTTGAAGATCCTTCTTGAGAGTTTTGATCAATGGCAAATGTTGAAACCATAATGCCAGGCATGGTAGCGGGCCACTTTTTAATGACTTGGTCACTTTTAGTCTCTCTAAATAGTCTCTTTTTTCGAGCTGAGGTCATTAATGTCATATTTTCTCGCAAAAAGTCGCTATTTTCAACTATTTTGATCAAAATCCAGGATTTAGGCCCTAAAACTATTAATAACTATTTAATCCCATAGCGGAAATTGTACTATTTAGATTGGATCTTTTCAATTCTAAATGAACTTCTAGGTACCTAATCTAATCTTATTTGACTACTTTATTTACCTATAAAACTAATTACCTTATTGCTTTAAGTCAAATAAGATTAGATTAGGTACCTAGCGTAGTATAACTAGTATAAGGTGGGATTGTTTTCTTCAAGTCGAGTCAAGTACGAGACACTGAATACGGCCTCACAATTGAGGTTAAAATACGTATCTGTAAATTAAATGGAAAGTACTAAACTCGTCTTAGACAGTTGAAGACATTCCACTAAAAGAGCTTAAATATTTTCCCTAAATCTTACCACTCTTATTTTAACGATTTGAAATTCAAGTCAAGAAGTGATTATGTTGAGTTTTTATTCCCAGACTCATGTGCTATAAGACATAACAAGACCAAATTTCTTTAATTTCATTCGCTTTTCGTTTTGAAACCACTTTGCCACGTCGCTTTGATGAAAACCGCTTCTGTAGTTGATCTCTGCTGATAATTTATCTTTTACTTTTACTCTTTTGACTTAGTAATTTCTTAAAGGGCACTTTTTAATTGGGTCAATATCCGATATTTGCTAGTTAGTTTGACGCCGTGCACCAATTCTCGTACAATCGTTGTCCTTCGTCATCAGCGTTATTATATGATCTGGTTCAGCAAATTGGCATGAAGTATGTAGATTAATTGCGGTTCAACGGGGAAATCACAAAGAAAGAATACTTTTTCATTCGTTTTTTTTTTGTCGCTGCAATTTCGCTAATATTCCAAATGTTATGATGTCCAAATATTCAGGTCTTGAACACCGCACCGTCTATATCAGCGGTTCTCAACCTTTTTCTTGAGAGGTATCCCTTCGAACTTTTGCATTGATTGAGGAACCCCCTCTTGAAAATAGGCTTCCAAACCTCTTGAAAGAATAGTTCCGAACCTTTGAAGGGAGGCTTCCGAGCCTCTTGAAAGGAGCTTCTGAATCTCTTAAAAGTAGGCTTCTACGCTTCTTGATAAGAGGCTTTTGAGCCTCTTTCAGAGAGGCTTCTGGGCCTCTTGATTTGCGACTTTCGAGCCACTTAAAAGGAGACTTCCTTTGCATCTTGAAAGGATGCTTCTGAGCTTCTTGAAAGTATGCTTCAAGACATCTTGAAAGAAGCATTCCGGGCAACGTTAAGGGAGGCTTCCGAGCTTCTTAAATAGTGGCTTACGAGCCTCTTGAAAGGAGGCTTCCGATCCTCTTGAAAGGAGGCTTCCGAGCTTTCTAAATAGAGGCTTCCGAGCCTCTTGAAAGGAGGCTTTCGAGCCTCTTGAAAGGAGGCTTCCGAGCCTCTTGAAAGGAGGCTTCCGAGCCTCTTGAAAGGAGGCTTCCGAGCCTCTTGAAAGGAGGCTTCCGGGCCTCTTGAAAGGAGGCTTCTGGGCCTTTGGAAGGAGGCTTGAGGCCTCTTGGAAGGAGGCTTTGAGGCCTCTTGGAAGGAGGCTTTCGAGGCCTCTTGGAAGGAGGCTTCCGAGCTCTTGGAAGGAGGCTTCCTGAGCCTCTTGGAAGGAGGCTTCTGAGCCTCTTGGAAGGAGGCTTCCAGGCCTCTTGGAAGGAGGCTTCCGAGGCCTCTTGGAAGGAGGCTTCCAGGCCTCTTGGAAGGAGGCTTCCGAGCCTCTTGGAAGGAGGCTTCCGAGCCTCTTGGAAGGAGGCTTCCAGAGCCTCTTGGAAGGAGGCTTCCAGCCTCTTGGAAGGAGGCTCTGAGCCTCTTGGAAGGAGGCCTGAGCCTCTTGGAAGGAGCCTTCCTGAGCCTCTTGGAAGGAGCCTTCCAGGCCTCTTGGAAGGAGGCTTCTGAGCCTCTTGGAAGGAGGCTTCCAGGCCTCTTGGAAGGAGGCTTCCGAGCCTCTTGAAAGGAGGCTTACGAGCCCTCTTGAAAGGGAGGCTTACGAGCCTCTTGTAAGGAGGCTTCTGAGCCTCTTGGAAGGAGGCTTCCAGGCCTCTTGGAGGAGGCTTGAGGCCTCTTGGAAGGAGGCTTCCGGGCCTCTTGGAGGAGGCTTCCGAGCCTCTCGGAAGGAGGCTTCCGAGCCTCTTGGAATGAGGCTTAAGAGCCTCTTGGAATGAGGCTTCCGAGCCTCTTGGAAGGAGGCTTCCGAGCCTCTTGAAGGAAGGCTTCCGAGCCTCTTGAAAGGGAGGCCTGAGCCTCTTGAAGGGAGGCTCCTGAGTCTCTTGAAAGGAGGCTTCCTGAGTCTCTTGAAAGGAGGCTTCCGAGCCTCTTGAAAGGAGGCTTCGAGCCTCTTGAAAGGAGGCTTACGAGCCTCTTGGAAGAAGGCTTCCAGGCCTCTTGGAGGAGGCTTCCGAGCCTCTTGGAAGGAGGCTTGAGGCCTCTTGTAAGGAGGCTTCCAGAGCCTCTTGAAGGAGGCTTCCTGAGGCCTCTTGGAAGGAGGCTTCCAGGCCTCTTGAAAGGAGGCTTCCAGGCCTCTTGAAAGGAGGCTTCCAGGCCTCTTGAAAGGAGGCTTCCGAGTCTCTTGAAAGGAGGCTTCCGAGCCTCTTGAAAGGAGGCTTCCGAGCCTCTTGAAAGGAGGCTTACGAGCCTCTTGGAAGGAGGCTTCCGAGCCTCTTGTAAGGAGGCTTCCGAGCCTCTTGGAAGGAGGCTTCCGAGCCTCTTGGAAGGAGGCTTCCGAGCCTCTTGGAAGGAGGCTTCCGAGCTTCCTAAATAGAGGCTTCCGAGCCTCTTGAAAGGAGGCTTTCGAGCCTCTTGAAAGGAGGCTTCCGAGCCTCTTGAAAGAAGGCTTCCGAGCCTCTTGTAAGGAGGCTTCCGAGCCTCTTGAAAGGAGGCTTCCGAGCCTCTTGAAAGGAGGCTTCCGAGCCTCTTGAAAGGAGGCTTCCAGGCCTCTTGAAAGGAGGCTTCCAGAGCCTCTTGAAAGGAGGCTTCTGAGCCTCTTGAAAGAAGGCTTACAGGCCTCTTGGAAGGAGGCTTCCGAGCCTCTTGGAAGGAGGCTTCCGAGCCTCTTGTAAGGAGGCTTCCGAGCCTCTTGGAAGGAGGCTTCCGAGCCTCTTGGAAGGAGGCTTCCGTGCTTCCTAAATAGAGGCTTCCGAGCCTCTTGAAAGGAGGCTTCCGAGCCTCTTGAAAGAAGGCTTCCGAGCCTCTTGAAAGAAGGCTTCAGGAGCCTCTTGAAGGGAGGCTTCAGGCCTCTTGAAAGGAGGCTTCCAGGCCTCTTGAAAGGAGGCTTCCGAGCCTCTTGAAAGGAGGCTTCCAGGCCTCTTGAAGGAGGCTTCTGAGCCTCTTGAAAGGAGGCTTCCAGGCCTCTTGAAGGAGGCTTCCTGAGCCTCTTGAAAGGAGGCTTCCGAGCCTCTTGAAAGGAGGCTCTGAGCCTCTTGAAAGGAGGCTTCTGAGCCTCTTGAAAGGGAGGGCTTCCTGAGCCTCTTGAAAGGAGGCTTCCGGGCCTCTTGAAAGGAGGCTTCCAGGCCCTCTTGAAAGGAGGCTGGAGCCTCTTGAAAGGAGGCTTCTGAGGCCTCTTGAAAGGAGGCTTCCAGGCCTCTTGAAAGGAGGCTTCTGAGTCTCTTGAAAGGAGGCTGAGCCTCTTGAAAGGAGGCCTGAGCCTCTTGAAAGGAGGCTTCTGAGCCTCTTGAAAGGAGGCTTCCAGGCCTCTTGAAAGGAGGCTTCCAGGCCTCTTGAAGGAGGCTTCCAGAGCCTCTTGAAAGGAGGCTTCCGAGCCTCTTGAAGGGAGGCTTCTGGGCCTCTTGAAAGGCGGCTTCCGAGCCTCTTGAAAGGAGGCTTCCGAGCCTCTTGAAAGGAGGCTTCCGTGCCTCTTGTAAGGAGGCTTCCGTGCCTCTTGTAAGGAGGCTTCCGAGCCTCTTGAAATGAGGCTTCCAAGCCTCTTGGAAGGAGGCTTCCGAGCCTCTTGGAAGGAGGCTTCTGAGCCTCTTGAAAGAAGCCTCTTGGAAGGAGGCTTCCGAGCCTCTTGGAAGGAGGCTTCCGAGCCTCTTGGAAGGAGGCTTCCGAGCCTCTTGGAAGGAGGCTTCCGAGCCTCTTGGAAGGAGGCTTCCAAGCCTCTTGGAAGGAGGCTTCCGAGCCTCTTGAAAGGAGGCTTCCGAGCCTCTTGAAAGGAGGCTTCCGAGCCTCTTGAAAGGAGGCTTCCGAGCCTCTTGAAAGAAGCCTCTTCAAATCAGGCTTCCGGACTGCTTTGAAAGAAGACTTCAAGCCCAACAAACAATTCAAGCTTAGTAAGCTAGTTTTTTAGCTGCATAAGCCTATTTTTGGCTGAATAAACGCTCTGTTAGCTTCCAATGTGTGTTGCGAGGCCTTTTTACAATATAGCTTATACTGCCTATGATGCATATTAGTCCCATATGAAAAAAAAAAACCCAGATTAATCCACCTAGCAGTGATGATGCCTTTCTCGTGCATTATAAAAATCACATTAGAAAGGTCAAAAAAAGCTCTTTGGGGGAATAGATCACATTTTTTCGATCATTTTTAATATTTTTGCCTTGCCACCATTCAAAAAAAATTGTTCTTTGAATTTTCAAGGGGGACCTTTGGGGAAAAACAATGTTTTTCAATAATTCCGAAAAGCAATGATCGGGCCCATTTCCAATAGCAAACAATTCCCCGTCGAATGCAACTTGTTGCGAGTAAATCGGATAATTCTAAGTTCTAAAAAGTGTGCCTGCAAAATTTGTACACATACACAAAAAACAGACGTCACCTCAGTTTGTCGAGCTGAGTCGATCGGTATATAACACTATGGGTCTCCGGGCCTTCTATCAAGTTTTTTAGCAATCATATAGCCTTTCGGTACAACTTTGTTGTACGAGAAAGGAAAAATGCATATGTTACAAATATGCGATCGTGCGGTAGTACAATGATTAGCGATAGTAAATACAATGATTAGCGCAACGGCGCGTTTTGAAAAATACATATGGATTAAAATTCGATATGTTTCCAACTTTCCTGATTCCCACGTAGTGTTTTTTCACCAATGTAATATTTAAGTTCAATCATACTACATAGTTGTATGTCATACATTGATTTTGCATCCCTTTGTGTAATAATTGTACAAGTACATTTGTGAAAATGAAACCAACAATTCACATAAATATTAATGAAAAAAAAAAGCCGCATAATATGGAAATAAGGAGGTGTATGAAAACGAACGTTATGTTCAAATCACCCATATGCCCAAACTACACCATCATTCCACCCAAACCAACCAAACCACCCAAACCAAAAAGCAGTTAGCCTTAAGGTGAAGGTGGGTTGAGTACCAAAACAAAGCTTTGAAAGTATTTGTACAATAAAAACTGTCATATACTGTAGTAGTATTGGTGTCTTTTAAAAAAAAACAAAGAATATTAGTAGGGTGGTTCAAAAAACGACCCAGCACCACCACGCTCACTCAATTCCGTCCCATGCTCCGAGTGTCCTCCAAAAACCGATTTGAACAAAAAGTGGTTGAGCGCAAGCCGGTTCAAGTTTGTATGGAAACTAAACCTTTTATTACACTGGCTACAGTGCCTCCCCTCCATACGCTGGCGAAAAGAGAACCCACATAGCTGAAAGCAACATTCCAGGGACTTCACTGAAAGAAAACCACACCGCAGGAAAGATCCATTGATTACGTAACGCAAAAATAGCATTTTATACCCCACTCACCCCCATGTCACACTTTTTGTATGAAGCATCTGCCCCTGGTGCGATAGTGTGGACAGACTAGACTAGCAGTATCTGCCCCTGGTGCGATAGATATCAAAGACAAATTCTGGGTATTTTGTTGAATTGCACGTTTCACTGATGCCTTCTGAGAAGCCTAATTATCATGCTAAAGATTCGCAACCTCGATTAAAATCGATTCGCAACTAATGGAACGACCATTCAATATGGATTGTCTATGGAGTTGAAGCTCTTGAATATTTCATCCAGTCATATGGTCTCCCCCCTCGCCAGGGCCCAATGACGAAGCACCACAATCAGAATAATGTTAAATTCAACCTCGCCATATAAACTGTCATACAAACCTGAAACGACTTGTGCACGGTAAGCCTCTATTGAAACCAGCCCAAGCCATCGGATGACACCCAAATTATAAATCACAATCGACTGAGCGTGGCTGAGCAAAATTATTTTTTGAGCCACCCTAATTATTAGTCTGCTGCTGCCGGTGCCGTTGTTTACATTCGCTCCGCGATCAGTTTTTAATCGTTTTTTTCGGGCAAAATTAACAGTTTATATTAAGTTTTCGGTTTAAACAAGTGACTGATTTCGAAAAGTGATGTTTAATTTGCATTCCATCAACATTTCGGGCTCCTCATGTGCGGAGAAGTGAGTGAAAACTTGATTTTTTCAGTGCCCTTTGAGAAGAAGTGAAGTGCAGTGATAAGCCCAACAAATCGCGAACGGCTAATAAAATGGCACGAAACTGCTGATTTATGATATTATTCGAGCCGAAATGCATAAGACTCTTTGGATAAACATGTTCATTATCACGGGAAGTGGATAAATATGCTGTGAGCAGGTTAGTAATTTGAATATTAAACTTTTGTTCGATGCTGTTCGATGCATTCGAATGTTGGTGGGAGAGGAGTGCGGGAGGTGTGGGGTTGGCCCATGGAAGGTCCGGTGCCATATTGGCGGCCATCGTGGTACTCTTCCAACTATGTCCTTAATGACACGCCTCTTCTTTCCTTCCAAAGCATGAAACAAAATGGCAGCAAACGTAACGAGCGTACGAGAAAGCATGTACGTACACGGAGATTTGCGAATACACATTTTATGTCTTAAAATCACCCACCTTCGGAAGCTATATGAGGCTGTCAAAAAGGTGGGTGATTTCAAATTTTGCTAAATGAGTGGAAAATACCCATCTTTAGACAGCTCTGTTTTGTGCGGAACATGTGTATTTTTCACTCGTTTATGGATGAAAAAATACTTAGCACTATTTTTGCAAAAACATTTGTCGTCTGAGTTCAGATCGAGGTTCAGATATCCGTTCGCAATTATTTATTAGGACAATTTATTTTATTAGAATGTTTAGGCCTGTGTTTATTTTTTAGTCTGGATCTACCGCTTCCGAAAAGCTTAAAGGTAAGTGTTTCCGGGATTTCAATCAAATGAATGTAACCAAACATCCTTAGCTCATGCATCAATTGTATGTTTTTCCTAGATTATTTTTGTTCCTGACGATGTTTCATCCTTGCTATTTTATCCGACGGCATGACCAATCAAGAAATGGAAATATTGACGGACTTCAAACTGAATTACCAGAGCGAGATTGCTAGCACCCAGAATGACTTGAAGGGCAACGATTTTAAGCTGAGATTTTCATTTAAAATTGCTAGTTGAACCTTTATTATGTATATACTACTAAATATAAAGAGGTAATAAATAAACTACGTGTCGATTTATGTAAATAATTTCGGTTTAATATCATCAATATCACCAAATCCTCAAAACCGCAAAAAATGTTTATCAAAATGGGTATTTTTCACCCATCTAGCTACATTTTTCTTTCTAAGAAGATGGGTGAAAAGTATACATCATTTTTGACGTACAGACTCCCTACCCACTTATGGGTAGACGTACTTTACCCACCTTATGGGTTAGTCCACTTATTTCCAAGATGGGTGAAAAAACACCCACTTTTGGGTTTTCTCATTTCTCCGTGTAGGTATGCGATTTTTATTTCCAACGACGAAACTTTTACAGCTGTGTTGAGGCGGATGAAGTCATCGGCTTCGGGTCTCTAGCGCGTGTGTGTTCGTCCATTAGTTTTCGTATTCCACATTTGAAGCTTTGGAAAACTTTGCTTGAGAGGTTAGCATCATCAATAAAGCACGAAAGAAGCAACACAAACATTCATGCTGTCAGTTATATACACGGTGCGAAATTTATTCACCGCATGCAGAAATGCTACACCCTTAATTTGTTTTACTCAATATTGTGCGGTTACTTGCTAAGTTTTTTTAAACTTTATTAAGTGTTATTTTAATCTCCAGATTATGTTCAACACCGTACTTGCTAAATGGACACGGTCGGTTAAAGTAGCTGTTCCTTAAATAGTTCGTTAAAGTAGTCGCTAGATTATTCGCTGTTGGTTTGAGCGAGACAGAGTATATGTCAAAAAAATTAACCAGCAATCTGCGGTGTATTGTTCGAAATGATCGTTTATCAGCAATGGACTTTCTGCTGTACTATAGATCTTGCATAATTTATCAAAAGGACCTAAGTAACATTTTTTCATGAATTAATTTGAGTACTGCAATCAACAGAACAACATGAAAGCTATTGCGATTCTTTTCTAAAATTAGCATACTGGCTCACCAGTTACGCGCCGGGTCCCATGCGCCGAGTTGTGCGCCATGCAAAAAAGTAAATAAACCAATGTCAAATAGATGTGAGCTTTCGGTAAGCTTTTCCACATTCGCTTGTAAGGTATGTAGCATATTGTCGTCCCTTTACGAAAAGATATTTTTAAGTGAAATTGTTCGAGGTTTAGTAGTTTTTTGCTTTTCTTTCGCCTGTGTTGCGTTCGGGATATTGTTTAAGTGGATATTGGTAGTGCAATTATGTTTAATTTGTGATGTAATATTCTACACTTAAATTGAGTAAAGTACCATAATATGACACAATACCTTAGGGGCGCACAACTAAGCGAGGCAGAGGTGAATGAGCAAAATGCTATAATATCTCGAGAATCACAATATTGATTGCAGTATTCAAATTAATTCATGAAAAAAAATGTTACTTACGTCCTTTTGAAAAGTTAAGCGAGAATTCATGAAAAAAATTTACTTAGGTCCTTTTGAAAAGTTATGCGGAAATGTAATAAAATGCGTAAAGCCAAATAGAACTTTTGGGAACTTGCAAGTGTTCTGATTGTTTAAGTTGACTTTTGTAAATTTATTGGTCAATATTTAAGAAGTGCAGTTAAAAGAAAAGTGCATACTTAGTTTATTCAAATTTGATTCAGACTATCTTTTGAAAAGGGTCAAACTTGTTTTTACTGATTTTTCAAATGGATATAATCGAAAAACGACCCTTCCTACAAAAAAGTGTTGTATGGGTGACTATCGCAAAATCAGTCAAACTTTCTAATAAAACTTTTTGAAAAACTCAAAATTGAACCCTACACTAAAAAATCGATTTAAAAATTTAAAGTCGATTTGCAAAAAACGCCCTTTTCGATTTGGACGAAATTTTGTCTCAAGATAGGTGATTATGTTCCTACCAACCGTCCATACATCGCAAGCTGGGCACTTTGAAGGGAAAAAAATTTTCTAACAAAAACTTTTTCTTGACGGAATTGATTTTTCAGTGTCTTTAAGGGTGGATTTAACATATGTATACATAATATACTCATATTAAGTATTCCTGTACAGTCAGGCAGAGTACAATGTTTTGGTCGTAACTGGTCGCAACTAAAGAAGCTAATAATGGAATATAATATTTTTTGAAGATATAAACCCCTTCTTAATATTACTCTTAATTTAAAAACAAACTATATTTAGTGACTAAATTAGACAATGTATCATAAAAATAGATTTGCTTGGGGTTCTATAACGATGGCTTTCATTGGTTTAATTTCAGATGAAAATACACTGAAAATAATTCCGACAAGAAAAAGTTTTTGTTAGAAAAACTTTTTTTCCTTAAGAGTGCCCAGCTTGCGATGTATGGACGGTTGGTAGGGAACATAATCACCTATCTTGAGACAAAATTTCATTTAAATAAAAAAGGGCGTTTTTTTGCAAATCGACTTTAAAATTTTTAAACTGATTTTTTTCAGTGTAGGGCTCAATTTGGATTGTTTCCGATATTTTCACTAGAAAGTTTGACTGATTTTGCGATGGTCACCCATACAACACTTTTTTGTGGGATGCGTCGTTTTTCTATTATATCGATTTGAAAACATTCGCAAAAAAATTTCAGCTCTTTTCAAAGGATAGTCTAGATTAAATTTGGAAAAACATTTTTGTTTTCATTTCGGATCATCTGGTGATTTTTCATTTCTCATTTTTCATTTCTTACTTCTTACTTTTCACTCCTCACTTCGCACTTCTCACGTCTCACTTTTCACTTCTCACTGCTCACATCGGCCCATAGGGGAAAGAAATGGTAGAAATGACGCTTAACTTTTAAAAAGAACATATGTCACCTTTTATTCATGAATTAATTGGTGTACTGCAATCAATGGCTATCATATTGGTCTGTTGATCGCAATATTAAAATTCATTCATGAAAATATCTTTCTTAGGTCATTTTGAATAAATAGACGAGAATTTTCAGGTTATACATTAAAACTTAAAATAGGTACTTTTAACTCATTAATGGGTTTCTATGTTTCTTTGTGAAGTTTTTTCTTCCGTGTAAGCTGTGTATTCTATGCTGTCAGTGTGCCGGTTTCGAATAAATTGTGTCTTGGGAGAACATAACCTAGAAAATCGATAGCTTATTTGTTACGAAATAATGATGTCTCATAACTCTTTGAATATTTACTATTTTTTGAGAAGTGCCATCATTATGAAACTCAATAGTGAACAAGAAGAAAACATTCCCCATCGAATGCAACTTGTTGTAGCAAAATCGATTCAAGTTTAGTACTAGAAAAATTGGCTAATGTTTCAATGTGCACACACATACGCACACACACACACGGACACACACACGGACAGACAGACATTTGCTCAGTTTGTCGAGCCGAATCGAATGGTATATAATACTATGGGTCTACAAGCGCTCTATAAAAAGTACGTTTTGGGAGTGAAATGAAAGCCTTTCTGGTACAACTTTGTTGTACGAGAAAGGCAAAAACATCAAATTGAGAAAATGAGGGACAAACATCAAGCCTATTTGTCTCATCTTGAAAATGACCGCATATGAGTCCCATTATCAAAGAAAAAGGGACTCATATGAGTTTCATAGCTAACGTCTTTCCCGAATGGGATGAAATACGATATAGGCTGTTTGAGCCTCACCTCCAGCACGGATTTTAAAAAAGACAGTCAAAGGTACAAACATGGTTTAAAATGACAATAACTTGGTTTATTTCACTTTATATAATAAAATATTACCATTTTCAACTGAGTTCATAACAATAGTGGTGATTGGAGTATTCAATACACATACAACTTTGACAAATAAAATAGCATGAACTATGGCATAATTCGTAGATGGATCTGCGAAGATAAAACTAGGGTGGGTGTACCAATAGTGGCCATAGTTATAACAAATAATACCAAATATTTTTGAAACTATATATAAAAGACATATAGGTAATGTTCATATGTGAACACAATGTGAAAACCGCATTAAAATTCGTGATAGTACCAAAATTGTTTAATACATAATAGCAACGCATGTACCAGTTGTGGCACTGGTCTTAATTTTGGTTCCTTCTTTAATTTGGAGGAGATTAATATAAAAAAAATAAAACTTCTCAAATCTCATCCACGATTCAAATCAAGCGCGAGGCAAACCTCACCCGACTCATGGCTCAGGGAATCGTCCATGATTCGACTCGCGATTTGCATCATTGCGTGATGTTTGCGTGTTCTTCTTTGTTAAATTCGTCGGAATAACTTTCTTTGCTTAAAACAATGGATAATAAATCCATACGTAAACATAAAATACGTTTCGATTGGATTTTGACACCTTTTGGAGCAAAATCATTTTTCAGCGAATGGGCGAAACGATGCGATTCTGCGTGAAAAACTCATGCCCGATGCTCTCCGTGCAGAATCGCAACCGAGTCAGCTCGCGCATGAGGCATCGGTAAGTGAGATTAGAGCATGATTCTACCAACACTGGTCATATGAATATGGTTCACTGATCATTAAACATATTGTGGTGATGTGATGTGCCCCTTGGTATATAATGCACTAGTGCGAGAACTGGTGCTATAGCCACGACTCGTACATCTACCCTATCTGCAATTTTCGTTGAATTCCCCAGAATCTACATTTGCGTGGAACCGAACTTCTACGTCCTTACAAGACATAGACACACTTTGGAAAATTACAAATAATAATTATTTACTTTCGAATGATCGACCGTTTAATGTTATTTCAACTTGAAACAGCTACGCAGTCTGTAAGGATTAAAACAAGATTTATATTTGTCCAACGTTTCCAACCCCCAACTGCGTAGCCGTTTTAAGTTGAAATAATAATTATTATAATTGTATGCACGCGCGTGTACGTGATCGCATTATTTAGTTAATAACAATTCCTAGCAACAATACTTTTGCAGATCCGATTGCTCTTAGTGGTTGAACCCTTTTACATATATTCGGATCATCGAATCCCTGGTATAACTTTTGCCTTCAGCCCTGTCTCATTTGGTACTTTCAAACTTTCAACGGACTTCGTACATGTCCTCCAGCGCCCAACAAATTGCTAACACAACCTTGATACCGTGATACTTGATTGATATAACCTAAACCAATCAATAAAGCCTATTCCAAGGCTCATGGGTGGGTTCGGACAGGTTTCCTGGCACTATTCCAAGGCACATTAGTGGGTTCGGACAGGTTTCGTTGCGGTATGTCAAACTTTATGATTTCACAAACCATGATCAATTGAGAATATTTCGAGGCACTTAGTATGTTTTGGACGCGTTCCACGGTATTCCAGCGACACTGCTCCTCAGTGTGAGGCTTTTACCCTGAAGTCTGTAGAGTCTTAGTGAAGAGTCTCATTACATTTGAAGTGGTATAATACTGCGAAGTATTATAGTTCATTCGTTTGACATACGTCGTAAGAGGTAATGGCTTCAGATTACAACAAAAGGTCTCAGGGGATCTAAATTCCTTGAAAACCGTGGAACCTGTCCCTCCCAGGAGTCTTGGAACACGCTATTTCTTTTCTTAAGTTTATATTTAAACAGATAACACTTAATCAACAATTTGACGCGACAATACACGATTTGAGTTCTGTGCGTGATCTCTCTTGTTTCGGACAGCAGAACGATCGCGCGGTCGGACAAATTATTGTGATCTGCATTGCGCGGCCGGTAATAAAATTAATCAGTTCAGTGCGTGATCTCTCTTGTTTCGGACAGCAGAACGATTGCGCGGTCGGACGAATTATGGTGTTCTGCATTGCGCGGCCGGTAATAAAATTTATCAGTTCTGTGCGTGATCTCTCTTGTTTCGGACAGCAGAACGATTTCGCGGTCGGACGAATTATGGTGTTCTGCATTGCGCGGCCGGTAATAAAATTTATCAGTTCTGTGCGTGATCTCTCTTGTTTCGGACAGCAGAACGATCGCGCGGTCGGACAAATTATTGTGATCTGCATTGCGCGGCCGGTAATAAAATTAATCAGTTCAGTGCGTGATCTCTCTTGTTTCGGACAGCAGAACGATTTCGCGGTCGGACGAATTATTGTGTTCTGCATTGCGCGGCCGGTAATAAAATTAATCAGTTCAGTGCGTGATCTCTCTTGTTTCGGAAAGCAGAACGATCGCGCGGTCGGCCGAATTATTGCGTTCTGCATTGCGCGGCCGGTAATAAAATTTATCAGTTCTGTGCGTGATCTCTCTTGTTTCGAATCGGGCTTGGTAGTCATATGGCTACTGCTTCTGCCTCATACGCAGGAGGTCGTGGGTTCAATCCCAGGTCCGTTCCATTCTCCTACTTTGTATATTTCTCTTTATTTCTCATGTTCTAGCAATCGCTAGAACTGGAAATGGACTTTTATACCGTTTCCATTACTATTCCTTATACCTTCAACTTGAGTATTCTAACAGTAATCTGCTAGAATTGGAAATGAACTATGGAGCTCGTTTCCTACATCCAATTAGAAAGAAATTCCATCATTTCCCAACTCCTACCTATCACATTGGCAGCTCGTTAACCAAGACGGACCTCTGCCTCTCCAACCTAACCCAGAAATTCCAACAAATTCCGCATGAACTCGTGGCAAGTGCAGAGGTATATTCGGCTTGCGGTGGGCGAGTGATTGCATCATCATTTCCTCCCCCTTCCCTACATTGACTTGCATTCTGACGTGGCAGGCGCCAGTATGACCTAACAAATGAGATCACCAGTACTTGTACATTGAAGATGTGTGCTAGTCCCAAGCAAACATCTGTTGGTTCCCTGTGCAAGAACAGCTGATCTGGTCATAATGGAGTAGCAACTACGAGCAGTCAATCAAGCTCAAGCTCAAGCTCAATTTGACGCCACAATACACGATTCGATGCCGCATCTCTCCATTCTCGAATGCGCCCCACGCTCGCCAAATCGTTTTGTACCTGGTTAGCCCACCTTGCTCGCTACGCTCCACACCGTCTCGTACCTGCCGGATCGGAAGCAAACACCATCTTTGCAGGGTTACTGTCCGGCATTATTTAAACATGCCCTGCCCATTGTACCCTTCCGGCTTTAGCTACCTTTTGGATACTGAGTTCGCCGTACAGCTGGGCGAGCTCGTGGTTCATCCTTCGCCGGCGCACATCGTCTTCTTGCACACCGCCAAAAATGGTCCGAGTGCTTGCAAGTCCTCCTCGAGCATCATTTTTCATGTCTGTAGAGGACTACCGGTCTTATCAGCGTTTTGTACATGACCGTAGTAGGCCCGACTTCCACAAATGATGCGCCTTCGTTTTCCTCGACTAACATTATTATCAGCCGTTAGCAAGGATCCAAGTAGATGAATTCTTTGTGTTTGTCTTTGATGTACTTTGTCTTCGACGCTTTCACCACCAGTCCAACTTTTGATGCTTCACGTTTCATGCGAGTGTACACTACAGTTCTGCCACCTTTGCAAATGTTCCGCTGACAATGTCCATGTCATCCGCGAAACAAATAAATCTACTGGATCTGTTGAAAATCGTACCCGGGCTGTTACATCCGGATCTCCGCATGACACCTTCTAACGCAATGGTGAACAACAGGCACGAACGAACTGGAGTGTTCGTCCGATATCTTCACACAATTTTGCACAGCATCCAACGTTGCTGGTAAGTCTGGTAAGCTTACCAGGGAGGCTGTTCTCGTCCATAATTTTCCATAGCTCTACGCGGTCTATACTGTCATATGCCGCCTTGAAATCAATAAACAGATGGTGCGTTTGGATCTGGTATTCACGCCATTTTTGAAGGATTTGCCGTACAGTAAAGATCTGGTCCGTTGTCGAGCGGCCGTCAACGAAGCAGGCTTGATAACTTCCCACGAACTTATTCACTAATGGTGACAGACGACGGAAGATGATCTGGGATATCACTTTATAGGCGGCATTAAGGATGGTGATCGCTCGAAAGTTCTCACACTCCAGCTTGTCGCCTTTCTTGTAGATGGGGCATATAACCACTTCGTCCAACTCCTCCGGTAGCTGTTCGGTTTCCCAGATTCTGACAATCAGTTTGTGCAGGCAACTGGCCAGCTTTTCCGGGCCCACCTTGATAAGCTCAGCTCTGATACCACCCTTACCAGCTGCTTTATTGGTCTTTAGCTGTTTGATGGCATCCTTAACTTCCCTTAACCCTCTCTTTCCCACGACTTTTTTCAAAGATTTCAATAGGAAGGAATTATCTAAGAAAAAAATTCTAGAACAAAAGTTGTTTGGCATAGCTTAAATTAGTGGAAAACGAAAAAAAAAGTTTTTGATTGTAAATCAATAGTTACTTGATTGTTTTCAATAGTTTCACTATTTTTACTCAAAATTGATTGTATTTGCAGTCTAATGAAACCATAAAGTTGTGCCAAATACTGCTTTTTGTTGTTGAAATAAATCGACGAATGTTGGAAGGTGCAAAATTTGATGGAGCTCTACAGCTACCATGGGAAAGAAAGGGTTAAGGTGAAGGGATGGTTGGCTTCCACCGCTGAACTGACGTAGTCATCTCCTCCGCTGCCTTGACTTGCACTGCCTGTACTCTCAGCGTCATTTAAATGTTCCTCGTAGTACTGATTTCACCTTTCGATCACCACTCGTTCTTCCGTCCATCCTTATCCCTGCAAATTTTGGCTCGCGGTACGAAGCTTTTGCGGGATGCTTTGAGCTTCTGATGTTTCTTGAAAACGGGACAGCTGTTCCATCTCCTCGCACTCCGCTTCTTCCAGGCGGTACTTTTTCTCCTGAAAAAGGCGGGTCTGCTGTCTCCGCTTCCGTCTATAACGTTCCACGTTCTGCCGGATACCTTGCTGCAGCGCGACCGCTCTCCTCCAGAGTCTGTCTGCACTCTTCGTCGAACCAATCGTTCCGTCGACTTCGTCCTAAATACCCGACGTTGTTCTCCGCTGCGTCGTTAATGGCTGGTTTAGCTGTATTCCAGCAGTCCTGAAGAGGGGCCTTATCGAGCTCACCCTCTTCCGGCAACGCTGCGCGTATGCAGTGGCAACTTCAGGTTGCTTCAGTTGCTCTCTAGTAGGGTGGTCTAACCGGTAGTACCGAAACCGGTAATACCGGTATTACCGGCCAATTTTGGGTACCGAAAATACCGGTATTAGAGACGGAAAATACCGGTATTTTCGGTATTTCAAATTTTGCTGTCAGTATAAAAAATCTCGAATAATTTTCACATATTTATATCAGTCCAACTGCCTGTAATCGCATATCTGTCCCATATAAACAGGAAATCCAGCATAGACGGGACAAATATACGGTTACAAGCAGTTAAGACTCATCGAGCAAAAAATACAACAATTAAATGCGCGCATGAGTAACTTTGCCAAGTAAGCATCATTGACGCTACAACAAAAATCCATCAACATCGTCATTAATCATACCTGTTGCTTCATTCTCTTAGCCATTTGTCAAACTGCAAATGACTTTTTATTCAATGAACATTGTTGATGTCGTCGAGAATTTTCCCGCAATGTATGAAATTGTGAAATGGGTATGAGCAGTAGTAGTTCTTTTCCAGAGATCAACGGTGAAAAATAAATTCTGCCAAAATGTGTCCGTTCTGAATTCGAAAAAGAATTTGAATTAGTGGCTGATGCTAAGGCACGCTGAAATAATTCAAGCCCTCGAACATGTTCATGTTGTTGTGGAACTACTGCTTTGTGAGTTCTGTACTGTATATGAAGCCGACGTGGCGTTCCAATTTACGTTGGAACTATTATCAAATCAAGCCACAGAAATTTTCGCCACTATTTCGATGCTTTTAAGGAATGAATCCAAGAGAGACGATCCAATTACGACGATTTTTTTGGTTGTTTGAACAATTCTGCCGTGAAGCAATTAATCAGAAACGATTTTGGCATTTTCTTTGCGACATCCAGAGTTACTTTGATTAAGCAATCATTCCTGATGCGATCGTTGAAACTGAGACAACGACCGTACCTGACGATCGGTACGAAGAAGATGCCTTTATGGATATTTTTCTGGTTTATCGTTTAAAGAACAACTTGTGAAGAGACTGTAGCAGAGCAAAACACTTGCGTTGCTGGTGACAAATACGTTGACGCCAGGATCCTTGCATACAATCCGTAAGGAATTCTCCTACTATGAATCGGAAGGGATTAAGGGCAAGTATTTGACACTGGTTTTCGACGGTCTTGGAATTATTCATCCTACTTCGGTTGAACCAGAGAGGGCATTCTCAGTAGTTGGCAACATTGCTAACAAAATCCAATGCGGATTGGGAGATGAGTCGCTCAGTATGTAATGTCTACTTAAGTTTCACTTTGCCCAGCTCAACAAGCAATGATTTTAACATTTGAAGCTTGTCAACAAATATTGTTTTGCATCCAAAAGTCCAATTCAAAAGTTTTTCTTTTACTACCTGAAATTTTCACAAAAACCGGTATTCTACCGGTATTACCGGTATTGACTCCATCAAATACCGAATACCGGTATTTGACAAAAATGGCCAATACCGACCACCCTACTCTCTAGGTCGTACTGCGGCGGTCGTCGTACCGAACATTGTTGATGACGGATAGTTTTGGGCGCAGTTTAAGTTTAACCATCACCAGATAGTGGTCAGAGTCGCTGTTAGTGTCACGATATGTCCTGACGTCGATAATGTCGGAGAAGTGCCATACATCAATCAGAAAGTGGTCGATTTGTGATTCTGTCTGCAGTGGTGATCTCCAGGTGTACCGATACGGAAGGCTGTGTTGGAAGTAGGTGCTGTGAAAGGCCATATTCTTGAAAGCGGAGAAATCAATTAGTCGTAGGCCGTTTCCGTTCGTCAGCCGGTGGGCGCTGAATTTTCTAATAGTCAGTCTACACTCCTCCTCTTGGCCAGCCTGAGCGTTCAAATCTCCTATGATGATTTTGACGTCGTGGCTTGGGCCGCTTTCGTACTCACGTTCCAGCTGCGCGTAGAATGCGTCCTTATCATCATCAGTGCTTCCGGAGTGTGGACTATGGACGTTAATTATGCTGAAGTTGAAGAACCGGCCTTTGATCCTCAACCTGCACATTCTCTCGTTGATCGGTCACCACCCGATCACGCGCCTTTGCATATCGCCCATCACTATGAAAGCTGTTTCCAGGTCGTGTGTGTTGCCGCAGCTCTGGTAGATGGTATGATTACCTCTAAACGTTCGCACCATTGATCCCTTCCAACAAACCTCCTGCAGCGCTACGATGCCGAATTCACGGTCCTTGAGCACATCGGCGAGTATGCATGTGCTCCTGATGAAGTTGAGAGATTTGCAGTTCCACGAACCGAGTTTCCAATCGCTAGTCCCTTTTCGTCACAGTGGTCTTCGCCGATGGTTCCGTTCCGTACTCTCTTGTTGATTGTTCGTTGCGTGAGTTTTTTTTAAAGGCTGGCTTGCAGGGCCTGACACCAAACCCCCTAAATTTCCGGTGGACCTTGGTACACAGTTTCACTTAGAGTCCCTCGCTGCCTCTCGGACGATGATCAGCCGCCCCTAACATGGAGAACAGACGCGGCTGTGAGCCGCTCCTAACATGGAGAACAGACGCTTAGTAAAATTTGCAGAGGACAAAACTAACGACCATAGTTCCCACCGTGGTTGATTACCTGATCTTCCCTAAGGTTGCTCGTATCCCGGCCAGCTTCACGAGGATGTAAGGATAGGATTTGCTGGGTAAGAGGCTAAAGACCGCGAGATGGGGTCTATTTTATTCCTTCAGGTACGCGAAGTACCAATGGTACGCTTTACCCAGCATTTGCCGTGCCGTGGCATTGTACTTGTCCTTTGATATCATGATGTTTGACTCACCAACAGATGAGTCGCAAGACTTTTAGTAAGGCCATTCGGTTGCCCCACTCGACTCCAAGATTCCTGAACCAGGTGGCCAATTGTAATTCTCTTTCCAGTTTTACAGACTAGAGACCTAACCGGTTCATTTGGTGGATAAATCGCCAAAGTCGGTTGTGAATCAAAGGAGTAATGATTTTTTTAATTTATTTTAGTCACTAAAAAGTATCTAGGGAGAATGAAGGTTAATTGACCCTCCCCCCAAGGTTGATGCGATGGGTGGGCTTACGCCATTTTAGCATTGGGGCAGGAGTGTCGTAGCGTAGTATCGTTGGTTGGTCCTTACATATCGCTATTGACACCTCGAGAATGCCTGTGGAGTGTAAGGGTGAGCACCCAAATAAGACTCACACGGGGCGAGTGACATTTGTAGAAGCTGCTTCGGCGGCAGGGTGCGAACATCGATTTGATGAGTCTGATAGTACTTTACGTGGACCAGAGTCATCAATACGTAGTAGAATGCTTACCTATTGATGATGTTAGTCTGCGTGGAACTGCTGTTGGATTCGTCCGATCGACGTTCGAGTTTTTGCCTACAGAAGGGTATGGGTCGTTTTGAGAAATTGGTATTGACCGAATAAAATTTTAAAACGATCTTTTTGAGCTTCTTTTGTTTGATGGGAATTGGAAATATGATTCAAACCCTATTCACTTATTCAAACTTTAAAACAGACATTCTCCATGTAAAGATAAGGTGAAGCGTTGGAATTACGGCATTTTCTCGACTTCTATGGACATAGGCAAGTTGTATTTGTCACCAATATACAAATGTTGAATGAATCCTAAGCTCTGAGACTTCAATGTCCCAGCTGTGTCATAGAATGTCAGCACTGAGAGAATGTTTATTTTTTTTTGATAACCGTAAATCATCTTCTTCAACAACTTCAAGAATAAATACATTCCTCATTATCGCAATTGAATCTGTTTTCTTACCTTCTTTCAATTGTTTGCTGTTTTTTCAGAGGTGGAGTAGCACTCTGCTTATCGCCACAGGGGCGCCGTAACGGCGAAGCATTAGTGCGGTTCGTTTCGCAGGAACACCGTGACATGGCGCTCAAACGACACAAGCATCACATTGGCAATCGGTACATTGAGGTACGTTGGTCCAAATCGATTGCACAGATTCCGTTTTTAAACTAAAGATTTGCAATGAAAATTTCTACTTACCAGGTGTACCGCGCATCCGGGGAAGACTTCCTAGCCGTCGCCGGCGGAGCATCGAATGAGGCGCAGGCGTTTCTCTCCAAAGGTGCTCAGGTCATCATTCGTATGCGAGGGCTTCCGTACGATTGCACCGCCAAACAAGTGGTAGGTTACGGCTAGTACTCCGCGTTTTGAAGGACAATTCTAATCGTTGTTTATTTTGTGTAGCTCGAATTCTTTGCCAATGGCGAAAACAGCTGCACCGTGCTGGACGGCTCCGATGGAATACTGTTCGTGAAAAAGCCGGATGGTCGGGCTACCGGCGATGCGTTTGTACTATTTTCGCAGGAAACTGATGCCCCGAAGGCGTTGTCCAAGCATCGAGAATCGATCGGACAGCGCTATATTGAGCTGTTCCGGTCAACGACAGCCGAGGTTCAGCAGGTGAGTTTAAAATACTTGTTTTGGAGGTTTTTTTAGAACTAACTTGTACTAAATTGAGATACTGTTTTAAAAATTGACATTGCTTAGAAGGAAGGTTTATGGTAAGAGAATCATTGAAGAGGATAAATGAGTCTTTTGATGGTGACATTTTTTTTTCTATAACAGGTACTGAACAGGTCGATGGATCCTAAGACGTACGAGCCGCCGCAGCCACCATTGATTGCTGCATTGCCACCAGTGCAGATGCCGTTGCTACCGCAGCATGTGATTACGAGTGGCACGGAGAAGAACTGCATTCGATTACGAGGGCTACCGTACGAGGCTAAGGTGGAACACATTTTACACTTCTTGGAGGACTTTGCTAAGCACATCGTCTACCAGGGAGTGCATCTAGTTTACAACGCACAGGTAGGTGTTGCTTGCATGTCTCTTTTTTATTGTGTTTGGGATACATTTCTAACATTTGGTTGATGGTAACAAAATGTTATTTTTGTGGTTATGTACAGGGTCAGTTTAACGGGGAAGCGTTCATCCAAATGGATTCGGAGACAGCCGCCTACCAGTCGGCCCAACAAAAGCACCACAAAAACATGATGTTCGGTAAAAAGCAGCGATATATTGAAGTGTTTCAGTGTTCTGGTGACGATATGAACATGGTCCTGAACGGTGGATTCCAGCAGCCGACGAATATCTCCAAGCCGCCGCTGTTATCACCCGGTATGTTACCATCTGCGCAACAGCCGCCAACACAAACTCAACAAGCACAAGCGCTGTCTCTGCTCCGTTATCCGTTCCACCTCCGCTAACACTGTCGATCCCCCTCCACTCCCCAAATGATAGCACAACAGCAAGCTCATTTTATAGCACAGCATAGTCTGATGGCTCGCCAAGCCGCCGCCGCTGCTGCAGCCGCCCAACAACAAGAGCAATACTTGTATCAACATCTTGCAATGCACCCAACCCACTCGACGGGTGCAAATTCTGCCGTGGTATCGCAAGCCCCGCCTACCTATGCAACGGCGACGACGATGACGCATCCAACTGGGAGCTACTCAATGACTCACACGCACGCTCCACCTCCTACTATGGCTAACATGAACCAAGGAGCTGGCGGTATTCCAAGTCACCTAGCAGCGGGCGGTGTTCATGCTGCCCAATATCCGCAGTTTGTGTTCATGCCACGGCATATGGTTGGCCCCGGCGGATTCCCTGTTGGTTTCATGCCACCAGGCATGAGTCCAATGCACTTTCCTGGAGCGGCCACCGCTGCTGCAGCAACCGGTGGCCTTGCCCAAACCGCAATTGCTACTCCAACCGGAATTGCACATCCCGGTACACTTAGCCACTCGGCCGCCGCTGCCAACGCTCAACAACAGCGTGCCGCTGCCTTGACGGCCAACGCCGCCAGTGCTATGCTCCCGACAAGCATTAAACGCTCCTACGACAATGCGTTTCGCAACGACCAATCCCAGCTAACAGCAACCACGGGCACGAAACGTGCTTTCCATGGCGGTAATCAGGCGGCTGCGGCAGCTGCTGCGACGGCGGCTCTCTATACGCCCTATTACCATCCCCACATATGAGGGCAGGGTGTTGCGTTACGTTAAATTACTTTTAGGGAAGCTGTTGTCTTTAATGATCAATTCAGTACAATTGTGCTAAAATATTACCAATTTATTTTTATAGTAACTTTTGCCTTTTTATTAAATTATGAAATCATTCCAATAGTTTATAGTTAGATACGCTGTAATATCTAAAAACGAATCATTCCATCCACTGCTTTTGATGCAGCTACTGTTATTTAGAACACAAAGTTGTTGACTACAAGACATTTAGAGCGCGGTTGTGATCAAACGCACCCAATCAAAGAAGACTCTCTTCCAATCAATAGACGCTACTAAAAGTACTTATTAGAAAAATGATTCATATACACTATTTCACATATATTGAAATAACTTTGTTTATATATTATTGAACTCTTTATATACACAAAACCATTCCATAAGCGAAAAAGTTGTGCTTACATGACATGAATCCCTTCCTTGTCCTCCCACCGTGATTTCCTTCTCCACTATCTGACTTGGTTTCCGGCAACTAGAAAACACAAAATGGAACAGTCTAATCCTACTACGAATTAACACCATCCTTGGGGGTTGTTTTAATTTCAATCCCTGCTACATGTGATCGAAACACTTACACCAACACAAATGGAACGTGTTTGAGGGTACTTCATATAATAGTAATGATTGCTGCTGTGTGTTTATGTAAAGGCGGTTTGCTGGGTCTCATCCTACCTTATAAAAATCCATTCAAATCAAAACACCGGGGGTGTCGGAATTATTATAGCTATTATCGTTATGTAATGTAATTTCGTTGTAAGGCGCCTGGATCCCCAGAGGGTGAGACATTATAGACTGGAGAAGGATTAATCGTGAATGAGCATTTGTGTGAGATGGTATACTGCAGCTCTTATCACTGATATTTTTTGCAATGTTAGGATTAGTACTTTCATTTATATGATTAAAATGCCTTGTTAGTGAATTCTAAAATCTAAGACTAAATCACTTAAGGACTAAGTTTTGAGTTTTGTTTTTAACCGTTACTGTTATCCCTTTTCCGTACACTGAATCAAACACACGCAATACATTCCACGACATACATCAAATTTAGTTTACAAGGATAACATTAGGTACTTAATTTTAGTACAACTATCTAAACATATTCCAATTAAAACAGCCACTGAAAAGAAAACGCACACCACGCATTTCGAGACATTGTGATTGTTTTCTTATTAACACTCAAAAGCATTAAATTGGTCATCAGAAAACTAATTAAGGTTACTTAATCGCATTTTTTTGTCTTTCCGAAGGAAACGCGCTTGTTAAACCATTGAAAGTGCGATTAAGTATCCTTTTCGGGTATATTGTCACATTGCTCTCGTTCTGTTGTAGATGAAATTCAGCCACTCAAAAGCTACATTCCTAATTCGTGCGATAAGGCCTCCTTGTCGTAACATTGCGCACACAAACTTACACTACAATTTACACTGTTGTTGTTGTTTGTTGTCTTCCTAAAAAAACAAAAGAAAAACGAAGTTTAATGTTTTAGTGTAAAGCTGACGGTGAAAAGGGCTTAACTGTGTCGGTTTGGATGGAACGCGATCAAAGCTGCGTGCAAATACGAAACTGGATTGTTCCGTTTTTTCTTTGAACCGTACTAAAAAGATGTAGTCCTACGTCATAACTACACTTATTTATGCAATCGTTGACGCACGCAGCTTGTCGTGTTTTCTTGGCTATGGAAAATGAAAAAAAGGTCAAACGAAGATTAAACTGTACTTTTTCTTATATAAGTGGAGATTTTTTGTTGTTTAGTATAGTTTTTCGTAATAATTAAATGTTGTAAAGGCAGAACGGGAAATTCGAACGCAAGAATGTGTGGTTGATGGGCCACTTTTTTAATTTGAAACTTTTATGGATTATCGTTTGTTTTTACTATCTGTCACTACTCCTATCACTATTCTATAACTTTACCATTCATATTCAAAATACATTTCTGTTTCTGAATTTAAGTTATGGCACCCGTCCGTGTATCGGTTGTGTTTGGGAGGCATGTTTAAATTAGTACAAAACACCGAAAAGGCTTCGTGTTTGAAATTTCGACTTTCTGTCTTCCCGGAAATGTAGAGGCAGCATCGATCACAGTTTTCAGAGCGCTAGAGGTCGAAAAAGGCAAACTAATGATATTGTTATGTCTGTTTTAAATTGAAGAGAACACCAATTTTATCTTTTTGCTCAGCTAAATAGTTCTGTTTATTTTTCTTATATTGTGTCCGTAAATAAGCTTAAAGATGTACCAAGTAGAATTAATATTTTTTCATCGATTTATTTTTCATATTTTATTAATAAGCGGAGAAACTTTAATACAATTAATATTATATAACAAAAATGAAACATCCATAATGTGGTTGCAGTTTATTTATACCCATCTGCTCTTCTGTCCTTTCTGTCGTGCATCGCTATTCGGTTAGGTCTGTTTATAAGCTTCTATTGGTTGAAAGACTAATGTTGGTTCACTTTAATTATTTTTGTAAAATTTATATTCGAAGTCAATGTTTCAAAAGTTATAGTCTTCTAAGATTACGGACTTTATTATAGCTTTATAACGTCTGTTCCGGGAATGGGTTGGAACGTTTTCGGATACTTTTTGAAGCACGCCGTTTTAGGTTAATGCGAGCTCAAAACTACAAGTTTATTTTAGATTTAGTTTAGATTTACAACTGCTAGTTTAAGTAGGTTACTTACATTGGTCTCCTAGTTCTAAATTCACTTTTAATTCTCAGGATGACAGTATAATATTAGAAGATAATATAACGTTATAATCTTGTCTAGCTCTGCCTTTTTCGTGTTGGTGAAGAATGGTTTGAGAAAGACGAACGGAAATTGAGATGACAAGCACTGACAGCTAGCCGACTATGACGTCTTGTTGAGAAGTGCAGGGATGTGCGCTATCGTGGGACAGTGGCGTAGTTTCGCCCCAACATCCCCCGACCCGTAATGCATCTCCAGCGATTTCGAAGGAGCTGCGTTACCTCCAACTCCATAATCGTTCGGCTTCATAATGTCCAAGATGGCAACCTTAGTCATCGGTCGTCGCAAAACTCCTGCTGAAGTATGCACCAGCACTTGTCGGCTTCGCCCATCTCGCCCTTTCACGACCGAAACAATCCTACCACGAAGCCATCCATTCCTGACGGATGCGTCAACGATAACAGCCAAATCTCCAACGTTTGGTTCCTTCGATTCACCGTACCACTTCGTTCTGTTGGCAATGGTAGGGAGATACTCCCGCACCCATCTACTCCAGAACTGGTCGATCAGATTCGTTGTCAATCGCCAATTAGTCCGGAGACACTCTGGACGATCCGGGATGGAAATAGGGGGTTGAGTAACACCCTGTGAGCTCAATAACAAAAAGTGGTTGGGCGTAAGCGCCTCCTGCGTTTCTGATTCCAGCGGTACATACGTTAATGGTCTTGAGTTGACTATCCCTTCCGCTTCGACTAGCAACGTGATAAAGGTTTCGTCATCCGGGTTTCTGGTAGTTGTTATAGATGAAAAGGCGATTTTAATGGATCTAACGAGCCTCTCCCACGACCCTCCCATGTGGGGAGCTGATGGTGGATTGAATATCCACTTGGAAGCCGCGTTGGTGAATATTGCAGACAACTGATGGTTTATCCCCTGGATTGTATGCTGCAACTCGCGGCTGGCACCGATGAAGTTGGTGCCGTTGTCGCTTCTAATCTCCAAAGGTGCTCCTCGTCGCACGATGAATCGCCGGATGGCCATCTTACACGCTTCAGTGGACAGAGAATGCACGACCTCTAAATGAACGGCACGAATGGTGAGGCATGTAAACAAAGCCACCCATCGCTTCGCCAGAGATCGTCCGACTTTGACTTGGATGGGACCGAAGTAGTCCAGCCCAACGAAACTGAATGGTCGAGTATATGGGCTAAGCCTCGCTTCAGGAAGCGGCGCTTCGCGGGGACATGATGGTTTTGCTTTAGAGACTCTACACTGCATACACGTTCTGGATAGATTCCGCACCAATGATCGGAGACAAGGAACGTGGAATCGTTGGCGGACCTCGTTGATAACAGTTTCGTGGTTACCGTGCAGATAGATTCGATGGTACCATTCGACGATCAGATTAGTGAGGCGATGTCCTTTCGGCAGAATTATGGGGAATTTTGTATCGTAGGGAACAAAGATTGCTCCGGATAACCTTGTATCCATTCGAACTACACCACGCTCGTCGAGGAATGGTGATAATTTGTAGAGCCGACTCGTTCGAATTTGTTTCCTCATCCGTCCTTCATTCGCTTTCCGGAGCTGGAGTATTTCGTCTGGAAACTCTGCTTGCTGCACCAATTGCCACAAAGAATTTTCTGCCATGTTGAGTTCATCGTATGTTATATGCGATGATTGCAACGGCTGTTTCGCCGCCTTACGCCGACAGTTGTCAATGAAGCGATGGACGTAAGCAACCGTTCGACGAAGTCTTTCAAACTTTGAAAAGCGATTCCAATCGATGACTATATCGTTTTGCTCCACCAGGTGGACGTGACAAGGCCTAGCTTCTGCATCCGTTGGTTCGAATTCAGCTTGTCTTGGCCAGGATTCTTCTGGCATCCACAGGAACTCCGGTCCTTGGAACCAACGGCTGTCGGCTTTCAAATTAGGTCCGTTTGCCCACTTTGTTGCATCATCTGCAACGTTCGTTTTGGATGGAACATACCTCCACTCTTCGGGGTTAGATTTAGAGAGAATCTCTCCTATTCGACAAGCGACGAATTGTCGATAGCGACGATGGTCGGAGTGAATCCAAGCGAGAACCGTTTTTGAGTCGGTCCAAAATACTCGCTGTGATATCGGCAAGTTATGGCTGTTACAGAGCGTTTTCGAAAGCCTACATCCTATCAGTGCCGCCTGTAGTTCGAGTCTCGGGATTGATAACGTTTTAAGAGGCGCTACCTTTGCCTTTCCCCCAATGAGGGCACATCGGACATTTCCTTTGATGGTGGCCCTGAAGTAGGCAACGCATGCATAGGCGGTTTCGCTACCATCGACAAAGATGTGTATCTGTAGATCCTCGATATCCGCTGTCGTCGCCTCTGGAAAATAGGCACGCGATATTCTCACCACTTCCAGTTCTTTGAACTTGGCCGTCCAGAGCTGCCACCGCTCCAGAATTGACTCGTCGATTGAATCATCCCATCCGGCTTTCGTGCGCCAAATATCCTGGATGATAATACGTCCGTGGATGAGGAAGTGCGAGAGAAGTCCCAGAGGGTCAAACTGGCTCATTACGCAGCGCAAGATGCTCCGCTTGGTTGGGTTTACCACACCCACGTCGATATCGCTGGAGAAAACGAAAGCATCCTCTCTCGCCATCCATTGCATGCCCAGCACACGTTCTATTTGGGGACCGCCATTGTCGACGATCTTCACGGTAGAAGAGTTGGTTTCCCGACCCGTCGGAGAACATTACTTGAATTGGAGAGCCAGTTCCGGATAGTAAATCCACCAAGCCGATGCACCAACAACTTCATCAACAACCCGGCACGCCTCTTCCTCGGTGTCAAAGCTTTGTAGATAGTCATCGACGTAATGTCGACGCTCGATCGCCTCTGCTGCACTCGGATATTTCTCCGCATGCTCGGCCGCGTTCAAGTTCTTCACAAATTGCGCCGAGCACGGAGAACTAGTCGAACCGAATGTTGCTACGTCGATAACGAAGGTCTTTAAAGAAGCTTCAGATTCACCGGGCCAAAGAAATAGCTGACTGTATCGATCCTCGCGTCGCATTTTTAGCTGATGGAACATTTCCATGATATCTCCTACCACGGCAATCTTCCGCTCCCGAAATCCATAGAGTATCTCTGGGAGTGGCTGCACTAAATCCGGTCCTTTAAGCAACATACTGTTCAGGGAGATACCGTTCACCATAGCTGCTGCGTCCCACACGATCCTGACCTTGTTGGGCTTTTTTGGGTTTCGTACTATTCCGACCGGAAGGTACCATATCTTTCGTGGATCAACTGCGGCCAATTCCTCCTTCGTAGCTTCGTGAATGTACCCCTTATGCTGGTACTGCACAATTTGACGCTGGACATTTTCAAACATCGCAGGATTCGCTTTGAAACGCTTCTCCAAACACCGTAGTCTTCGGACCGCCATGGCGTAGCTATCGGGAAATTCTACGTAGTCATAGCGCCATAGAAGCCCGGTCTCGAATCCGCCTTCGACTCTTCTAGTCGTCCTCTCGAGTATAGCCCTAGCTCGCTGATCA
Organism: Armigeres subalbatus; assembly: GCF_024139115.2. NCBI lineage: Eukaryota > Metazoa > Arthropoda > Insecta > Diptera > Culicidae > Armigeres > Armigeres subalbatus. The sequence goes on from NC_085141.1 coordinate 345,084,425, forward strand.
TCATCCGATTCGGGACACCCATCCAATGAAACGCCTACGTTCTCAGCCGTGAAATACTGCTTCACTAGCTCGTGTAGATTGTCATCAGATTCGCAACCACAGACATGAATGTTACAGCTTGCAACATTCGTGCCGTTTGGCATTGATCCATAGATTGCCCATCCGAGACGGGTCTTCGCCGCTATTGGTTCACCCACACGACCTTCACGTATTTGTTGCGTGGCTGTGAGGTGGGTATTTTTCGCTCCTATTAGAATTCCTGGAGTTTTCATTTCGAAATCCACGACCGGCAACTTTCGCAAATGTTCAAAACGATTGGCTAGTTTTTTGTAGCAAAGCGTCTGAGCTGGTAACGCAAGCGAATCAACAGTTCTGACATCCTCCAGTGAGTACCGTTTGCCTTCTCCGATTCCAGAAATCTTCAACTCCACTTGGCGAGAGCCTTCTTCTTCTCGGCTGACGTTACCCGTCCAGGTTAGGCAGAGACGCATTTCAGTACCTTTCACCTCCAATTCGTCGGCTATGCTATTCTCGATGAGCGTGACAGACGAGCCTTCATCAATAAAAGCTAGCGTGTCAATACTACGTCCTTCGCTGAAGAGTCGCACCGGCAACATTCGGAACAACGTCGAGCTTTGCATATGATGAGCATTTACACCTTCAGACACTGGCGTACGCTGATTTGCTTCTTCCTTCTGGATCGTTGGTTTGCTTGCAGTCGTTGCCCTTCCTAACCCACCATGTAATAGTGAGTGATGACGCATTTGGCATCCTTGCACGTCACAGCGCGATGATGATCGACAAGGCTTTCGCCCATGCTTTCCGAGACAGATTCGACACAAATAATGACTATGGACAGCTTTCCATCGATCATCTCGATCCATTTTCTTGAAAACACCGCAATCCTTTACTCGGTGATCCGGATCCCCGCAAACCAAGCAAGTGATCGTCGAAGAAACATTCGAATACTCCACCTTTGGCTTCTCAGTGACCGGTGCACCGAACGAAGATACATGGGCATTCACAAACCCTTTCTGTTTCTCTTCCTTCTTGGGCTTGGCTCCCCTAGGATCCAACGTAAGAGTGACTTCGGCTGCAGCAGAAACAAGACTCGCCATGTACCGGCTGAACACTCGGAGATCTGCCACCAAAAACTGACGCTTGAATGTCACCCAGTCCAGTTTCAGATTCGCCGGCAGCTTATCCACAAGCTCTTGTAGTAGTACTGGGTTCGATAGATGTAGCACTTGCCCCGCCGCCTCCAGATGCTCACAGAAGTTCTGGACTGCCATACCAAATGCCACCACTGTGCACAAGTTTTCCGCCTTCGGTGCAGGGACTTCACGAACTCTCTGAAGCATGGCGTAAATTATTTGCTCCGGACGCCCGTACAGCAGTTGTAGCGTTTGCATCACTTGCGGCACCGATGCAGGTAACAATAGTCGGCTACGAACTGCTTCCAATGCACCCCCTCTGAGGCACCGCTGCAAACGACCAAGATTTTCCACGTCACTATATCCACACGCCTCCGTGGAGGTGTTAAAGGCACTAAAAAACACCGGCCACTCTTCTGGATTGCCACTAAACGACGGTAAATCTTTTGACATAACATGTCTTGCTGCCAGTTGACGAGACGTGGGTGCAGTGAAATCAAATTGCAAGGCAGGTGCACCATGAGCACCATGTATTGAACGCGGAATATATTGATCGGGTTGTTGAAAAGTCGATGGAAGGGAGATCGGGGTGTAGGAGGATTGTGCGTGTATTGTATTTGCTTGAGGATGAACTGGCCCTACGCCGCGGTTATCATATTGCGAATAAACTACCTGGCCTACTGGTACAATTTTACTTATGCTATTTGTTACCTGGTACGGATGGCTAACATTACTCGACTGCAGCGGCAGGCTTCCGAATCGCCCCACCGAACTGATGGTCGGCGGTAGGCACTGGGTGGAGCTGGTGATTCCTGTGTTGACCCAATTAGTTGTAGTTATCGGCGTCGAAGATCCAGGACGATTTGCTCCTTCTCCAGGTTGGAACTCGTGCATGAAACTGGTGGCTTGTCCCATTGTGTTCGTACTTGGTTGGCCTTGCTGCACGTTCGATTGCAATGTTGTGACGGGTGGAATTGGTTGCGGAAATGTTCTTGATTCGCCTCCGAAGAACGACACAGCGGTTGGTAGTGACGGAGCTGGTTGGAAGACTATTGGTGCTGTTTCGGCGATGGGGAACTGCGGTATTGTTCGGTGGTTAACCGTTGGAACCATTACTGTACTAGCCGGCGCTGGAATTTGCTGGATCTGGCTGACAGCAATCAGATTCGATTGATTGACCCCGTCACTAAGACCACCGGTTCCAAATACACTGCTGTTCCCTTCGCATCTCGCATTCAGAATTTCATATCTCGCATTCCACATCTCCTTCTCTAGCTGCAGCTTTCGTTGTTCTAATTGGGTTGTGTGTTGCAATTCAATTTCCCTCAGAAGAAAAGCCTTCCTTTCATCCAGAAGTTTGAGGTTAAGTCGTACATGTTCCCCAACCGCATCTGGACCTCCGGTAGCGCCGCATGTTCCTTCTTGAGCACTTTCAGCTTGCTTACTCGGGACCTCTTCGTTGTTATTGGAAATGGCTTTTGTGACACATTCCTGGCACTTCCAGTGGTCCTCCTTCTTACCGTCGTCGAATCCTACACATCCGTAATGTGACCACTTGTTGCAACCCTCGCATTGCACCATGTCATCGATGTTGTTTGCCAAATCACACTGTTGGCAGTCGAAACGACTGGTTTCTGGCATCCTGAAGAACCCGTTCCGAAGTGTTTCGCAACAATTTTTGAGTTGTGTTCCGGGAATGGGTTGGAACGTTTTCGGATACTTTTTGAAGCACGCCGTTTTAGGTTAATGCGAGCTCAAAACTACAAGTTTATTTTAGATTTAGTTTAGATTTACAACTGCTAGTTTAAGTAGGTTACTTACATTGGTCTCCTAGTTCTAAATTCACTTTTAATTCTCATGATGACAGTATAATATTAGAAGATAATATAACGTTATAATCTTGTCTAGCTCTGCCTTTTTCGTGTTGGTGAAGAATGGTTTGAGAAAGACGAACGGAAATTGAGATGACAAGCACTGACAGCTAGCCGACTATGACGTCTTGTTGAGAAGTGCAGGGATGTGCGCTATCGTGGGACAGTGGCGTAGTTTCGCCCCCAACATAGTTGCAAATTACAGTATTCCGGTTGTACACCAGCCTGTTTGTCTATCCACTAAATTGAACTTCGTTATAATTTTGTTATTCAACGAACTCCATTACAAGGATTTACCAACTATCTATTACCTTCTTTCATTACCAATAGAGCCTTATCTCTCAGCAACACTTTCATCGCTTCCGCCTAGAAGTCTCGTGAATGATCTTAGGTCCCCTATTAGTCGCAAAAAGACTCTTCGGTTATAGGTTATCGATCGAAAAGTACTGTCCTGTGCTGTCATCTGTCGCTGGTCTAAAACAAAAGTACAAATAGCAAATCGTTTAACCAGCTGCCACTGACTATTGTGTATTAGGCAACCAATTAATACAACGACCACTCGGACGCATTATTAACTTCGGAAGGGACGCTGCATCAACAATGTATTGAGTTTGGTCGGCTTAGAAAGTAGTCAAATGTGTATCAGTCATTAATTAGCAGTTATCTCTTATCAGTAATTTTGCCCTCACGTATACGTTTGTACTAAAACTTTAATATTTATGTGCCCATCTCACATCGCATTTATCGGGCAGCTAAGCTACAAACTCTCGCCAAGTAACCTTCTCCCAGATTGGTTGCAGTGCGCTTGAACTGTCACCGTTTGTGTGTTGTCATAATCTCGGAACCAAAACGATAGCAACGAAATTGGTGAAGTGTGTATGTGTGTGCGTGTGCATTGGCGTGGCGGGTTTACTTCACCTTCATTTTCGGCGCAGAACACATTACAAGCAATTAACGCGGTGTAACGGTCGGTGTGTGGTGTGCTCGCGCCTAGTAGGACGGAATGCTGTAACGGAAACACGGATAACAAACAATAGACCAACCTCTCAAAGACGACCACCATGCGCCCTAGGGAACAAACGTATCATCTGGATAGCGGTGTTTGTGTAACCGGTCATACAATAACAAATCGAGTTTATTTGTGTGCGTGTGCCTACAAGCCTCGCCTACTGCGCGCCATTTGTCTAAACCAACAATCGAATCGAAGGATCACTACCTACCTATCAACCACTACTAGCTAAATATTACTACCACAACAACAACTACAAAGCAGCGTGTTTCCTATGGCCAGAGTATATTCGGTGGTTTGGGGGCAAATTCTCTCTTTTATCATGCAATGGTAACATAATATTATTATATAATTTGCATCTACGGTGAGTGTTTTAATTTTTATTCAATTTTGTATCTACAAATTCTTTTGTTCTGTTTTTCATACTTTCTTTTCTTAACCCTAGTTTTCTGTTGTTTTTCCTCTATTCTCTCTTATCATTTCACATTGACTGTCAAATTAACTCCACTTGTTTGTCCTAAGTCCTAACCTGTCGCTACCGCTTATTTTCCATTATCGTTCTTTAGTTTATTCTTTGTTTCCATAAAGTCACCAAAACAATTCCCTGCACCAATCCTTCACGCATTGTTATACTCCTTATTATTCCTTTCCGGTAGCTGTTATCAACACTAGGGTCGGAAGATATAAATTTACATTTAAATTACATGTGGGTAACGGTAAACAATCCTAAACTTATGCATAACCTGTGTCCAATTAAAGTGCTTTTAATTTTAATCTTCGTATTCTGATGGCAATGTTGTTGACTCTATATGATTATTGTGTTTTTAGAGGGTTCTGCTACGGTGTAATAGATGTCAATCAGTGTTGAAACAGCATGAGATTTAGCTAAAATTGAATGGTAGATCTAGTTTGAACCTTAATAGGTAACATCATTGATCATTTTGCGGTAGGATTTATTATCACTTATCAACGCTTTATTAAAAATGTCATCGATCAGTATGACTTTGAATGCTTTCTGGGTTTCATTTGCAATGTTTAGTTTCAGTTTCAGACCTGTTTGAATATGTTGATTAATCAAAAGCAATATCCGAAACCGTGACAATTGACAAATACAAAAAATCTGTTTTAAAGATATAAAAAGAAGTACAGTTTTACAGAAGTTACAGTGTTGGCATACTCGGTTTTCGTCTAGTATTATAGTCGGAATAGTTCCGTAGAAAAGGGAGGGAGGTTGCTAACATCAACCTTGGTTGCAGTTTGCAAACGGCGGGGCACTGTTATCCTGTCTTTTGCTCCTGACTTGCCTTTTCCACGGGACTGACACTTGTATACCTCCACCACAGTTCATTTCGTAGCCAACATAGAAAATTCCGCACTGACAGCCATAAGAAGAATCATGGGAAAGAAAGAGATAGGTGCGTTCCACACTGACAGTTCCATAAACGACAAGCAGAAGAAACGAGACTGCATCTACACTACGAAAACACAACCAAACCATCAGACCCTCGGCCTTTTCTCGCTTGATAGATTGGAGATATGATTCTCTACAATTTGAAATTATCGTGATACGTCTTCCCTACTATAGACACTATCCAGTTTTCCGCGAGCGGTAATGGCCGCCAGCTTGCCTGCGGGTTAGTCTCTGATTTGACGTTTCTGGAGGTCAACTGCACCCACCATTCGAGCATTTTGATCAATGTGGTATATAAGAAGGCTTGAATTCACCGAATCAGCACCTTCTTATATGGAACATTGGTCAAGTTGACCTCCAGAAACGTCAAATCAGAGACTGACCCGCAGGCAAGCTGGCGGCCATTACCGCTCGCGGAAAACTGGATAGGTTCGCTCAAATGTCAAAATCCATCGGGTGAGTGAATTTCATGAACTCCTGCACAGGTCTATAGTTCCACAGGCCTTGTACAAAAGGTCGAAAAGACAAAAAGTCGAATGGACAAAATTTAAACATTTGTAATTCTGTACAAAATCTAGCTAATAACATTTCTTAGAGAATTGTCCTTCTTTATTTCATGGGCAGTTCTTTAACCAATTTACATTGAGCAAGCAGCAACCACCGGGCGACCATTGTATGATTTTTATCAGCTCTCGGGATGATGGAGCTGAATAATTAGTACTTGTTAGATTGTAATAATTTGCAGAAATCACCTGGCGAGTATTGGGTGGAGTCCGCGAGTGTACGTTCGAGTGAGACACGGCGTTAATTTTGAATCAGTGTCGTAAAATGAACTATTTCGCCACTAACCAACGCGACTTCGTATACATTACCTTCTCAATTAATCCACGTTTTCTTTTAATGAGTGTCAAATTCATTTGTACTTTGTCTTGGTAGAGTTAATGGTTAAGCCTATCCTCGCCGTCTCCCTCTTCAGTTGGACAAAAGCCTCCAATACTGCTCTGCGATCGGTTCCAATAAGGTCGATGTCGTCCGCAAAGCCCAGGATCATATGAGACCGTGCGATGATAGTGCCGTTCCTCTGCACGCCAGATCTCCTAATAGCGCTTTCGAGTTCAATGTTGAACAATAAATTCGAAAGTGCATCACCCTGCTTCAAGCCGTCTAAGGTCACAAACAAGGTTGACACTTCGTTTGCAATCTGAATACTTGATTTCGAGCCATCCAGCGTTGCACGATCAGTCTAATCAGTTTCGCAGAAAAACCATGTTCGGGCATTATCTGCCACAGCTCATTTCTCTTGACTGAATCGTACGCTGCTTTAAAATCAATCAACAAATGGTGAGTCTGCCAGTTGTACTCCCGGAATTTATCAAGGATCATTCGCAGGCTAAACATCTGATCCGTCGTTGATCGGTCCTCACGAAAACCTACCTGGTATTAGCCGACGAAGGACCCCTCAAGCGGTGTCAGTCTGTTAAACAGGATACGCGACAGGATTTTGTTCGCCGAGTTCAGAAGGGTGATCCCTCTGTAATTGGCACACTCTAGTCTGTGCCCTTTCTTATAGATTGGGCATATTAGGCCATCCAACCAGCCGGCAGGCAGTTCTTCATCCTCCCCTGATTGATGCAGCTGCTCACTTCCTTGTTTGAGAAGCTTGACCGGGATCTCGTCCTTCCCAGCAGCTTTACTGTTTTTCAGCTCGTTTAGAGCCTTCTTTGCCTCGTCCAGCGTTGGTGGTTCCACAGCTTGACCGTCGCCGACTATGTCCATCCTGCTCCTCAATACACCTTCATTTTCACCGTTCAACAAATCTTCGAAGTGCTCCTTCCACCTAGCTTCCACCATAGTCTTGTCTGTCAGCAAATTCCCCTCTGGGTCATGGCGGCCACTGGCTCAGTCTTATGCCGCGCGCCATCGGATGTTATAAATGTAAGTTTCTTCAGAGGTCCGAACATCGACTCGGATCACTACCTTGTAGTTGCAAAAATTCGGGCGCGACTCTCCAGCGTCACGAATTCACGAAACAGACCATACAGGAACACTTCCTGCGCTGTTGTAGTTACAGCTTCGTGGATATTATTGGTTTAAAAATTTATCATATTATTATTGAAATACAGCCACAGCAAAACGACACTGTCTAATGCGAGTTTGACGACAAACAAAGTATTGTCTTTTGAACAACATTTGACAAATAATCAAACAAAATTTTTAAACATAATATTTGACAAATAGGTTATATTCAAATATTTGTTAATTGTTTACAGGCACATGTCAAATAATCAACAAACGACTAATTTTGTTAAAACAGGCTATGACAAATATTTGTCGATTAGATAAACAGTATTTAGTAGATTCAGTACGCACTGGGCAAAAAGTTATGCACAAATATTTCATCACAAGAATAAATTTGAATTTCAGGGATTTGACAGTCAATATATCGTATATAACTAATTATCACTTCTTCTATTAGCGTGATAAATCAAGAACATTTTAATACCAAACAAAAAATAAAATAGATACACATATTCTCTTTCGAAAGCCGACTGGAAAGAGTTTAATTTAGAAAACATATAAACAACATTTTCTATGGGTCGAATTTCCAGCTTGAGGCGAACCTCCATGACCTACCTTACCCTACCCAAGCACCAACTCCGTAGAACGTATGTGGCCGTCGTCAAGTCGGGGGCCTCTCACTTGGTAAGTTCTACAGCAACAGTTCCACACAACACTTTACGGTAAATATGTGCGCGGCTGGGAGTAGTAATCTTTAGGATTACCCCCACCTTGATTTCTGATAGTAATCTGGATAAGGATTTTAAAAGAAGCATGCCTATCACTAGTTTCCAATTTACGAAATATGCCTTAACAACGCTAACGCTGATTTGTTCTTGGGCAAATGTAGGAATTGTTTCTAGAACGTCTTTGGAAATTCATACTAGAATTTGTTTGGTATTTCAGTCTCAATATATTTCAGAATTATTCCTGAAATTTGTGATTTTTGTTAGGAAATACAGCATTTCTAGAAAATTTGTTACTTTGTATAAGTATTGCACATATCTAGTCCACTGATTATATACGGGGGTAAACGCAGAGAAAGGATTGTCTTCATTACCCAATCCCTCTCTTCCAAACACTACAGCAAGTTGAATCGATTCGCTCATGTTTTTGAACTTCGAACAATTGTTATAAGGCTTGCTCACGACAAAATCTGGATCCCTCAAAAACACGTTATAACTTATGAAATAGCAAAGGAAATACCTCATCATCATGTGAATTAAAAAAAATATTATTTATTAGTATGTACTTGTGATGAATAATGGACAATTCCTTGAGATTTTCAAGTTTTTCCAGGTTTTGTGAGTAATTGTTATCTAAATCGAGCGTATGATCTTAACCTTCCTAACTAATACCAATCCTAAAAGCTGCAGCGTATTTTAATTATCACTGTAGGCTTCTTGAGAAAGGTTCGGTAAAACTCTTAGATTTCAAGTAGAGGTAACTAAAAGTTGAATAAGAAAGAACTTTGTATTCTTTCGGATGGATTTTAGAAACTCCGCATACTATTTAATTGTCTAAACTCCTATTGTCGCTGCAGCAATGAAACCAGTGAAAATGTCTCAGTAGGCGTGAAACAGCCCTACTGAGAGAAAATATGTGTTAAATGTTCCTATGTGTAAACAAATGCTCCTATATGTTAATTCGTTTCATTTTTTTTTAACTAAATTGAAAATTAAAGCCCAATAAGTTGTATTGGGATGTGATTTTTTTTTGTGAAAACTGATTTTTTTAAATCATCCTAGAAGTTATTCTAACAGAAAAGAGTGGTTAGATTCTTGTGGTCAGATCGCCGTTTGAAAGCTCGTAGGAATTGTCAGGCCACTGAATTTAAATCTGGCGCAAAGAGTTTAACCAACTAATTTATCCAATATTTAATTTATAATGTATTCTCGGTTCGAGGCAAATCAAAAAATCCTTCAATAATCAGGATCGTGCTTCACATTCTATTTACGGTGAGCGCAACACCTATGTTTTTCTGAACCTATGAAGAATTTTGGGAATCCTACGAGATTTCTATATTTTTGTAACAGGGCTGAACGTCGATGAACATCATTTGAAATATTTATGAAATCCATTGATATCTGGTAGACCAACAATATACATCAGTTGAATCGAGCGAAAATGGTAAACTTTCTGTGTTATGAGTGTTAAAATAGAGAAGTTTAAAAAAAAGTTAGCCCCCCCTAGAATTTTTCATTAGTTACGCCAATGCATAACTCTTGGAGTAACTTTTGGGATAATTCATGGGTAGATTTCTGGAAGAAACAGCTAAGAATTTCCAGGATAACGTGTTTAAGATATTCCTGGAGCAATTTCACGGAAAAATTTGAAGGATTTCAGTAGAATTATTTAGAAGACTTAGGGCAGGATCTTTCGGGAGCAATGATTGAATTCATAGCAAAGGAGAATTTCTGAATTATTTCCAAAGGAATTTCAAGGGTTTTTGGGGGAGTTCTTGAAGAAATTTCTGAAATTCTATAAGAATAAGATTAATTTGCCTAGGAATTTCTTTAGGAATTTCCGGTGGAGTTCCTGAAAGAATTTTCAAAAACATATCGAGTCGAGAACGATTTTCTGGAAGAGTTTTTTTTAAAGAAATTTCGAGGGAAATAACATAAGAAATTCCCGGAAGAAATTGTAAGATTTTCTGGAGGATAAATTTTCAAAGTAATTTATAAAAAAAATTGGGGATTTTCTGGATTAAATTTTAGGGAAATTTCTTCACGAATTACTAATGGAAATTATGGGAGAGTAGACGTTATTTTTTTTAAAGGAACTCCCGAAAAAAAAATTGGAAGAATATCTAGGGTATTTTTAAAAGAATTCCAAGAAGATTTTTTTTTTGAGAAATTTGAAGAGGATTATTTTTGGAGGAATTCATGTCGAAATTTCTTTTAGTAGAATTTCTGGATTAAAAAGATATTTCTAAATTTCCGGAGAAATTCCTGTAAAAACTTCCGGAGGAACTCATGGAAGAATATTTGGAGGAACTTATGGAGGAATTACTGAAGAAACTCCCTGAGGAATTCTTGGAAAAACGTCCAGAGAAGTTGCTCGAGAAACTTCCCGAGGTATGCATGGAGAAATTCCTGAAGGAACTTCCGTCCGGACAAATGCCGGAGAATTTCGAATCCATGAAATTAATTCACGCCATCGCCAATAAAATTTCAGTCGACGCACAGGTCAGTCAACGCACGCTGTTGTCAGTGCGAGTCTCACGTTGAAGAAGCGCGTACAGGTAAAGTGCGCATGCTTCGCCGTTCCGTTGACTTCAGGGCACTAGGAGCATTGCGGGGACGATGCGTGTCGAATCCAATGTGGTTTTTTTTTCTCAGCAGCCGTGCTCTGACAAGTACTGCGTAAATGGGAAGTTTACTTCCCCGTGGTATTTACTAACCCAATACGACACTCTTGTCACCAGGCGATGCGTCCAACTTCCTTAGAAGAACTCATTCAATTGATGAGCTTTTGGCAGTTTTGCGAGCACACTTAGTACGGCTTAGTGGCTGTTGTTGCACTCCTGTTGAAGTTGAAGGACGGAATCTCGTAGTTACCGATTCGATTCTGATCACCACCTCTTGAGCCGCCTTGCGGTTGTTGGCGACAATGAACTCAACCGTGTGATGTACCAATTAAGTAATCTGTTCGGAAAGCAGCTCCCAAAGATCTTATACAGGTACGACCGGCGGCACCATGAACCGGTGTTACGAAAACGCAACTTCTTTCCAGCTAGTGGTTGATAAACTAGTGATTGTTTGCTGGGAAGCTTCTGCCGCTTCCACATGTCCGAGCAACTGCCCTTATCGAAGCATCTCTGCCTTGCCGCCATAAAAAGTATAAATGAACAAATTTGCGTTGAATCCTACGTTTATTAGGCCTTCTACAAAAATGATGGGTAGTCGTGGCCAATGAAAAGATAAATGTTAGCATGTTCGTGGTCATGGCCAGTTGTTTATCAGGTTCGACAACAAAATTTTTGAAGAAAATCCTTTGCTCACGGATATTAGCATTAGCATTGTTACGGTGTAATTCGTAGATTGGACACTAGTGATACTCATGTTTTACTTTTGAGATCCTTATCTAGAATGCTATCAGAAATCAAGAATGGGAGTGGTCCTTGATTCCAGTCTTAAACAAAAATAACAAAAGCATGAGGATTACTACTCCTGGCCACGCCCATCTTCACCGTAACTAGGGAGAGGAAGGAAGTGTTGATGTAGTACTTACTTAACGAGAGGCCACCGACTTAGCGACACCCTCATAAGTACCACGGAGTTGGATAATGAGGAAGGTAATCGTTGGGTCAGGATTTGCCTGTAGCTGGCAATGTAACCGTGGTAGATCTTACCCCGTAACACACCACGCAAAGGTGTCTACCCAGCATTACGGGTCGAAAATCCTTTGCTTACGGATATTAAATATTTTCTGACGCATTTGAGAGAATCTGCATGGGGCGTGCTTGGTCACATTTTCAGTTGTTCTTTAGTTTTTCATTTCATTAGTCTGATTTGCCTGATAATGCCGCATAATCTTGTTCGGTACTTTTCCAACAGATAGGTTGACAACCCAAGTAACATTCTTAGTTTTATATCGCTCTTGAAGACCATAATTTACTGTACAAGAATGTTAAAAAAAAACAGTATAAAACCAAAATGTTACTAGGAAAGCTTCCGTCCGATTCTTTTGTTCAATCTTTGTTATATAAACTTTCTGCCCAAGGCAGGCTCGACCAAGATGAATACAGTAGTAGGTGCTCCAATCTGCCAAGTTTGTGGAAGAGAAGAAGGCGGGGGTGAAAAATTCATTTTCAGTGCAAAACGAAAACAAACTCGCTGGCTCTCCCATACTAAAATCCAAGATGGCTGAATTGTGAATTTGGCAGATTGGAACACCTAGTGGTGTATTCATCTTGGGCTCGACTCTACAAAATTATCTCACTGTCCTTCTTTGCGAACAGACACTCGATCAAGTAGATAAGTTGGAAAAATATATATTTTTTATAATAATTTCATATAACAATGCTCCAGTATTGCGTGTTTTATTCAAGTTAAGAAAATGTACATAACGCGATTAACTTTTATTAAATCGGTTTCATTTTGGGCTAAATCTCATGGCTGTTTTCATACCTGTATCATTGGTGTTCAAGAATTAAACCTTCAAGAATATCGAATAAGTATTGCACGGGTTCATTAGCTTTTGGTATTGAAGGAAAAGAGAATTGAATTTGCAGCAAATAACTGAATATTCCCCAATTTATCCCCATCCCGATAAACTTCCTTCTCATCATTGAATATTATGATTTCTTCTTATGTTCTACTACAATAAGCCATATTCGGAAATCTTGCCATAATCACTCTACTAATGGTCTCAATATCTTCCCCTAATTCTAACCACTCGTTACTCAACAACCAACACAGGCGGTACCATCGTAGGAGCTCCGTTCGGTGGCTTTAGCCCGTTCGGACCACCACCGGCAGCGGTCCTATCTCCCAGGGCTCACCCGCATCCGGCATTCTACCCCCAACCGATTCTCTACTGGGGCTACCCCAGCCCCCCGGTTTCGCCGACCACGTACTACGGAGCCCCGTCGGCTGCGGCCGCTCCGCCTCACCATCATCTACCACCGAACATGCCTCCGCATCATCACCATCAACCGGCGTTGGTGAGTCATCCTACTCGGTTTAAATCTCTAGTTTTATCATGGTTATATAGCAATATTATATAGAGCAAGCATCGTCTTTTAAACCTGATTTTATCGCTAAGTAGTCTAACTTTATATTTCTATTTAAAATAACGGTTTTGGGCGATGTTCTTCCATAACGTTCCGTCAAAATTACGAACTCTAATAACCCTTAATACACTTCGGTACATGATTCTCGATTCTTCTCTTTTCTCTTTTCCATGCTTCTCTCTGTTTCCCCAACAGGTCCCAATTGACAGTTATTTCTAACCTCTTTACACCCACACTCACAGCTCCCGGTGTCATCGGATCACCACCTACAGCCGCCGACGAACCCGGTCAGCTCCGTGGCTGGTTCCCCCTCCGGCCGAGAATCACAGCAATCGTCTACCCCGCAACCCCAGTCCCCTTTGTCGCCCATTCCACCGCCCTTTCCTTCGGCCCGCCCTCCGCAACAGCAGCAGCAAGGTGGCACCACTCCGACGCCGCCCCTTCTAACCGTCATACCGGCGTCCACTCTGACGATCCCGATTCCCAGCACTCACCTGCCAGCCTACAGCACGACGTCCTTGTCGCCGACATCGCACCAGCATCACCTTCCCCACCACCAGCAGCAGCATCATCACCCGCAACATCATCAGGGCCATCATGGGCATCCGCATCAGGGGAGTCTGCTTGCACCGCCCACCTACGAGCACCACATCCACGATAAGCTGGTCACCTCCCCGGGCAGCATCCTGACCGCGGCCGGGCCCTCGCTCATCCCCAATCAGTACGTCGAGTTGTTCATCGTTTAGTCTGAGTGTGCATGACGACCATATCTGCCGACAGTAGTTGCCAATATCGGGCAAACCTGAAGATGCGTTGTTGAAGCAAGTTTCGAGTGAATGTTTGTCTTAGTGTATGTGTGTGTGTGTGCGCGAGTCATTCGTTTTGTTCTGCGTGTTAAGAGTTTATTTATAGATTTACCAAAAGCAATCAGAATGTCTACGTCTCACGGCAATCCGGCAACGAGTTGATGTAGGAACAATCGCATTCCAACAACCTAATCCAAGACATACATATCAAAGCTAGCAGTTAAGACGACGAGAGAGAGAAAGAAAGAAGCGGACGCGCATCGTAAATGTAGTCAAGTTTAATCCCACTTTACGAACGTTAAGTACAATAGATGAAGTATAAATTTTTGAGAGTACGTTGTAGTTTCGCAATTTGATTCGAAGCAGTTTATCTAAGTTTAGAAGAGCTGTATGGCGTAGATAGATATTTGTAAGTTTTGCTAAAAGCAATTCATTATTATATTTGCTCAAAGTTTTCACCTAACTGATTACCACCATATTGTGCGTACTAAAATATGTTGTGCTCTATTTATAGTTTAGGCATTAATTGTTAAGTTTACTCTATTCATTGTTTTTTGTTCATTGCTTATATAATATTTTTGTTTTATTTTTTATGGAACAACAAAAGATTTACGTCTTCCAGATATTATAGATCACATAATGAGTCATGAGTTTCGTGAGCAGTGTTTTCTTCAACGATTGATACGCGACCCACTCACACACAAAGTGTTTGAATAACTAAATTTTTGATTGTAATTTTTTTTATAAGAAGCATAATTCGTTGTACCTCTATTTGGTCTGGGTTCAGCAAAACCGCACCAAGCGGATCTTTGACTGACTTGTAGTATTTTGCTCACAAAACGAAAAAACGCTAGAGAAAATTTCATATCAATTCATACGTACATTTGATGAAGCATATCCACAGTTATGAGGTTGAGGGATATCCGATACTATTTGTGATTATTAATGAAAAATGGGTTTGTTGGCGCTTGGTGTGATTCAGCAGAACCCCGATCATTTGACTGTATTGAAGAATAGTGGAGCCTTACCTCACTTACTTGCTTACCTTACCTAAATTGCCAATGGAGTTGAATTCAACTCTAGTTGCTGTTGGCCTCAGATGGCAGCAACGATAAGGCACAGTGTTTGATATCCAATTGTCAGCCCACAAGGCTCGAATTGTGACCGCATGCATCTGTTGATAAACACCTGTTGTAGTCGTTAGGTATTTTTCGCTGATGTGTTTGTTTCATCGATTTTACGTTGGAATTGAAAATTCGGATTTTTGTGCGTTGATAAATCAGCCTGTTTTTTAAAATGTTTCATGAACTCGGAAAGGCAGCCTTTGTCTTCTTGATCTATGCGCCTATGTTGCTCTTGGGACTGCCTTCTGACGCATCTTCCAGCTTCCAACTTTCTCCACTGATTACTGTGAAGCTGGAAGGGGTCGCCGTCGATTTTATTTTACGTTGATGATTGAACCTGCCTATGAGAAGTATTGGATAGCCTTTTGGATCTCTTGCAATAACCATGCCCAGGTGGTAGGGGGTTTGACTGATACTTGGCTATGTTGTACAAAGTGCTCGAACCAGCGTTTAACATGGGCCTATTGCATTGGGTCGTATACCCGTTGCGTCTTTCAAAGCCAGGTTTCTGTTCAGAAGCCTAAAAACACGCCATTCTGCAGCTCGTTCGTTCAGAAGCACAAATCGATTCATTTCAGAGAAAAATCGCTTCCGAATACCAATTTTTCTATTAAAAAATCCAAATGGAATTCCTTTGGGTTTCTGGGTCTGTATGCAATTATTTTGGCTTGTGAACGGAATCCTTTTGCGCTTTCGATTGTAATTCTTTTGGACTATCGATTAGAACTGCTTCTAAACCAAACTTTTTTAGATTTCCGATTCTATGCATCTCCAAACGAAATTATTTTGGGTTCCCAAACGGAAGCCTTTTGGGCCTCCGAGCGAAACCTTTAGACTTCCGAACGGAATCTTTTTGGGCTTCCGAGTTCCGAATGAAAAAAAAAAACAAAACATTTTTGAACTTTCGGTCTTTTTGGTTTCTTAACGAAATTCTTCTGGGATTCCCTTCGGAAGCCTAGAAAGATTCCATTCAGAAGCCCAAATGAATCCCATTTCTCTACCTATTTTAATTTTCTCTGGAATTTAAAATCGAAGTTATTTCTTGTGACACAGACAAACAGGCGTAACACGTAAATTTAATCCATCGTTTATGCATTATTTTACGCGATTCTGCATGTAGAGGCGCTAGCAATCAGCCACTTTGAGATTTAGCGCTTAGAATATCAAACAACTGAAGCGACGTTTTAGTTTGCATTAGGTGCCTGCCAGAGTAGACGCGTCTACGCGACGCCGCGCGAAAACTGCACGCAAAGGAATAACAGTCAATAATAAGGAGCTGTCAAATCGTATGGACACTTCGCTTCGCACTTCGCGTCTACTCTGGTCGCACCCTTAGGGGCAAGCCAAAAAATGTTTTTTTCGGAACCTAACCTCACTTTTAATTGCCAATTCTCTTTTGTTGCTTGTTTTTGCATGTTTGTATGACAGTTACACTCCTTGCACACAGGACGTCAATTTGAAAATGCTTATTAAAACAAATATAATACATTTTAGTCGAAAACAGTTTTGATTTCGAGTTATAAATTTGATTTACTTTTAGACAGAGATGCATTCTGAACAGAACAGGAGCCAAGAACATTGATGTTCTTATAGTTTTAATCTTTCAACACAGTTCAGTGTGCGCTGGGATGGTACAGAAAAACGATCATGATAATAAAGGTTCCCAAGATTTGGAACTATGCAAAAACATACGAGCTTGCTTGATATGCTTGATTTCTATCGTTAGATCCTCACATTTTTCATTACTACTCTTGAACAGTGTGCTGTGTTCAGCTGTGCTGTTTTCATCTTACTCTTGAACAGTGTGCTGTGTTCAGAATGTTTTAAACACGAATACGTTCTCGTGTTCAGAACGGGTCTCTGCGTTTAGTTTAGCAACACGAAAGTTGAATTGTTGATAAGTAGCCTAACATCAAAGAATAATTTATTATTATTCTCTGTTAACATGTGCACTAGAGTGATTCAAATTTTGAATTTTTTGCTCCCCCATGCTTAAACGATTACATTTGCCTTTTTATTAATCCACCTAAATTTTTAGCTAATTTGGAAGTAAATTGAGTGAGCACGCGCGGTTTGAAGTTTGTATGAAAATTGCTATGAAAACAGTAACTTTCATGGAAAACCGTTCCCCAACGCTTCCTTTTAAGCTCTAAGAAAAGTTATTAAAAAAATACTGAATCGTGGGAAATTCAATTTAACACGTAAAAGAATAACATCAATATCAATAATGAGCATTTTTGTTTTCTTCATAACTTTGCTTCCAAACGAGAAATCGCTTCGCAACAATAACTGCCTTTCAGCTTGAGAAGTATTCTGTGAAGGAAATGTGTTGATTATATTTGAATAGTTCATGGGCCACCTCACGGAACGGTCTTCCACATAAGGGTCAGTTTTTACAGTAATTTCCATACAAACTTCAAATGACGTGTGCACAGTCAAATTACTTCCAAAATTGCTCAAAATTTAGGAGGATTCGAGGATTATTAAAATGGCAAATGCAATCGTTTAAGCATCGGGGGGCAAAAAAGTCAAAATTTGAATCACTCTAATGTGCACGCTAACCAGGATCTACCCAGAATCATGACAAAGTGATCAAGATGGCAGCTGAGCGGCCATGCGGCCAAGGCGAATAGCAAGCGTCACTCAGTGAAACGCAAACAAAAAACAAGATAACATCATCTTTTATAACCTGTGAGAGCTACGCATTGAAATTGCTTTAAACTGTAAAAAAATCTAGGATACTGTAATCAGAAAACCAAGTTGGATGATGATGCATTTCAGTCACGAGCTAACCCAAATCCCGATCCAGCTAAATACTTGAAGGAATTTACGGAATTCCATCCAATTTTCCCAGCATTGCTGTCTAGGATGCAATTAATTTTTTGGGTAAATTTCAGGGCTGCGAATGGGAAGCAGTATTAACAACTGAGAACACCTGCCAAATGGATTAAAATGCCATTATTTATATTATTGTATAAATGTTTTGCTTGTTTTCTGCGTAAACTAATTGTTAGTTGAATATTTTGCCTCACATTTTTGCTGGTCTCAAACATTGGCGTAATTAATGAAAATTTATAGGGGGCTAACTTTTTTTAAATCTTCTCTTTTTTTACAGTCAAAATAAAAAAATCATCATTTTTGCTCAACGCCTGACCATAGGAGCTTAGCAAAGCAAAACAAGTCTGCGGACTTTATAAATCCAACCGAAACAAGTTTTTTCTTTATTATTTAGTTAACTCAAAATTGCATGGTGTTTTAAAGAAAATTCTCGAATTTCAATAACCCTAGCGTGTTTTTTGCAAACAAAATTTTTCGGGAAACAGCAGGAAAATTCCCAGACCACTTTATTAGACATGTCTGCAGAAAGAACTGTCTTCAAAATGTCTAGATTTGGTACATGCATAATATACGTTTCATTTGGCTGTTATATTTTGGCAGAGATTTCTTGTATAAACTTTTCAAAAATGCCATGTATCTTTCAGAATTATGTTGGAAACGTAGAGTAAAAAGTTCTGACAAAACTCTGTCCAAGAGTAACAAACAGTGCCTTTTCGAAACTTGAACAATTTGTCCGAAATTTCATGCAATATTAAGACCATAAAAGCAGTTCACTGCCCATGATCGCATATTTGTAACACTCGCATTTTTGTTCATTCTGTAGAAAGCCTGTGAATCGTCCAAAAAGCTTAATTTACTGCATCTAATTCCACTACAGTAAAATAGGCTTTACTACCTTGCCTATCTGTGGTAAGCTGGAAATGATTGAGTTTGTGTGGAGGATTGACAAACGATTTACAAAATCAACCAAAATGCAAATGTTACAAATATGCGATCAAGGGCAGTTCAGCATTACTTCATTCAATCAAAATCTCAGAAATTATAATTGATCTATTTAACTGTTACTTCAATTATTCATTTTATCAGCATTGAGTTAGAATAAAATCGCTGTTCGCACTCCAACTTCCATATAAGCAGATTTCTTACGTATCAAGAGAGCGTAATATTTTTCGTGCTTGGCATTCTTCTTATGCAAAATATAACAATTATTCAAGGTTCGAAGACTTGATCAAATATATTCAAGCTGTTGTAGTTTTTCCAAGAAATAGATAATGAAGAAAATTCATTCTCTGCTTCTTCTTCTTCTTCTTCTTATTGGCATTACATCCCCACACTGGGGCAGAGCCACCTCGCAGCTTAGTGTTCATTAAGCACTTCTACAGTTATTAACTGCGAGGTTTCTAAGCCAAGTGACCATTTTTGCATTCATATATCATGAGGTTAACACGATGATGATACTTTTATGCCCAGGGAAGTCAAAACAATTTCCAATCCGAAAATTGCCTAGACCGGCACCGGGAATCGAACCCAGCCACCCTCAGCATGGTCTTTCTTTGTAGCCGCGCGTCTTACCGCACGGCTAAGGAAGGCCCCTCTGCATATCAGCCCATATATGTTCAGAGAGCAAAAAATGCACAAAACTTATGCAAAGTAACAACTTTTGTAGGAGGGTGTGGGGTACTACGTGATCCTATAGGCTATTGACTTCTCCAAAGCCAGAATCACCAACACTAATGTCACTGTGTAGAATGTATAAAATGAAAGTGGGTGGTAATCCAGTTGCAGCAAAACTATCACAAACACTTTGAAAGGAATACAGTGGAATCACGCACACTTTTATTTATTTGGATAAGTCAATAGAAAGGTCAGTTTTGTGTGAAAGAAACACATAGAGTTAACTGAACGTAAGAACGGCTTATGGAAATTTGCCACAAGAAGTCGGTATGAATTTCAAAAGGTCGCCTTATGAAAGATTTTGATTAAAAAAACGAAGTGCGGCAGACGAACCATGAGAGTCGGATCATGATTCGGGCTAGGATAACAATGCATAGGACTTTGAGAAAGTTACAGAGCAACATAATCCATCGCCAGTTACCGCATACAGTCAGGTCTCCCTTTTTGGGCACCTCAACTAAGTAAGATACCCTGCATTTAGTCAACCGGGATAGTTCCGGTACCCCAGATATGGCTGGAACTTGTAAAACTGTTTGATGTGCTCGAACGGGCGTTTCAGCTGGTGACAGGAATCGATCCGTTGCGAGATATTTTTCGATTAGGAGGCAAATGTCTCCTTCATCGGCTAAAGAATCTGTCCACGCTCGCTTATCCCGTCGGCATAAGCGTTTCATTTCTCCAGAACCGAGTATTGTTGACGGACTAAAACTCTGGCTCCTCTGGTATTTTTGTTCACTCTACGGCGGCCTTCACTTCTCTTTGTTCCTCTGGCTTCCTCCAGATTTTATCGGTGATCTATTGTTTTCTATGGGTGCACCGTTCGCTTAGATTATTCTCTCTGATGGTGATCCGAAGACATTCTTGATGGTGGTCCATTGCTCTTCCGCGCTGTCACTTCCCGGAATCTCTGCAGCGCGAGTCTCCAGTTCTTACAATCTTTACAAGATACGATCTGTGCCGTGTAAACAATATAGGCTTACTATTCTTCGATCGTCACCAACGAATTGATGTTCCAATGAACTAGCATTCAGGCTGATCGAATGCCGAGTGAAATCCCACTGAACTCGAAACCATCTCCCCGTGTTAGCTTGAAAATACTTCACCGAATGCACTTCAGAATTCCACGATTTTTTTCTTCGGGATCGTTCTCCGGTATATCGTGCACTTTACCTTTTAGGGGTAACTGAGGCCTTTTGTCATTTTTAGCTGTGTTCCAGGAATATTTTCATGAATGTTTACTACTGGACTGGTAGTTCGAGATCCAAATTACATAG
The DNA here is from genome assembly GCF_024139115.2 of Armigeres subalbatus. Taxonomy (NCBI): domain Eukaryota; kingdom Metazoa; phylum Arthropoda; class Insecta; order Diptera; family Culicidae; genus Armigeres; species Armigeres subalbatus. The sequence continues at coordinate 345,105,381 of NC_085141.1, forward strand.
GGAAACTGTTCCGATCCCCATCTCAATGTACATATATCCATCTCAACGCTAAACAAAGAAATACGGCACTAAATTCGTCGCTTCTTTTTGTCAACATGCGTGCTCACTGCTGAAAAAAATCACAAAAATAATAAACAAACCAAATTCCTTTCCATTGCTTTGTTTTTGATGGGATGGAAATAGGAGCTATGAGATGAAGTGGCGAACCGTCCCCTACGTTGTAGTAAATACTCTGGAAACACTGCTGAAAATGTACTAAAAAATGTCAAAGGGTCGTTTTGCCCCGGGGGGTGCATATTACCCCAGTTTCCCCTATATACACAACAATCTTCCATGGTGGTGCGAAGTTTTTACTTCTTCTCCGCCTGCTCAACTTCATGCTTCTTATCATATATTGTCGGCGTAGCACCAAATTAGAATTCGGAAATCTGGACTTCCGAACCGAACTGTTTTCCGAAGTTTTATCCCTCAAACTAATTGATGCGTTGTTTAGCGCATATTTAGGCGAATCTAGCGCACTACTTCCGAAGTTGGGGAAGTTGCCTGTATCTGGAAAACAATCCAACTTCGGTATAAAAAGCGTATTAACTTTGTTTCGGATAGACAATATGTAATTGCACTATTCATTGTGCCTGAACGGCCTGAACCAAGTTTTTTTTTTCACATATCTATATCTTTATGACGTACGCACGCTGTTTTTATGCAAATAATATACCGTAAGGATTGCTTGCTTCTTATTGTTAACATTTCGTTGAAAAAGGACAGACTCGTCTCCCCATCTATTGGATCGATCTGTTGAATAAGGGCTAGATCATAGTATCAGCATCATCGTTTGTATTTCAGAACTGAATTTTAATACAGTTTTTAAGCAAAGTACCTACGGTTTTTAGCATTTTCAAAAATGCTATGTTGCTCTGTAATGGTAAAGCTTGCCAATAAGACCTAATTAAGGGATTTCCATTTTGTCCCGTATGGTCTACTATCTACGGCATTTAGATTATTTTAAATTGACAAGTGAAACTACATTCTGTATTAGGCATCCGTCTTGGAGTGGGTCGCATTCAATTGGAATCAAGATCGAAAGCACTGCAATCTAATGCAAACAATTTTGCCACTTATTTCGCATTAAAACTTCGCTTAACTTAATTTATGAAATATGTTTAAGTTATCGTGTAATAAATTATGATGTTTGAGCAAAATTAAAAAATAACATTCGGAAGCCCCGTCAGTCGTCAGTAAATCTTACTACAGTGATACAAACATAGCGAAATGAAAACCTTAGAAAAGACTTGGAGACTTAGATATTCTATAGGGAAACCATCCAACGCAAATCTCGAATCGAAGGTGCTTTTTGTCCTCTGACGGCGGCTAGCCAAAGCAAACGCAAAGTGAATAGCATTCAACTAAAACTGTACTATTTTGTTAAATAATGCATAAATTCTGTAGTTCTAAACCAATTGTAAATATAGTTGAAAACGAAGGAAAACATTTGCTCAATCCTAATCCTAGCAATAATGCCAATCGCAACAGTGAAGCAAACGAATCGTTACTTACCCAAGGATTTCAAATCGAAAACAGTTGTCATAGATTTGTTCCATTACTTGCTCGTTTACCAAACGATATTGTTTTTTCGGAAGCACTTATTTGGTAATGATTGCCATTATGCTCGTCTGCTATCAAGCATCCTGATATATGATATCTGTTATACTTAAATGTTTAAAACAAATCATTTTCGATCATGTGGGTATATCAAGAATCCTAATTCCGCTTCTTATCCGGGACAGATAGTTCGATTATAAAGAAACATTATTGTGCAAGAAATGCAAGAAATAAGATGTATATGTCTGCATTACTCGTAATTAACATTTACATCAATTTTAATGGTACCAACATATTTAAAGTCCATCAGACCATATTCTTCGTACTGATTCAAATACCCACATATTGTATGAAAACTTCTTAGTGTGGAGTAATCTTAAAATGGAATGTTTTAAACATTTAAGCCAAGCAAAGTACCAAAATGCATATTCCTATTCCGATTACATATTTCTGAAGTGAAACCTTTATGTGCTCAAAGTGCCAACGAAACAGAACAATAATTTGAACAACGATCTAGCAACAAAAAATGTAAAATAAAATTGTCGTTTGTTTTCACGTTGATTGTTTTTATCCATCTCAGAGGTGACAATAATCGTAAATTAAGCAAGTTCGTCAACCAACCGTTCGCAATTTGTAGACAATTAATAGATATTAGGTCAAGTTTTAAAATTTATTATGAATTTGATGCCAACCATTTAGTAGCAATCAACGAGAACTACTGTACGCGCTGTGCAATAAACGCCCAAACAACAAGTTGATTAATGTTGGTTACAATAAATGAACTTTATTTTTTTATAATAAGCGAACCAATCGTAGAGTTTTTTTTTCATATTGAAAGAAATTCCATCATAGGAAAATTTATTTATTTATTGCTACTATCACTATTAACAATTATACATATGCCAAAAAACAAAACAAGCCCAACAAGGGTTTCGGGGTAGCCAAAAATTGGAAACCTCATAGCTTTTAAATTTTTTTTTTATTTTGAACTTTTTATTTGGGCCTTACACTAAAATCGATTAGAATAGTTATACTTCTATGTACATGCAAAGCCTTCCCTTTACACCTTTCCCCATTAGGGGCAGTAGGGCAATATGAACATACGGGGCAATATGTGCCACCCTCAATTTGAGCTTTGCTTATATGATCTTCAAGAGAATGCTCCACATATGCCTCAACGAGAAAACCGCATTAAAATTCAATCCAAACGTAAAAAAAAACTCTTGAAAATGTAATTTTTCGCTGCATAGTCAGAATTATTATAAGATTTGAATTTTATAAATAAGATTCTGTCACAAAACTGATTAATATACTGGTCAAAAATGCACCACTATTACTATTATCTATTATAATTAAATCTATTATAATTAAATATTGTGCACACAGGTTTGTGCTGAAACAAATCTGAATTTATTATAAAACATTGTTTTTACCAAAACCACTCTCTATGGGACAGTATAGACGTACCTGCACAGAGCAACATATTAGGCCCTAATATGCGAAAAAGTTCAAATTTCAGTTGCCGAATACAAGAACATTATCGTTTATGTAAGATTTATTACGGAATTACAATACGGTATGACTGCGATCGGAACAGCAAAAAATTACCATAAACCAATTGAAATGTGTCTGTGTCAACGGTGAAGAGTGGCAAATCGGTTTCGTCCGTTGTTGTGTGGCTTATTAATCTCATTTTGTATGGAATACTCCAAACTATAGTAGAAATATCATATTCATCTGTAACAGGAAACTTTTCTTTTCTTAAAAAACGTTTGGATGGGTGGCTCATACTGTCCCAATATTGTCCCATATAGTCGAGAGCACACATTAAAATCAATACAATTTGAATTCCAACAATTTCCAAACGCATTTTTCATCATTCATCAACGTAATATGAAAGCTAACACTCTCTGGTATAAGTCAACTACATCTAAATGATGATGTTTATCTTTTCTGCGCTTTTCTTCATGCGTAACCAGAAGTCTATCAACTTGTTTCAAAATTGATACATGCCCTTTCTGGTCCTTAGAATAGAATGTGATCACTAGATATGTTCTGCGTTAGCCAAGAAATCTCAGAAGTAAGACCTTAGAGTCTACACGCGTAACCAAAGGTTTGTCGACTAGGTTGAAAAGTGGCACATGCAGCGGGCTTGGCAGTCATATGGCTACTGCTTCTGCCTCATACGCAGGAGGTCGTGGGTTCAATCCCAGGTCCGTTCCATTCTCCTACTTTGTATCTTTCTCTATATTTCTCATGTTCTAGCAATCGCTAGAACTGGAAATGGACTTCCATATCGTTTCCATCTCAATTCCTATACCTTCAACTTGAATATTCTAACAGTAATCTGCTAGAATTGGAAATGAACTATAAAGCGCGTTTCCAAACATCCAATTAGAAATTCCATCAGTTGCTTTCTCCTATCTATCACATTGGCAGCTCGTTAACCAAGACGGACCTCTGCCTCTCGAACCTAACCCAAAAATTCCAACAAATTCCGCATGAACTCGTGGCAAGTGCAGAGGTATATTCGGCTTGCAGTGGGCGAGTGATTGTATCATCATTTCCTCCCCCTTCCCTACATTGACTTGCATTCTGACTATTGTATGTCCAGAAGACCAAACCAAATCACAGGTTAACGAACAGGAGAAAGGCAAGTAGGCGAAACTAACTGTGAAGGGTGAAGGGTTTCTTTAGTATCCGGGTATTTAGAAGAAAACGTCTGTACACGGTTACGTTCTAGAGTAGACTGAAGTCTCTGTAGTATATGTATGTACCAGCGTGAATGAAAATTCTGTATGTTTAAAAATAATAACCAAGAAATAAAAAAAATAAATAAATTAAAAAGGAAAAAATAATTCTTTAAATTATTTATAAAAAAAAACGGACCACCTGCATTCGAATCTAAAACCTATTTAGCTGAACTGCATACAATGCTCAAATTGAAAGCAAAATAAACGAAATGACGTACGACTACCGCATCGCTAACAGTACATGTTCTTCGAGTATAAAAGCGCATGCATGACAGTGAACTCGTCACTTTTTCGACGGCCGCGGAACAGGCAGCCACAGCTCCGCTCTATTCGGCAGAGCGTGGGAGCCGCCTGGAGAACCAGCTCCGCTTCGATCCGGGCAAGCGGGTGGCACCGCCCCCGTCAGTCGAAGCGTGGGAGCCGACGTGTGGACCAGCTCCGCTCTATTATTTGAGCGTGCGAGCCGCCTGGAGGAGCAGCTCCGCTCTATTACCTGAGCGTGGGAGCCCTTTGGAGGACCGGCTTCGCTTCGACCGGGTAAGCGGGTGGCTCCGCCCCCATCAGTCGAAGCGTGAGAGTCGCTTCAGTGGCTGGTGAAGCGGAGGAGGAGTAGCTAGGCGAAACGTCAGATTACGACGATGGCGTGGACGGTAGATGCCGAATCTACGATGGAAACGTGTGAGTAAAACTTAAAAGCTTTGATAGAGTCTGGACTCCGATGGAAAAGACGGATGTCGACAATTTGGGACCCCGATGGAAAAGGCGGTGGTCTGATGAATAAGAGACCCCGATGGAAAAGGCGGTGGTCTGATGAATAAGAAACCCCGATGGAAAAGGCGGTGGTCTGATGAATAAGAGACCCCGATGGACAAGGCGGTGGTGTGATGAATAAGCGACCCCGATGGAAAAGGCGGTGGTGTGAAGAATAAGAGACCCCGATAGAAAAGGCGGTGGTCAGATAAATATGGTAGGCCTGACAAGTTATTTCCATTATGCATGGCCGAAATCAGTTGTAGGCTGGTTTTTTGCAATTCGAAAATGTAATATTTGATATGCGAAGTAGATCATTGATGCTTTTCTTCTTATTTGGATGCAAGATTGACGTTGGAAAGCCTGACAAGTTCTATTCAAGATTGCATAAACATTTTTCTGATTCGGATAAAAGATTGGCGTTGTAGAGCCTGATGAGTTCTGTCCATGATTGCATGTTTGAAATCAACTGTTGATTGATTTTCGGAGTACTAACCTGAGAGATTTGATATGCGAAGAAGATTGTTAATGCTTTTCGGATTCGGATGCAAGATTGAGGTTGCCGAGCCTGATAAGTTCTATTCATGATTGCATGACCGAAATCAATTGTAGGCTGGTTTTTGAAGTTCGGAAAATTTTAATATGCGAAGACGATCATTGATGCTTTTTTTCTGATTCGGATGCAAGATTGGCGTTGCAGAGCCTTGCAAGTTCTATTCATGATAGTGGGACCGAAATCAATTGTAGGCTGGTTTTTGGAGTTCGAAAAAGTAAGATGTTAAATGCGAATAAGATCATTGTTGTTTTTTTCTGATTTGGATGCAAGATTGGCGTTGTAGAGCCTGACAAGTTCTATTCATGATTGCAAGACCGAAATCATTTTTTTTTGGGTTTGAAGTCTGGTTTTTGGAGTTCGAAAAAGTATGATTTGATATGCGAAGAAGATGATTGATGCTTTTCTTCTTATTCGGATACAAGATGGACGTTGTAGAGCCTGACAAGTTCTATTCATGATTGCATGACCGAAATCATTTTTTTTGTTTTGAAATTCGAAAAGGTTAGATTTGATATGCGAAGATGATGATTAACGCTTCCTTTTTTTATTCGGATGCAAGAGTTCTATTCAAGATTGCATAAACGAAACCAATTGTAGTGTGGTTTTTGGAGTTCGAAAAAGTAAGATTTGATATGCGAAGTAGATCATTGATGCTTTTCTTCTTATTCGGATGCAAGATTGACGTTGGAGAGCCTGACAAGTTCTATTCAAGATTGCATAAACAAAACCAATTGTTTGGTTTTTGGAGTTCGAAAAAGTTAGATTTGTTATGCGAAGAAGATAATTGACGCTTTTCTTCTTATCCAGATGCAAGATTGACGTAGAGCCTGACAAGTTCTATTCATGATTGCATGACCGAAATCATTTTTTTGGTTTTTGGAGTTCGAAAAAGTAAGATTTAATATGCGAAGAAGATCATTGTTGCGTTTCTCTGATTCGTATGCAAGATTGACGTTGTAGAGCCTGACAAGTTCTATTCAAGATTACATGAACGAAATCAATTGTAGTTTGGTTTTTGGAGTTTGAAAAAGTTAGATTTAATATGCGAAAAAGAACATTGTTGCCTTTTTTTCTGATTAAGATGCAAGATTGACGTTTTAGAGCCTGACAAGTTCTATTCATGATTGCATGACCGAAATCATTTTGTTTGGTTTTTGGCTTTTGGAGTTCGAAAAAGTAAGATTTGATATGCAAAGAAGATGATTGATGCTTTTCTTCTTATTCTGATGCAAGATTGACGTTGTAGAGCCTGACAAGTTCTATTCAAGATGACATGAACGAAATCAATTGTAGTTTGGTTTTTGGAGTTTGAAAAAGTTAGATTTGATATGCGAAAGCTTTTTTTTCTGATTAGGATGCAAGATTGGCGTTTTAGAGCCTGACAAGTTCTATTCATGATTGCATGACCAAAATCATTTTGTTTGGGTTTTGGAGCTTGAAAAAAAAAATAAGATTTGATATGCGAAGAAGATCATTGTTGTTTTTTCTGATTCAGATGCAAGATTGACGTTATAGTGCCTGACACGTTCTATTCATGATTGCACGACCAAAATCATTTTTTGGTTTTGGTGTTTGATTTTTGGAGTTCGAAAAAGTAAGATTTGATATGCAAATAAGATGATTTATCTTTTTCTTCTTATTCAGATGCTAGATTGATGTTGTAGAGCCTGACAAGTTCTATTCATGATTGCATGACCGAAATCATTTTGTTTGGTTTTTGGAGTTTGGAGCTCGAAAAAGTAAGATTTGATATGCAAAGAAGATCATTGATGATTTTTTTCAGATTCGAATTCAAGTTAAGCCTGACAAGTTCTATTTATGATTGCATGACCAAAATATTTTTTTTTGGTTTTGGGGTTTGAAAAAAGTAAGATTTGATATGCGAAGAAGATAATTGTTGCCTTTTCTGATTCGGATACAAGATTGTCGCCTGTTGAGCCTGACAAGCTCTATTCATTATTGTGTGATCGAAATCAATTGCAGGCTGGGTTTTGAAGATCGAAAATGTACGATTTGATATGTGGAGAAGATTATTAATCCAATTTCTGATTTGATAGATCAGATATAAAGACTATTGTTATTCAAAACTACAATGGTCGATTTTAGAGTATCAATGTTTAGCATAACATAATAACAGATTTAAAACCTTTGGCTAGAGTACAGGAGAGGAGTATTGTAGTATATGTAAAATGTACCAGCGTGAATGAAAATTCTGTATGTTTAAAAATAATAACCAAGAAATAAAAAAAATAAATAAATTAAAAAGGAAAAAAATAATTCTTTAAATTATTTACAAAAAAAACGGACCACCTGCATTCGAATCTAAAACCTATTTAGCTGAACTGCATACAATGCTCAAATTGAAAGCAAAATAAACGAAATGACGTACGACTACCGCATCGCTAACAGTACATGTTCTTCGAGTATAAAAGCGCATGCATGACAGTGAACTCGTCACTTTTTCGACGGACGCGGAACAGACAGCCACAGCTCCGCTCTATTCGGCAGAGCGTGGGAGCCGCCTGGAGGACCAGCTCCGCTTCGATCCGGGCAAGCGGGTGGCACCGCCCCCGTCAGTCGAAGCGTGGGAGCCGACTTGTGGACCAGCTCCGCTCTATTATTTGAGCGTGCGAGCCGCCTGGAGGAGCAGCTCCGCTCTATTACCTGAGTGTGGGAGCCCTTTGGAGGACCGGCTTCGCTTCGACCGGGTAAGCGGGTGGCTCCGCCCCCATCAGTCGAAGCGTGAGAGTCGCTTCAGTGGCTGGTGAAGCGGAGGAGGAGTAGCTAGGCGAAACGTCAGATTACGACGGTCTCATTTATTGTTCGCCTGATTTCGGGCCATTTGGCTGCTTGGCTCATCTAGGAACGCGCAGTATTGAAATCTGTGCGAATGATCAATGTTTTTTACTTACAGGTATATAACAATTCTCCCTCTTTTAATGAGATATAAATATAATTCAGAGCTGACATTTGTCAATCGATTATAGTTCATTTTAAGAAAAAGTAGTAATAAATTCATAATTGCTTATTCAAGAAACACTTCAAAAAATATCCGATAGTGTAATCACTCGTAATAAAAATCTTCTGAATGGTTCATCTTTCTCGAACGCTTTGATCTTCGTAGTTCAACTAGGGGCTCTATTTGGTTTTCAGAAATACGCCGTTTCCTTCTTCTGGTTCCCCTAGAAGTTTCAATTTCCATTCCAGCTGCTAGGCTACTTGTGATTTGCTCTTCGTTCGTGTGTATTGGGCTGTTGCTCCTCTCTATTTCATCACTCCTTCCCGAAATTCCATGCATTCGTGTCTCGTAATGATAACGTTCGGCCCTTGCCTCGAAAACCCGCTTTTACCGATCCTAATTTGCTGTCGGTGTGCCATTACGTTGGCGCTTCCAATGGATATCTGCAAAATATTTTGAGAATACCATTTAACAAAGGTTGCACTTATCCAGCGAGCGTGATTATGAGGATTATTGTTTTTGTACCACACTTCATCCCCGGGTATCAGCTGGTCAAGAGCATTATTTTTATTGTTAGAAGAATTTCTATCTAGATGCTCATTGATAAACTCATCATTTGGTGGTGGTACACATAATTGTTTTTTATAGTGTTTCTTAGGATTGATTAAATCTAAAACTATCTTTGGTGTATATGAGAATATAATTTCGGACGGAAAATGTCCGTCTTTCGTCGAATTACAATTTCTAAAATTAAATAGAAAAAGATTTATCTGGTCTTCCATATCCAACTCTCTAACCTCTTGATCCATTAGGAATCTCTTAAGGACTTCCTTAACTGTTCTCACCAACCTTTCGGCTTGACCATTGCTTGAAGGATTATATGGTGGACTTTTGAATACTTTTATGCCTTGCCTCTCAAGAAAATTTACAAAGCTAAAGGAGTTAAAGGAGGACCATTGTCAGATACTAATACATCTGGCAAACCGAATCGAGCAAAATATGCTATAAACTTTTTCAAAACTCTATTACTATCTGTTCCATGCCGCATGCTTTCTATTTCAACCCATTTCGAAAAACTATCTACTATAAGTAAGTAAGTACGATGTTCGAAGAAAAAAGTCAATGTGAATTCTACTGAAGGGTCTTGTTGTTGGTATCCATTTGGAAATATTGTTTGATTTTTGAGGAATGACCATGCTGTTGCAAGCTTCGCAATTATTCACGTATTTTCTATGTCGGTATTTATTCCAAACCAAAAACTGTACGGCGTGCAAACTGTTTCATTTTATAATTCCCAAATGGTTCGCATGTAGAAGTTTCAGGATTTTCCTTTGCAATATATGTGGAATGACCACCCGACCTTTATAAATTAGACAATCATCCACCATTTCCAAATCTAGTTGATTTGCATAAACATCTGTTAACGGTTTCTCCAAACTATCAGGCCACCCATTTGTCATATACTTTGAAACTTTTTGTAAAAATTCATCTGCTTTAGTAGCATTTGCTATCATTTTAGAGTCAACTGGCAAATCTTTACTGAAGTTGATACTTTTAATAGTCTGTAAATTCAACTCCTCAGGAATTTCCTGTTGCAATGGAAATCTCGAACAAAAATCCGCATTACCTAATTTATGTGGTGGTCTGTATTGTATGCTGAAGTCATATATTGATAAATCCAAAATCAGTCGTTGTAATCTTGTTACGTATATAGCATTTTTGCCTTCCTTTCCAAAAATTCCAACCAGGGGCTTATGATCTGTGTAAACAGTAAAATGTTGTCCATAAAGATACTTGTGAAATTTCTTGATTGTGCACACTAATGCTAATGCCTCTAAATGTAAAATTGGGTATTTTTTTAGCTGAATTCAAGGAAAATGATGTAAAACTAATAGGCCTTTCTACCTCGTCTACAACGTGAGCAATCAAACCCCCCAAACCATAACTTGAAGCATCTGAAATTACAACTATTTGCTTCTTGGGGTCATAGAACTCCAAGAAGTTTGCGCTGGTGAGCAAATGTTTACTCTCAGTAAAAGCTTTCTGACAATTGTCGTCCCATATAAATTTCACATTATTTTTAAGCAAATTATACAGATGATAAAGTTTAGAAGATAAGTTTGGTATGAATTTATGATAGTAGTTTATCAATCCAAGAAATGATTTCAATTCCGACTCGTTTTTTGGATCATTAGCTTTTTCTATAGTAAATATCTTGTCGGGGCAAGGTCTCAACCTCTTTCCGCTAATAACGTGTCCTAAATGTGTAAGCTCTTGAACAAAAAATTTGCATTTTTCAAGATTAACTTTGATGTTAGCCTTGGCTAAACGCTCTAACACTAATAAGAGTTTCCTTCTGCAATCTTCAACGGTTTTCCCGGCTATTATTACATCATCCAGGTAACATGTCACATTTTGAATACCCTCCAAAACCTTATCCATTACTTGTTGGAAAATAGAAGCACTCGATGAAGCACCTTGTGGCAATCTATTATATTTGTATAATCCCTTCATCGTGTTAATCACAACGTACTTCTTGGACCTTTCCGTTAACTCCAACTGAGTGTATGCTCCTTCCAAATCTAGGGTACAAAAAAGGTACATCCAGCTAAATTTACAAAAATGTCCTGTGCCGAGGGTAAGGGGTAAGAATTTGGGACAATAGATTTATTAATCGACACTTTACAATCTATTACTAACCTGATATTACCATTCCTCTTCATTACTATAATAATTGGTGATGCCCATTCACTTGTGTCTATTGGTGTAATTACTTTTTCTTTTTCTAACTTGTCAAGATATCTTACAACTTTGTCCTTCAGTCTGTAAGGAACGTCATAGGCCTTCTTAAAAATAGGAGTTTCGTCCTTCATTACAAGCTCTGCCTTGAACCCATTAATGGGTGAGGAAAAATTTTTTGTGAACACATTTGCATAACTCTTTTTCAGCTGATCAACAGTCATTTTATCATCAATGTCATTTATGTTATTTATTTGTAATGAATTCTTAAAATATTCTCTCCATTCGGGATAAAACATGTCCAGCCAAGTTCGACCCAAAAGAGGATAAAAATCGTTATCACAATCTATGACCAACAGTTGCATAACAGCTTCTTTACCTTTATATTTCTCAAAGACCTTTGCCTCTCCCTCAATTTTCAATTTGGCTCCATTCACTGCTATTAATTGTTCACAATAACTACGCAAAGGATTATCAAACATAGACAAATATCGCTTTTTACTTATTACCGACACAGACGCGCCACAATCGATTTCCATTTCTAACTCTTTATTCTCAATATTGACTTGTACCAAACACGGATTGCTAATTTTGTTAATTGATGTAACCATCATGCAATATAATTCACCTGAATCGCTTTCGTCATCTTCATCATCATCCGAGTCATGAGTCCGCATACGTTCCAGAAGCTCCGATATGTGCCTATCAGCTGACGGTCCGGGTTTGTATGACTCAACGAGGTTAACGGCATCTCTGTTCAGGTTTTCAGTTTAAAACCCTTTTTTAATATGCCCTTTAACTCCACAATAATTACAGTACACTTGAGAATAGTCGGGCCGTTGCCATTGTCTCTGCCCATATCGCTGATCTTCTCGCCGTGATAAATCAGCTCTGGTACCATGGCTCAAGCGACCTCCCCTCGCAGTTTGTTGTGATCGGTCGTATGGTCTAACCCCCAACCGACTTTTTACCGGACCTCTACTGCTTTCTGCGATACTGTCAATTCGTGATCCCTGATACTGTTTCGCTACATCATACACTTTGGCCAACCTTTCTAGAACCGTACTATTTTGCTGTTGATTTTCTACCATTGCTACCAGATTGGGAACTTCCCTGTGAAGGGGGTCGGCAGTACCGGCATTAGCTTTGGCTACCTCCCACGTCGCAATGATTTTCTCCGCATTAGTTAGTGACAATTTTTCTTCACTCAGAAGCATTTGCCTGAGATGCTTATCTCTTAATCCTGCAATTATGCGATCTAAAATTGCGATCTCTTTGAAATTAGCAAAACCACAAAACTCGGCCTGTAGTTTCAAACTTAAAACAAAATCTTCTGTAGATTCATCCGGATTCTGTACCCTGGTACTAAATTTGTACCGTTGTACCAAATCCGGATCGGTCTTATCAAGGCGGCTTTTAAGTTTGGAAACAATGTCATCCAATGCGACTTCTTCAAAATTACCAGCTGGATAAAGGAGTTTAATCTCCGAAAAAATCACCGGGCCACTCATGGTTATAAAGTACGGCATTTTATCTTCTTCTTTTATGTTGTTCACACGGAAGAAATATTTCAATCGTGTGAACCAGTCGTTAAAGGAATAACCCTTTCGATATGGTTCTAATGTGAAAGCCATACTGGAGGATGCCATTACTAATTACAAAAAGTGATTCAAAAGGTAAAATTGAATAGTGTATAGATTTCCAAAATATAATAAAATGATAAGAAAAGTTCCCGAAACAATATAGAGATAATCAATTGGTGTAAGGTTGTGCAATTGCACGCACGGTTAGTAAAATAATATGATTTGGAAATAAAGAATAAAAACAAAATTAATCTAATTAGATTTTTGTCACAATATAACTGGCAACACTGAACCACGATCCACTATGAGTATAATAATTCAAAATCACTCACCCTTTGGTTTGCCCTACTTAACCCTTAAAGGCGCAAGGCGATTTTTTTAGAAATCGTCGAAAGTATTTTTAGCGTAAACTACCATTAAAATTATTAACATTAAACGTATTTTCGGTTTGTTGTTTTAAAACAACATTGCGCATTTAAGGGTTAAAACCGCAGCTGCTGATGTTCTCTTTCGCTAACTCACGATTCACACGTCTTGTGATAGGAAGCGCCAGTCGCTGCAACAGTCCACTCGATGGACCTCACGGAAAACTCAATTTCCTCTAACGCGTTTTCGTAGAATCGTCGATCTTTCTAATTATGAAGCACCTTTGCACTTGTTGAGGTTTTGGAAAAACACTATCTATTTGGATTCTATTGTGCTTAACCTTGCTCTGCTTTTGAAAAATATAAGAAAAAAAATCACTTTTCAAACAATGCTGATAAGGAACAATACATAATTGTCAATTATTCTTTTGTCAGAATGAAAGATTTCTTTTTGATCACCCCGAAATCTCCCTATTCATTCGATACTCTAGGTTTAACAAAGGATTTCTATTTTCTTGCGACGATGCTCGGGAAGATGGCCGTCAAGCATGAAAAACGTTTTCTATATATTTTGTTCACTTTCGTAGCGTCTCCGAAGAATACTCATAGATTTACCTGCACGTTCCTGCACCAAAAACGTGTTCAGCAATTTCTACCGGCGGAAGCGATTCCTGGTAACTTCCGTCTAGATATAGGCCAACGGGAATTTACACGATGATGTAAAGGTGCTGGGGACTTCGCTGAGAATCCAAATGCCAAATACAATTTCCACTACTTTTTACTCGTCGCCACTATTGTACGTCCAGAAGACCAAACCAAATCACAGGTTAACGAACAGGAGAAAGGCAAGTAGGCGAAACTAACTGTGAAGGGTGAAGGGTTTCTTTAGTATCCGGGTATTTAGAAGAAAACGTCTGTACACGGTTACGTTCTAGAGTAGACTGAAGTCTCATTTATTGTTCGCCTGATTTCGGGCCATTTGGCTCGCTTGGCTCATCTAGGAACGCGCAGTATTGAAATCTGTGCGAATGATCAATGTTTTTTACTTACAGGTGTATAACACTGACGTGGCAGGCGCCAGTATGACCTAACAAATGAGATCACCAGTACTTGTACATTGAAGATGTGAGCTAGTCCCAAGCAAACATCTGTTGGTTCCCTGTGCAAGAGCAGCTGATCTGGTCATAATGGAGTAGCAACTACGAGCAGTCAATCAAGCTCAAGCTCAAGCTCAGCTAGGTTGAAAAGTGGCACATGCTCTTTGCGGTCCTTAAAATAGAAAGTGATCTCTGCATATGTTCTACGTTACCCAAGAAATTTCAGAAGTTAGGCCTTATAGTAACCAAAGGTCCATAGAATAAATACAATAGTTGTACAAGCAATATGTGGTCCTTTGAATAACATGTAATCATAAAATTTGTGCTGCGTTATTCAAGAAATCTCTGGAGAAAGACCTCAATCATACAAAAATCCCTAGAGTAAACTCTTGTGGTCTGCTGGCGTAACCAAAGGTCTATCATCCAAATTCAAATACGGTACATGTTCTTAATGGTACTTAGCATAGAATGCGTTCATAGTATATGTTCCAGATCATCCAAGAATTCTCTGGAGTAAGCCCTTGAGGTCTACACGTGTAACGAGAGGTCTATGAACTTTTTTTTTTTCAAAATTGGTACATGCTCTTTGTGATTCTTGGAAATAGAATGTTTTTTTTTCTTCCTAAGCAATGGAGGGGGAATCTGCTCAACAGACATCCTGGGTTGTCCAGGAAGTGCGGGGTTAGGGACCACCTCCGATAGCAAACGAGGGAGGCAGGACTACGTCCCCGACCCGCTAAACCGTTTCCATTGCCACCAAGCCCATAGTCCCTTCGGTACAACCAGAAAGTAATGCTTCAAAGGGGGGCCAGTGCACGACGCACCCTCGAGGTTAGCTGCGTGTCCTTGCAGCCTCGAACATCGTGACTCGCTTTTTTAGAAGAACACCATGATATCGTGCCAGCGCATTGCCGGTCCACCATATGTCCTCGGAAGGTGGGGAGGGTAGACTTCGCGCCTGCTTCCCTCTGCACGACTGGTATCAAGAATGATGATGCCGCGTGCACCCCAAATTGACCTCTCTGCGATAGGATCTGTAAGACAACACACAGAGGGACTTGCCGACGCGGTGCCTACGCCTACCCCAGCCTTGACGAGGACCCCTTTCCGTCCTCGGGCTCGAAACCCGCCCGGTTGACCGACGCCGCAAAAGCGACGATACCATGTTGTTCTTCGCGCGGCCACTTGTTCGATAAATGGATCGAGTTCGACCACAGGGCATGACCATCGGTATGACCCATGAAGCCGGCTCCGAATTCTCGGACCACCTCTTATTTGTGCCTGAACTAGCCATCCTTGAGTCCATGCAACACCTTATGTGTAGCTCCGAGACGATTTGCAAGTAAGTTAAATCATTTGTTCCAATGGATGGTAGTCATTTTTAACAGGTTTGTTAATTTGATTTGATAATTCATTTTTCTAAATTTGCAGCCAAATGACTGAAATACAGGCTAAACAGTGTACAATAAGCCATTACTGCCGCTAATAACTCGGCAATTGCCATCTCACTCAATAAGGACGATCCCAACAATGGACATAATCTTCCGTGAAACCATGTTATGTATATAATAAACACATAAGAAATTATGAATATATCCTTAGTTTTGTGTTTTTTTTCACTCGCCTTATTTGATATTTTTTATTTCATTCAGTACTTTTCTTACCGGGATCCGCACTAATTTTTGCAGAATGCCTCGGTATGTTTTACCGAGTGCTCGGTAGTTTTTACAGATCAGCACGGTAATAATTGACAATTCGCCACGAGTTTGCAGAACCGAGAACTCGGTAATTAGCTGAACTATTTTACTGAGGTGGCTACCGAGAGCTCAGCTGTTGAGAAATCGGTAATCTCGAAACCGAGCCCGGTAAATAAAATTAAGTGTGTAGGTTGTCCGGGGTAGTGTCCAGACCACATGTGGCAAGCATGTGGTCACGCATTGCGCGAAAACGTGGGCACACGAGCAACACGTGTTCCGCCGTTTCCTCTAAACCTGCGCACACCAAACACTCGGGCGAGGCCGAGCAAGCCAGCTGCGTTACCTGCACTGGGAATTTGCAGCACGCTTAAACGCCGGGCACTTCGAACTCCCCACGGGTTCTT
Source organism: Armigeres subalbatus (assembly GCF_024139115.2). Taxonomy (NCBI): domain Eukaryota; kingdom Metazoa; phylum Arthropoda; class Insecta; order Diptera; family Culicidae; genus Armigeres; species Armigeres subalbatus. The sequence continues at coordinate 345,121,883 of NC_085141.1, forward strand.
GCTGTTCACAGCTTTGCTGGAACAAATCAAACAATTGGGAGGGTTCGTGCAGCGTTGTGCCTTATGTCCCTCCAATCCGCAACGTCGACAGAGCTTGCTTCTGTTAGGGCCTTTGCAGTCCCATTGCTTGTGCCCCGGTTCCAGGCACTTGAAGCAAACTTCGGGTTGCTCGTATATGCCCACAGGGACGACTGGTATCAAGAATGATGATGCCGCGTGCACCCCAAATTGACCTCTCTGCGATAGGATCTGTAAGACAACACACAGAGGGACTTGCCGACGCGGTGCCTACGCCTACCCCAGCCTTGACGAGGACCCCTTTCCATCATCGGGCTCGAAACCCACCCGGTTGACCGACGCCGCAAAAGCGGCGATACCATGTTGTTCTTCGCGCGGCCACTTGTTCGATAAAAAGATCGAGTTCGACCAAGGGCGTAGCCAAGGGGGGGCAGGGGGGGGGCCGTCGCCCCCCCTAAATTGTGGAAAGATTGAACGGGTACTGAAATGAATTCCCTCAAACATGTGCACTTTACGATCCAATCATATACAGAAATAGGTGGTTGAAATTCAAAAGATTCCCAAAACTTATTAGGGCATCCAGGATCCATAATATCTTCTTCTTCTTCTTCTTATTGGCATTACATCCCCCACTGGGACATTACCGCCTCGCAGCTTAGTGTTCATTAAGCATTTCCACAGTTATTAACCGCGAGGTTTCTAAGCCGAGTTACCATTTCTGCATTCGTATATCATTAGGCTAACACGATGATACTTTTATGCCCAGGGAAGTCGAGACAATTTCCAATCCGAAAATTGTCTAGACCGGCACCGGGAATCGAACCCAGCCACACTCAGCATGGTCTTGCATTGGTTTTGCTCTCTTCAGGAAGAATCCGGCATTTCCTTCAGGCATGCATTCGAGAGTTCCATCAAGAATACATACGGAATTTCTTCCCAAAATTGTACCAGAAGTTTCTTCAAAAATTTATGATGGAAATTCTCCGATTTAGCTCCATAATTTCACTTGTAAATCTATAAGAAATTACTTCGGAAATTCTTCTGGGAACTTCTCCGGGCATTCCTCTCGGAACTCTTCCTTTAATTCCTCCGGGATTACTTCCAGGAAATTTTCCAGGAATACCTCCAAACATTCAATAGCGAAATCATCTAGCATTCCAATCTGGAATTCTTTTCGCAATTACTCCAATTACTCCAAGTATTTCCCTAGAAATTCTTACAGGTATTTTTTCGGGAGTTTCTTCAGGTACTTCTCCATGAATTCCTTCAAGAATTTCTTCGGGAGATTTTCCGCGGAAGTGTACTAGAATTCCTTCCGGACTTCACTCGGAATTTACTCGGATATCTGCCAAGAATTCTTCCAGAAATTTCTTCGGAACAATCCGCAGGGATTTTCTTCAGCAATTCATCTGGGAATACTTTCAGGATTTCATCTGGGAATTTCTGCATTAATTCCTTCTGGTATTTTTCTGGGAATTCCTTCAGATATTTTTTTTCGGAAATTCCTTTAGAAACTTCTCTGAGAATTATTTCAGGACTTCTATGTGGGAATTCCTTCAGAAGTGCTTGTGGGAGTTCCTCCGGGAGTATTTCCCGGAGTTTTTCCAAGAAGATCTCCGGTAATACCTCCAGGAACTTTACAGGGAATTCCTGGACGATATTTGGCAGGAATTTCACGGGAAATGGGATTTCAGAAGTTCCTTCAGAAATATTTTTCACTTCCTCTAGGGTATTCCACCGGATGTTCCTCTGAAGATCCACCAGTAGTTCCTTCGGGAATTCAATCAGGCTTTCTTCCAGGAATTCATTTAGCATTTCCTTAGGCATTTATCTACAAATTCCTCCAGAATTTCTCTGGGAGTTCTTACGGGAATTCCTCCGGGAGGTTTTTTTTAAGAATTCTTACGGAAGTTCCTTTGGGAGTTCATCCTAGAATTCTTACGAGAGTTGCTCCAGGATTTCCTCCGGAAATTCTTCCTGTAGTTCTTCAATAAATTCCTCCAGAAGTTCCACCGGCAGTTCCTCCGAGAATTCCTCTGATAATTTCTCCGGAAATTCCTATAGAAAATCCCCCGGGAGTTCCTCCGGAAAATACTCTGGGAGTTCCTCCGGAAGTTCCTTTTCAGAAAAAAAACACCCGGAGAAACTACCGGAGGGATTCTCGTAGAAACTGCTGGTGGATCTCCCGGAGGAATTCCCGATGGAACTGTCGGAGGAGCTCCCGTAAGATCTCCCTTAAGAACTCCCGGAGGAATTTCAGGAGAAACTCCTAGAAGAATTCCTAGAGGACCTCCTGGATGAGCTCCCAGAGAAACTATCGGAAGAACTTCGGGAGGAATTTCCAGCTTAATTTCTTAAGAAAGCCTAAAAGATTTCCTGAAAAAAGCCTGAATAATTTCCTGGAATAGCTTCTGGTGGAACTCCCGGAGAAATTTCCGGAGAAACTCCCGGATGAATTGCTGGTGGAATTCCCGGAGGAACTCTCGAAGGAATTTTCTGGAAGAATTTCTGAAGAAACTCCCAGGGGAATATTCAAAGGAACCCCGGGGAAACTACCAGAAGCATTCTCGGAAACAAGAGAATTCATCTTATAGACAAATCTCGTCTAGCTGAAACCTTTGTTGGGGTTTGTAGCTGGACCATCATCATCATCAGAGGACCTCCCGGAGAATTCCCTGAGGAGCTCGCAGAGAAATTCTCGGAGGAGCTTCTGGTGGAAAATTTATATAAATTCCTGAAGAAGCCTAAATAAATTCCAATTCTGCCGAAATTCCCGGAAGAATTTTCAGAGGAACTGCCGATAGAACTACCGGAATAATTCTCGAAGGAAATCCTAGAGAAATTCTTGGTGGAAATGCCGGTGGAACTCCTGGAAGAATTCCAGGAGGATTTTTCGGAGAAACCCCTGGAAGATCTCCCAGTGGAAACCTTGAAGTTTCCACCGGAATTCTTTCAGGATTTCATTACGAATTAATCTAGGAATTCTTCTGAAAATTCCATTGTTGATTTCATTTTCGGTATAATTTCTGTATAAATTTCCGGTGGAATTCCTGGAGAAATTCTTTGAAATTTTCACAAGAAATTATTCGAAACAATTCATGGAAAATTTTATGGAATTTACACAAGAAATTCGAAGATTTTTCGTGAAATTCTCAGGAATGTTTACTGGCAATTCTGCGGAATTTCCACGGGATTTTCTTATTCTTAAAAATTATGGGAAACAGCACGAAATTATAAATTAATTATAAAGAAGTTCGTGAATATTTTCTTAGAGTAAATAATGGTGGAACTTTCGGATCAATTCCCGGCAAAATGTATGGTGGAATTCCTGGAGACACTGCCGAAGAAGTTGCTGGAGGCATTCCTAAAGAATCCCTGATAGAATTCCGGATAGAATGCCAGGAGCAATTGTCAAAGGAATTCCTGGAATTTGCATATTGATTTTTCTGCCAATTTTATAATAAATATTATTTCAGAATGGAAGAATTCACGATTTTTATAATAATTGTTATAGCCGATTTTATATTCTTTCTGAATACTAAGTTAGTTAATATTTTCCTCACTTTATTTAAAAATATCTGATGAGCAATAAATCACGCATTTTTAAATCCATTATTGTTTTAATCATTATTGTTTCGATTTGGTTTGTTTTTTTATAAAACTACTATAAAACTACGATTTAGAAGACCAAAAAATTTGGCCCCCCCCCCCCCTTCGCGAAATCCTGGCTACGCCCGTGAGTTCGACCACAGGGCATGACCATCGGTATGACCCATGAAGCCGGCTCCGAACCCTCGGACCACCTCTTATTTGCGCCTGAACTAGCCATCCTTGAGTCCATGCAACACCTTATGTGTAGCTCCGAGACGATTTGGACGATAGCCGATAAAACGGCGTTCCAGCCAACTTCATCTTTACACATCCTCCGAACTAGGTTGTCCGGGGTAGTGTCCAGACCACATGTGGCAAGCATGTGGTCACGCATTGCGCGAAAACGTGGGCACACGAGCAACACGTGTTCCGCCGTTTCCTCTAAACCTGCGCACACCAAACACTCGGGCGAGGCCGAGCAAGCCAGCTGCGTTACCTGCACTGTGAATTTGCAGCACGCTTAAACGCCGGGCACTTCGAACTCCCCACGGGTTCTTGCTGTTCACAGCTTTGCTGGAACAAATCAAACAATTGGGAGGGTTCGTGCAGCGTTGTGCCTTATGTCCCTCCAATCCGCAACGTCGACAGAGCTTGCTTCTGTTAGGGCCTTTGCAGTCCCATTGCTTGTGCCCCGGTTACAGGCACTTGAAGCAAACTTCGGGTTGCTCGTATATGCCCACAGGGCACACCGACGCGACCATCCCACCCGAGTAGCACACTTGTCACATATCAGTCACTGTGACTCATATGCGACTAAATTCAGTCACATTGGAGTTGCTGCCACCAAATCGATCTGAGCTGTGCTACTTGGGCACCTTAACGCTCCCTAACTTGACTACCTTGGAGGCATCCGCTGCAGATAGCCGAACCAATGCTACCTGTGTCCCTGCCGGACCTTTCCGTAGCCGAACGGCTGCGGTGGGCGTCTCCACTTCACACTGTCGCCGCAGTGCCGTGACGAGCTCTTCGACTTCGGTGATCTCGTCCAGGTCTTTAACCCTTAGATTCACCTCCGTTGTGAGTGCCCTCACCATGACCATCTCGCCTAGGACTTCCTCCGCCAACTTCTTGTAGGCGGCGCCCTTTTGCGAGACGCCCCGCTTCAGCTCGAGGATCATCTCGCCCATCCGGGTACGTCTTATTCGACGTACGTCGGCGCCGAGTTCACCGACGTCACTCCTCATCGCCTTCAAGACGACCGAGTACTTAGCCTCGTCCGTCTTGATGACTAGGGCATCGTTCCTGGAGCGATTGGCGCCTACCCTAGACTTCTTGCTACCCTCGTTCGCCTGGGCCTTCTTTTCGGCCCTTGACGTCTTCGGTTTCCTCTTGTTCTTGACCAGGGTCCAGGAGGCGTCATCCCCCTCTATTTCCCTGGTCTGGTGCGGTTGAGAGCTCTCAGCCTGCCGTAACCCCTTACCACCGTCTTTCCTGGGTGGACGGACCTTTCCAGGTCCTGGCCGGGGTTCAGCTTCCCAGCCCCACTACCTTTGTTCGGGGTAGTAACCCTCCGCGTTTTGGAGCGGCCCCCAGGGAGCTCATCCCCTGGAGACTGTCTCCCCCGTTTTTGTGTCTGCTCCGTTGGAGCAGTGACCCCCGACGTGCCCGCGAATACTTGAGCCTCAGTCTGGGTAGACTTTGGCACCACCGTCTTCGCTGACACGCCCTCGATCGATTCGACCTTGCCCGAGTCCGCGAATCCTTGGGCCTCAGTCTGGGTAGACCTCGACTCCACGGATTTCACGGGTTTACACTTGGCCGTCCCGACCGCCCTCTCCAGCTTGGCGTCCAGCATCGACTTTCGAAGTTTCAGCAAGCTCCTCTTGAGGTCCTTATTGATATTATGTTTCGATGACGCAAAGTCGATGATGGTGTCCAGCTAAGCATATGCGGTATTTCGAAAAATTTCGTTTTAGGGCATTCGAAACGAAATTCCGCGGAATTTCGCGGAATTTTAGTATGGCGAAATCTGATTTTCTGATTTCGTTTCGTATCGAATAATTTCAAAAATTTCGACGGGGAAATCATACTTTTTAACGAAATTAAACGGAATTTCGTAGAATTTCGAAATAAATTTTAATATTTCAAATTTTCATATAGTTAAAAATTTGGCTGCGCCGCTGAATAAAGCCATTCAAACTCTATTTAAAATTTCATAAGGTACATCGGGGCAAGTTGAAACGGTTTTTTCAAAGTTGAACTTTGTAGTGCTATAAAAAAAAATCATTCTTTGATAAATTTTGATTTCGTTTGCGGCATTTGCTAGTTCGGGGCAAAGATTATACGTAAAAAATTAGCAACCTCACCAAACTTTCTTTTAAATAGTTAGTATACTAAAATTATATTTTTATATGCATCGTTTCAACTTCCCCACGTATCGGGGCAAGTTGAAACACTGCGCTATATACAGATATTAGCCAATTTTGCCGTATCAAAAACAAAATATAGTACTCAGTGAAACTCAAGATGCATAAGGTTGGTTTAGTTACAGTACTGCCAGGACACTCATAAGAGTCCCATGTAAATGTTGATGTAAACTTCTGGTAATTTTGAATATCTTTCAGACGTTAGCTCAAAATTGTCTCCTGTTAAGGAAAAGTGATAAAATAGTAGGCTTTGTTCTAGAATTTTGAAAATCAAATCCTTCTTGTATTGTCCATCTTGATATTTACTCGGATTACTTTTCAAGATGATTAATTATTTGGTTCGCTTGAATGGTGCGCTTGATCAATTCGTTTGTGGCTTCTTCGTAAATTCACATTAATTAACCAGCATATCTCTCACAAACCCCTCGATTGAAGAAATAGGGGACTAGGGAAGTGAAAGGTGGAGTTAACAAAATGGTGACATGCTCTGTTTTATTTTTTTGAAAGCCAGTGCTCACTACGAGGAAAAGTAGATTAAGAATCTCAAAACAAGACCATGCAGTTTGAACATGACCCCTTTTAATTCTATTCTTGAGTGGAAATTGCAGGTGGGTTGCATTCATGACGGGATGGGCGAAAATTTATTAAATTTATTTTCAGAAGCTTGGACCTTTTTATAAATTTATATTATCCGAATGTATTTACGGACCAATGTGAACTCTGAAAAAAAAATTTCATTTTAAATTGCGAGGGTGACGTTTTGAACCGTTGTTTCAACTTGCCCCGCACCACGCATTTCTATTTGCCCCGATGGGTTGAAAATGCGGAGCAATTTCAAACGACAAAAATACGAAAATTTACAGGGTCTTTCATCGATTTTTTATAATCATTATGCTTATTCGACACTAGCAGACCCGACGAACTTCGTTTCGCCTAAAATTAATTGGTTTCCTGAATAATTCTTGAGTTATGAAGAAATTGATGTTTCATTTGTATGGGAGCCCCCTTTCCAAAGGAGGGAGGATTTCGAACCATCCTAGGACACTTCCCGGCCCCAAAAACCTCTGCATACAAATTTTAACGCCGATCCGTTCAGTAGTTTCGAAATCTATAAGGTTCAGACAGACAGAAGTTCATTTTATGTATATAGATTGGATGATTAGCTACCGTGAAAATTTTATGGAAAAAACTTTACAAACACCATTTTTAGGCTTATTTCATTGGCACGCCAAAAACAACTACCATGATATGTGAAGCAACTTTATCCAATGGAAATTTGCAGGAAATCGTTGATTCCAGCTTTAACTTTTGGTTTTTGTTCAGGGAGTCCATTATACGAACGGGGTCCATTACTCGCACTCTCCCTAATATTTAGCAATAAACGTAAATGTCTGCGTTCTAGTTTGATGGCATAAAATTAGTTTACATTTAATAGCTAAAGGCTTATACATTGTTCTCAAGGTCTGAAAAGATTTATAACTGTTGATTTTAAGCATTATATTCATTCTTTTTCATCTAGCAGTTATATTTTTTCAAGTGAAATCTTCTGTGCCTGTAACTTTCGCTTCTCTTAGATAAATAATGGATATTTCTATCGAGTTTAGAGAGTTTCTATCGATTTTTTAAGCATATTGTATGGAAGGTTCTGTACCAAATTAATTTGGTTACACTGGCGACCACCTCATCAGAGCTACCGACTGAATAGTAACAAGGCAGACACGATTGAATTATCCAGAGGGGGGACAACGAATTTTTTTTCATGTGGAGTTTGGCAAGTATGACAGTACCCTCTTATTTGGCGCATAAATTTATACTCCAGTGTCAAAATGCTCATATACTTACATAAATTGTCGTGGTATTTGTGAAAATTTGTATTGTTTACCATTTTTACAAGAGAGAGTGGTGTCGAAAGCACATATTAAATTAAAGATTGCAACGAACAAAAATACACCAAATCTAAAAAATGTAGTGTTTTCACTTTATTCCGTACGCGAAATATGCAGATAAATAAGTATGTTGGTAGAAAAAACTCTGTGCTGAGCAAAACAGTTGTTTCTGGCATTATCCAAACTTTGTGCGTTTCAGAACATCCTCACTCACTGCAGTATTAATTTTCATAGACTACGGCGTAGTGTTAGTGCCGTCGGCATTCGCTTGATTTGAGGCAACAAATATTTGACACCTTAGCACCCGCCTGGAATTATCACATCATGTCCTATAGCTTTCAGCAAACACGTATGCCTATTTTTATTGCTAATACACAGCAAATAGTTTATTTGGAAATCAGCAAATAACCGTATTTTGTACGGAAGTCTGTTCTTCATTATGCTGAGCTGCAGAAATAAGAAATGACTGTGTATTTTTAATATTGCGAAAATTGTTTGGATACTCAACATTACCTTCATCCTGTAACTTCAGTAGACCCTCAAGACCCTCAACTTCAGTAGGTTCAAGTTCCCTATATTCTCTTAATTATTCAGATCTGTTATAGTTTTTTTACATTCTATTTCCAATGGTTTGAATTTCTAGGCTTTACAGATTCATCATGGAATGGACAACGTTTTCCGGGGCGTCAGGCAATGTGTGGCAAGTAGGCTGAACCCGGAACTGTCCCGCATAATCGGGGATGTTTTCTAACCTAATGCCTACATGCAGATAGCGTAATGGTGTTGCTAGAGTAAGAGCATCTCATAGCTATTATTGTTAAGGTCCGACTCCCATCAGCGCACCATATGTAGAATTTTTCTAATCGTTCTCACAAAAAGTGAGTGAGAGGTGAAGTGATTAAACGAAAAAGGTTTTCGTTTAGCAGTCACGATTTTCGTTTATTTTCAAAGGCCGAGAAAAAATGATGGATGAAAAATGCCCCTCACCATAACTAAAAAATAAAATGCTCGCTTAATATTTCTATCAGACCTCAGTAAAAATTTAGAAAAGGTCAAGTTCACACTCTTAGTTTTTATTTCTGCAGCTCGGTAGAAATCCGCATAGCCGTGCGCCAGCAAAATAAATAACTGATATTCCGGCAAAAATGTTGTTTGTTAGCTGATTTTCGGCAAATTATTTGCTGATTTCCAGCAATTTTGACAGAAATCTCGGTAAAAGAAATTAAGTGTGTACTACTACAACCAACAGCTGTTTGGAAAGTCTCACAGATTCAATAAATAAATCTTCATGAATTTGGTTGGAAATTTGCCTGGAGACTTTATTCAAGATGTCGATTGAAATGGAAGGATGGCACTTTGAATCTGTAATACTTTTCAAAATGATGAACAGATCCAATAAATATGAAATCTGTTGATTGCAGTTAAAAAATCAGCTTTAATTTATTTTTACTGAGGCCTGTTGGAAATATTAAGCGATGAATATGTTTACGTTGTTTATGGTAAAGAGGCATACTTTTGAAAATGGTAAAAATGTACAAAACTGATCGGTTACTTATGTCCTTTTGTAAAATTAAGCTAGATTCTACCTATGGAATTTGGGTAACAATATTTTTCTTTAACAATATTAAACAAAATTAATTTTCTTTTATTCGTATTCTTTTTATTAGTTTTTTGCATTATGTATATAATGCAAAAAAAAAACTATTCAATAAAAATTCCGCGGAATTTTTTTTAAATTTCGTTTCGTTTCGAAAAATTTCGAATCAAATGGACCTCAATTTCGTTTCGTTTCGAAGTATCGGAAGTAAATCTGAATTTCGTTTCGTTTCGTTCCGAACCAACAATAGCATTTCAAATTTCGTTTCGTTTCGTCAGGAAAAAATGTGTTATCGCATACCCTTATGTCCAGCTGTTCCGTCGCCACCTCGAAGGCCGAAAGTCCATCGCGTTTGCGGTTCATCGCTTTCACAAGCCATGGGCCGTCTATAACAACTTCTACCTACTTCTACCTTCTATACTTCTACCTAACTATCTGTGTTAATATTTTGAAAATTTCCACTCCTTATGCCTTTTTACCTCCCTTATGCTTTTCTCATCACATTTTATAATGCGCGACATAAATGCCACCGCTTGATGGATTATATGTTTTTCTTATCAGTTTGAGCTCCCTGGGGGCATATTGTCAGAGGTAAGATTATGTATTAGGAAATATGTTTGTTCGAATTTCACCAATCATACCAATTTATGAGTTTTATACAAAAAACGAATATTTATTTGTCTGCTACGGTCAAGTTTCTGTGTTGCAATGGAAATTTTCGTGCTTATTTAAAAAAACTCGCTGTTGCGTACAAAATTCGGACTAAATACTGCAGTAGGTTTAACAAAAAAAAATTTAATTCGTAAGAATTACCTTTAAAAAAAAAAAAATGTTGGAATTTAGGATTAAAACTACAGCGACACGTATACTATGAGATAAGTTTTCAGAAATCATTAAGGAGCACGTATAAATAAGCGAAAGTTAATTAACAAAATGTTACACAAAAAAGTCACTATGTTCCACACGTGACTACTTCATATCCTTGAGCAACTCCATGGTATAAAAGTAGCTGGCGTTTAGATTCTTCCGGTTCCGTTCGGCTGAACTTTGTGCCACCTGACTCTGAACGGGTGGCGAGTTTCGCTGACAGAGGCGAATCTGATGATTGTCCAGCTGAGTTATTGTGTAGAATCGCTGTTTGCATTTTTTGCAGCTAACCGTTTTCCGTTGGTCGTCGCTACTGCTGCCAGTTGGACGTCCGCCGCCACAAGACGAGTCCGGCGTTTGTAAGCGAAGTCGATTTTTGATCATTTCTACTTCTTCCGGAGTAGGTGCAATCGGTGCTGGGGGGAACGGTGCAGGCCTTTTGAGATTGTTCGGCGTTGCAGCGATTGTAGGCGGTATACAATGGTAGTGTTTATTGTGCGTTTCGAGTTCAGTGACCGTTTCGAATGTTTCATTGCACTCTTCGCAACGAGTGATTGCCAAAAGAGGTGATATCGAACTAGACTCTGTGGTGACCGAACAGGGACCGTCATCTAGTTGTTGCTGCAGAATGGTGGGTGACATAATTTTAGATCCTTCTGGATTGTAATTAAGGCGAAGTTTTTCCAAATTGCTTAGAAAAGAGCGTTCAATTTTGATTGTGTCCTCATCAGCTGTCTTTACGCTAGAGCTCTCAACAGTTTCTGATTCTGGTTCAACAGTTCCCTCGTCATAGCAGGAAATTACTTCAACCGTTTTCCTAACAGAGAATACAACCCTCCTAATAAATTCAAACGATGAGATGGATCGATTTTCCTTCAAATAAAGGAAATGGTAGACTTCCCGAATAAACTTAACCAGCTTAAACAGGAGACATTCTTTAAGGTGCTCATTATACGACTCATCGAACATAAACCGCCTCCGACAAGAAGGACACTTTTTCTCCTTATAGTCTTCTGGTAGATTAAATGTTATATTGTGTTCCTTAAGAATGTCCAGCTCCATAATGTCATCTTCCTGAAACTCTTTTTCCGTATAGCTGAAAAATCCACCAGAAGTTCCTGCTGCGTTCTCATCGGGAGATGAATCTTGCCATCTGCTTAGGCGTGCTTCCTCTATTCGTCGTCGTTCCTCTTCCACATTATTCTGCTTCTTTCTTTTCTGAGCACTCCCACCTAATACTTGCCCAAGCACTTCTTTGTCCAAGTTCTTCTGATAGGGAATCGATTTCCGCCCTTTCCCTCCGAAATTCATCATTTTGTAACTGGTTTCGTTGACGTTGGGTCGAATCACCGTCGGGCTTACCATAGTCGGAATAAGTTCCATCATGTCTACGTTCTTCTTGGCATCTTTGCTCTGTTCTTGCACCCCGATGAGATACTTGGCGGCCAACAGTGCCGCGACATTGTCAATCGTCTGCCTCCGGAATGTGTACGCGTGCTTCAGGTACGAGATGCAAACGACGCAAATTTTCTGAGGAAGCCCATCGTCCGGTGTAATATCCAGACCTGTTACTTCCGTGACTAACCTATGGATCGGCGACGACCAGCGAACACACTCCCGGGGATGTTCGTGCAGGTAGGCTGGAATTTTGAGGAAAATATTGTGTGACCCGGGGGCTGAACAAACTCGGCACAGATTGGCGATGTTGCACGAGAGGTTTTCCGATGTGGCGATGTTGCAAATCATAATGCTGAGAAAAGGAAGCAATTATTGGCAATATATGAGCTTGGGTATATGCTTACCTTTGAAAAGGAACCAATTAGGCCGGAAAATCAGGAATAAAACGTATTTGGAGCCGGATACTGATTTTTACCAGCGCTCACAAGTTTGAGTTTTTGTTTTACGAATATATGTGAAGCTTTATGTGAAGATTTTTGTTTACACTTTTTGACGTATCGTTCATATATACACGGAGCTTCAAAACTAACCAAAGATGAGTTGTTTTATAGCCTATTCAGATTACGCCATCGGAATAAAGAGTAACTTGATGCAAGTTTCCATTATATTCAATTTTCTTTTTCATATTTAACACGATATTGCAGTTTGCGTTCAGTTCGCCAAATGCACGAAGTTGCAGCAAACATGCAAAAGATCTTGCATACAGTGTTGCTGGCTATTTTATCTTTTAAGAAGATTATGTTATAATTGAAGTCCTTATGATTTGTCATTCTATTTAAGCAAAATATTATGAACTCTTCCACATTTAAGATATTGTGATAGAAAGTTATTCTTGACGTAGGACTTACGTCTTTCTTTACTATACTGGGTGTCATTTAGATTTTTGGAAATCGAGAGCGTTACGCTGGAAGGGAAGATTTTGAACGTTATTATGCATCTCGAGATAAAATAGAATACTGCGGCTTCCTGCTGGTTGCTTCTCAGGTAATCGCAACGGTCACTAAACACGACAGAGTCAATGAAAATCTTAATAGCTCCGCACATAGCATACGTTTGCGTTGCGTTTGACAGTTTTCCCGTGGGAAATGTCTCAAACGCAACGCAAACGTATCCTATGTGCGGGGGTCTTTACCCATCGTATGCACTTGCCATGATAAACACTCTCCATGTACTCAGTGACTCCCAGTCTTCACGAAAACATGAACCGCGTTTGAACAAGTGCAGTTTTCCCGTGTGCAAGTTCGCACTCAAACATGCATACTAGATCCAAACCGAGTTCATCATAAACCGAACCAAAATCGCACCCGGTTTGAACACGAGTGTGCGCCCAAGTTCAAACACACGGGGTTGAACATGGAAGTTTAAACATCAGTTTACACACAGCATGCTGTTCATCTGTTCATATTGGTCAAGTGGTTTCTATTCTTGAGTAGCGGTGATGGCCTAATGGTAACTCGTTTGGCGTTCACTCAGGGCACTAGGATTTGAATCCTTGTCTTTGGATTTTTTAAAGGAATGGCACATGAATAGTTTTAGTTTTATAAATGCTACTTTTTAGCTCTTGTCAGGTGGTTTGCGCTTGGTCCGATATCTCAATATCACAACAATATGTTTACTCAACATTTTGCATACAATCTTCAGATATTATTCTTAATGTTGATAACAACTGAATATTAGGTGCATTTTCCCGGTAAGACAACCGGCAGCCTCCAATGTAATGATTATTTAAAGTGTCCGTGCGTTTATGTTCTAAACGAGGTGAAATACATAAGTCTCTGTTCGTCTGTCTAAAATGTAGCCCCTAATTATTTTATATCCGTTACATATGCAAGCATGTATTTTGTTTTGTTAGATACGATGGGATGTGCATATCGTGAATAAAATATAAATGTTGATTCCAAAAAGTTCTAAGACACACTTTAGTGGGGGAGGGAGGTTGTTAACCAAAAATTCAAATTGATAGAAATTTATAAAGATATTAGGGGGTCTGTTCATAATGTATTCTATATTGTTATGTATAAATAATACGCCGATGACATTATGCAATACAAAGAAAAATCACAAACAATGGAGCTCCAGGTCAGAAATGAGCCCACAAATCCTTACACATAAAAGTCTTATAAACTACATGGCTCTCATAAAAGATAAAATCTCCAATTATGACAATCTAAAAAATTACGAAACTGGAATCAAAGCCCCGTTGATCATAAGGTTCTTCAAAAAGGTCGAAAACCCTCTCTCTCTGGAATAAAGAAATCTCTATGCAACCCAGAACTTCGCTTCAGATTCTCGGTATATTTATCAAGTACCACCGCAAAGTAAGTAGAATGAATTATCCCCATATAAACGTACCGTCAACTGGGGGGAAGATGATCATTTTTAGGACAAAACATGCAATAACAATGTGTGTTTACATTTTAAATCGAAACAAATATTTTCAAAACATGTACTGCTATACGTTGCAATAATCAACAACTTTAGTTTTCTGAAATGCGTTCGCATTTATTAAAATAAATTAAATTATCACACATTTTTTGAGTAATCTGGTTTGGGGTGAAGTTGATCAAGACAGCTCTACTAAAATCATTATGACCTAGTAGTCAAACTACACTACGTTATTTGTATGAATGTTGAATTTACTACGTAAAGAAGTCTACGAAGTCAATATTTGAAACGGAAATAGCGTCATTTATGACTATCTCTCTCTTTCTTTCACAAAATACATGTTCATGATTATAATCGAAAAACTCGGATTTCTACCTAGCGGTAACATTACTTGAACGGAGAATATTGTTGACTACCGTTTCATAAAAAAATTTGGCACTTTTGAGTGACACATCAAATGATCATCTTCACCTCAATGATCATCTTCCCCCCAGTTGACGGTACCAGAAAAATCTTATCCCAAAATTTTAGAAATATGAACTAATCAGTTTTTTATTGGTTGCAGAATCCCGAAATCCTAAGAAGAATTGCTTTCAGAACCTCGAAAATGGAACAAAAAGCTCCGCTCAGAGCAGATTCGAACCTAAGACGTCCTGAATGAAAGGCTTGAATCAAGACCTCACCTCTATAAACGCTTCGTTATGCAAGTGCGAAAAATGTGCAGAACATGTTTCAATTTTTCAATCATACCTTCATTGAAGTTTGGTTAAATTCTCTTATTCGAGATATGAATAACAAGGCTGGAAAACGTGAAGAATCAACAATAGTTTGCCTAGCAACCCGTTCATTTACCCAAGCGTAGCATTCTCGTGTGCAAGCGCACATGTTTGAACCCAAGTTTAAACTCGATGTTTGAACATTGTACATTGCGCCTGGGTGTATCAGAGCTCAGGCTCGTGTTCAGATTGCTATGTGCAAGTTCGAACATAGCAAGCAATGTTTGATTGGGTGCACAAACTTAGGTGAACATCTCACACATGTTGCACCTTGAAGACTGGTGACTCCGGTTGGCTCTCACTAATACAATCGAACACTGCTGTCATTTCGCGAAAAGCACGTGGTTTTGTTTTGAGCGGGAAAATTCTGCCTATCTTTTAACACGGCGGCTATCTTGACGTTTACCTTCGCAGTCGAGCCTGCGAGTGTAAGACCGCCGCAGCACTCTAAAAAAAGATAAGCGCGACAATACTAGCGCCTTTATCTTTCGATGGATTTTCAAGATTTATATATCAATCGACACTCTCCAGCAATTTGCCTATTTCATTGAAACTTAAGATTATTAACGATAAGCTATTGAAAATTTCAATGAATCGCCTGCTTTGAGCGTGCTTACAGCGGCACACTAGGAGTTAACTTTCTGAAATCAGTATGGCGAAAGGCATCTAAGGTTCGATTTCTCAAAATTAAGCACTTTCATCAAAAAAATATTTGGTAGACATGGTAGCGGACACCTTCCTACATAATCGGTACCAAATAGTTTTTCATGAAAAGTTTCTTATTTTGAGAAAACCCGCGTTAGATGACTTTCGCCATACAAATTTCTGGCGGTTAACTCTTGCTGGCTATTTTGCGCATATATGATAGCGTCTGGATGTGACAGTGGCGGGTAGAAAATCGGCCACTGCCAATAATTCATTCTTGTCACATCCAGTAAAAATTTCATTTGTAACCAATCCCGTGCATTCCTAACACGGACATCAGAATGCGGTATGTCACGGGCCTTCGGGTGTATCGGAAGATTTTCTTTGTGTATAAAAGAAGCAGTGTCTGCCGTGTGCGAGTCACTACAATTTGTGACAGCAGTGCGTACTGACGTGCTTTTTGCTCGCGCATTTTTCGTTTCGTTCGTTCGTTCACTGTGTTTACCTGCACAGCAACAGCATGCAGTCACCAGCGAAAGAAGTGGGCGCATTTTTTTGTCATTCTGTGCTAGATGATGGTCGGATGCAGTGGTGACGGTTGCGATGGATGCAATCGCCCATCTTATCTTTCGGAGTTCATAGCTTAAAGCTGATGATGGCTGAGGTAGCGAGAGCAGCGGTGGTGGATGAAGAAGATTAAAATTAGAGAGATTTGGTCTGCTCATCCGTGTGATTGGTTTCATAATCCACATTATCCCGGGATGGGTACGAGTCATGTCATATGACTGACCATATGTTAAGTTGTGCTTGGTACTAAACGACACGTACATTAAAACATGGTCTTATTATATCAGTTCTGATCCCCAGCAAAAAACTCAAAGGTGCAGCCCAAACGGGTTGTACGCAAAAGAGACGTTGTACTACGTAGCTGTATGTAAAGTACAGGTTTTCGATGTTTCTGTGCGACTTTTCTGCAAGCGTTCGCCAGAAATGCTAATGATTATTAGGTTAAAAAGCAGGCCAAGTTCCAGTTCCAATGTACAGTGAACGTTCGCTAATTGGGGGTTTTCTAGTTGGGGCGCTTTTTAGTTGGGGCGCTTTTTAGTTGGGGGTTCGCTAATTGGGGCGAAACCCAATTAAAAAGCAGTCAAACGTCAGAATGTGATGTCAAAAACGCGTTGACGTTTTGTTTCCGTGTTTGGCGGGATCGATATTTTCTGGCGCGTAAAATTTTCCTTTGTTCAACGCAAAAAGTAAACAACATTGACGCTTGTCAAAACGCCCCAATTAGCGAACGGCATTCGCTAGTTGGGGTGAGGTCGTGCCCCAATTAGCGAACGATCACTGTAGTTCTATGGAAGAAAAAGCTTGCGATGCACTTACGAGATTAACTGATTCACCGAAACCGAGTGCTAAACTTTTAGCAAGTTTTCAATAGTAAATATTATCATACATAAATATTGTAACACACTGGAGTTGGTTTTTACGCGGACGATATGGGCCGCGTAAATTAAAACAACGTAAATCGCAAAATATGTTTGAATAAAGCGCGGAGATCCCGAAATTCGAGTGAAAAAGAATCGCATAAAAAGTGATTCCTGTAAAAATAACCGCGTAAAAACAACTTCAGTGTACATCTGGAATGAAGCGTTGGAGAAAATGCAAAAAGTTGCAAAATGCGAAAATGTCAGAAGAAAATGTTCAAAACAAAAGCAAGTGGTTCTCACACCGTTTGCTTTCGTCTGACATTTATCGATGTCAAAATCCATTGTACAGTATCCCCCCGCTTATCCGGACCTTGCTAGTCCGACGACTCGTTAGTCCGGATCTCGCTAATTCCGAATTTTCCGGATTAAAAAGTATCAACACCCATTTAAACACATTATGCTGTCAGTTTTCAAATTTGTGCTGTGATTTTGTTTTGGTTCATTTGTATGGATTTGACAGTCGGATTAACGAGAGAAACCCCGATAGTCCGGCCATACATTTGTCGGATCAGCGGGGATATACTGTAATCGACACCGTCACACTTTTGGTCACAGTTTGGAACCGGCACACTTTCAAACTGTGTTGTTCGATTTAGTGTGAACAGCGCAATAAGTTATTTAAATTAAAATTTCCTCGATCGAAAATCATTTTGCAATACATAGTTAAATACCCGCGCGAAATGTAATCGGTGCAATATGAACGGAGCTTTAAACTTCAAGAACAGCACTAGCGCCACACCAACAAACGGTGGCTTCAAAAACTTGCGCTTGTTTCACGGGGTTGCTCTCACATAGCCAAATGCTTTTGAGGAGCTTATTGTAACTGTCTGTGCTTTATTGAAACCCACGAGGGTGCAAGTAATTCGAATATGCATCAGTTTGCGCATAGCCAAATGTAGCTTGGTGCTTGTTGAAATTGTCTGTGCATCACTGAATCCTACCAGGGTGCAGATAAATCGAATATGCACCCGCTCTCTTGTAACCGTTGGTTCCAATTATTCCTTGCCAGCTCCTCCGCAAGTTAAATATATTCAGACATTGACGAAACATTGTTCAGGGTCCGATAGAGCCACAGGGATACGCTTGGACCGACCTCGACGCCAGCGCTGCCAGGGAATCGCCTTTGCCACACCTCGCCTCGTCAAAAAAGGCTCAAATCGCATGTAAGTCTACCTACACGCCGTTGCCAACCATCGTCCGGCGATATCCAGCCATCCGGCCATCGTCCGAAGCTGTCCGACACTCATCCGGCCATTCCCGATCATCGTCTGGCCACATCCAGCCCTCCGGCCATCGTCCAAAGCTTCCCGACACTCGTTCGGCCATTTTCAATCATCGACTGGCCATTTCCGACCATCGGCCGAAGCTTTCCGACGCCCGTACGGCCATTCCCGATCATCGTCTGGCCACATCCAGCCCTCCGGCCATCGTCCAAAGCTTCCCGATACTCGTTCGGCCATTTTCAACCATCAACCGGCCATTTCCGACCATCGGCCGAAGCTTTCCGACACTCGGCCGGCCATTACCGTCCATTGCCGACCATTGTCCGGCCCCTTTCAGCCATCCGGCCATCGTCCGGAGTTTTCCGGCCCTTTTCTGCCATCGGCGAACAACCGACCGGCCATCTCCGTCCAAGAATAACCCGTGAGGCGGCCGACATTTCCGGCCATTATTAAACACCCCAGCTGTCACCACCGTTCAAAGTACGATACCGGAGTTATAGCGCCGACACCCTCGTCGTGAACAGCAGAGAGAATCATCGGACATGTTGGACCAACGGAATTCCACCAGCGATACCCGACCAAACGCAAGTACCCTCTGAATCCATGTGACGTAACACAACAATTAATACCTAATAAATAAGCATGTAAACAAATTTGGCAAGAGGTACACACAAAAAACAAAAATGGTGTTATTAAAAATTTTGAACTTTTATTCTGAAAACTGTTTTGTTTTCTTTGAAATGAAAGTAAAATTGTTTGAAGTAAATGTCTTTTATTGGATTTCAAAGTATTATTCACCTTAATATAAATTATATTCAAAAGTTCATCCTTTCAAAAATAAAACTTTAGAACTGTCAATTCACCCACAAAAAATGTATACCGCTCAATGTGTCAAACTCGTTGACGAAAATGGTAGAGCAGAAGTTTACCAAAACAATCTCTTCGGTGCTTATACTTTTTTTTTTAAATATATTTAGATAAATAGTTTTAAGTGCAAATAAAACCTTCAGCTAGATAGATATACCCGAGAATATACCTGAAGTGGTGGATTAGGTTCTGATGCATGAGGTAAGTCGCAAACCCCATCAGTAAAGAAAATGCGTTTTTACGAGCACATGAGGCTTTTTCCAAGCAGATTACGGGACGTCTAATGGCTTCAATTTCGATGGAAAGGTGTATCAGACCGGACGGTTTTTGTTCGGAATCGAACGATTGGAAACCCGGAGTTCGCCAATCAGTCCAAGAAGTAGCAGATGGGCGTCACAATAAAACATCACAAGGTAATTGCTGGACTATGTTTTGAACGATGGTGAATATTTAGCTCACGAGTGAGATCATTTTTTCATTTATGGTTTCTATTTCTCGATAGGTAAATTAAAAAAAACAAGTAGAGGGATGCGCATCTCGACGGACGTCTTCGTGCGCATCTCGACGGACGGCCTAAAGATCGACGATAATTCATCTATCCATGTCCTGCAAACCAGGCCAACTTAACAACAAATACTCACAATAAAAAATAGAATGAGAATAAACTAAAACAATTACGATTAAGTAAAATTTTAAAAGAAAATGAACAAAAATGGTTTGGGAGGATCTTTTTAAGGCTGAGAAAAAGTCGATTTCCAAATGAAAATATACCACTTTTTCTTATTTGAATCTGACAGTTGTACAGTTTTATTTTGAAAGTTCAAACTTTTAATTTCAGAGTTGCATGCCACTTTTCAAACATTGCTGATGCAAAAGTTGCTGTACTTTTATTTCAAACATACGCAACTCTCTACGAAAAAGAACCAACGAAACTTTTTATTTTAACCAATGGATTTTTTGATTTTATTAATGATTTTTCTTTCTGTGTAGCAATTACTCAAGACTACGAAGCCCTTTAGGTTTTTCCACTTCCCGCTCGGAAAGCTCTTCTAGACATCTCCCGTGATATCTCTGAGACAAAAAATTGAGTCTCCTAGATATTTTTCTGCGATGTCTAGAACCTGTCAGACCTCAAATCCGCCTCAAATGCAACAACCGTTTCTACCTCAAAGTTTTAGACGAGTGGACCGTTTGAACCGTTTAAACCGGAAGGGATTTGACATATCGGTTCTCTTAGATAACGCAGAGATATCTCCTAGACATGAGTACCACAGTTCTACTAGATTTTTGCTAGATATGGTGAAGATATGGGTACCTAGATTCTTCTTCTTTTTTATTTTCTTTTTCTTTTTTATGCTTCGGTTTGTTTACAGTGAAAATCAAAGAATCATTTTAAATATTTTATTACCATTAGTTTTACATTATCATATATACAATCAATTAGGAATTGTTGAATATAGTAACAACTAGAACATGTTACGAAGGGCGAGTGATTGTTTTGAATTGGGCATAATCAAAAGTAGTTTCGGGAGGATTCCGAATGAAGCTCAGAAGTTTATCCGAATCCAAAGGATTCAAATCCAAAAGCGAAAGAATTTTTTTTGGAATCTCAAAAAGATACCGAATTGAATTGATTCTTCTAATGAAATTTCGAGAGGATATCGAATGAATATACCGAATAGTTCCTCCCGGGGTTCCACTCTAAACCGTCTTGTGATGCCATTTGCTTTCTAATTCCTTCCGGAATTCCATGCCAAATCCTGTTGGGATTCCATTCTAAATGTTTTCGCTATTCTTCCTGCATCCTTCGGATATTCCGTTCAGAATCATTTCGAGATTTCTTTCGGAATCCTGGATTCATGATCCATTCAGAATCATATACATTATCCTGAATCTGTCCAACATTAAAATCAGTAGTATAGTTGCGGATTAAGTTTTGAATCCTATAGGTATTTCATGCGGAATCCTACCGTGATTTCATTTATAATCCCATAGGAATACCGAAAGGATTTTAAATGAAATTTCGAAAGGATTCCAGCGGAGCAACAAAACGCAAGAGCGAGCGCGCGCGGTCTTTTGTGATTTCGGTATTATGTGAATCATCCTGTTAAAGTAGACCTATGATAATTTTTGCCAGGATTCATGGCACACACGATTCTGTCGCTCCAGTGCTATCAGGTTGCCAGTACACCATGGGTTGACCGTTCCTCGTCGGATGGCCATGTTAGACTTCACATCCACCAGCAACTTGAAACAGATTCGCATCCACTCACGCGTCGACACATTCTCAGCTAATTATTTGTTGAATCTGGAATGAGGAAAGGGAGAAGCTTAGCATGTATACCTAAGGCATATTCTATATTATTCCAATTGGCTCAATATTTAATAAAATCTAATCTAACTCACCTGCACTTTGATGTTCAACCACCACATGAGCAACGTTTCATTCATTTAGTTCAAGATGGCGACAATCGAAGCGCGAAAAAAACTGGACTAAACCGATTCAACTGCTATAGCAGTGATTGAGGTGTGGCGGTGAACAAACACACTCGCAAAAATCCAAGGGGAAAATACACTTGGTTCGAATCCAAAATTATTTTGAAACTTGACTGCGGTGGTTTGTGTCCTAACGAGGTAGATTCCTGTTCGATACTCGATTTTTTTCAATGCGGGTTCTTGTGACTTCATGCCGCTTTACCGGATTCAGATAGGAGTCGTCAAGCCTTGCCTACTGTGTTTCGATTGTAATATTTCACTTTGAGCAGCTTTTGGGACCCCATAGGTACAACACTGTTTGTCGGCTCTTCCACGAAGTCACACAGGTGGGCAAGTGTTTCGCGACACCCGTACATGTGTAACTCCTGCTACAGGTGACCGGGTGTGTGGTGTGGTGATTTACGGTAAACGACCCTTCATTTGTCTCCCATTCGTAGCTTGATTGGAGCTAGCGGGTAACACTCTCATAGCCAAATGTTTTTTGATGAGCTTGTTGAAACTGTCTGTGCATTACTGAACCCTACCAGGGTGCAGGTAATTCGAATATGCATCCGCTCTCTCATAGCCAAATGTTTTTTTAGGAGCTTGTAACTGTCTGTGCATCACTGAATCCTACCAGGGTGCAGATAAATCGAATATGCATTCGCTCGTACATAGCCAAATGTTTTTTGAGGAGCTTGTTGTAACTGTCTGTGCATTACTCCCACCTGGGTGCAGGTAATTCGAATATGCATTAGTTTGCGCATAGCCAAATGTAGTTTTGAGGTGCTTGTCGGAACTGTCAGTGCATTACTGAATCCTACCAGGGTGCAGATAATTCGAATATGCATCCGCTTGTAACATAAAGCTATGTCCATTTAGAATCCGGAATCATTTATTGTATTGCAGCGGCACGGAAAGTGACCGCTGCAAGAATTCTTTCACAGCGGTTTGTCTACCTAGGCGCTCACTTGCTGTGGTATCCACACGGTTAGAAAAAAGTACCTAATAGTAGGTACTTTTCACTCAAATCGGGGGTTCAGTGTGGGAACCCAAAATTAAGTAATATTTTCCTGAAATTAAGTAAAATTCACTTAATATTAAGTAAAATATACTTAATTTTAAATAGAAACTAACCAAAGGTTAGGTAAATTTCACTCAACTTTTGTAAACATAAGATTACTCAACGTTGGGTTCCCACACTTTAATGCCCTTGTTGAGTGGTTTTGCTCTTCATTTTATGACAACAAAGGGAAGAGGGAGGGAGATGCAAGAGAAAAAAAGTACCTAAAATTAGGTACTTTTTTCTAACCGTGCAGTTTTCCGCGATCGGTTATGGCCGCCAGCTTGCCAGCGGGTTAGTCTCTGATTTGACATTTCTGGATGTCAACTGCACCCACCGTTCGAGCATTTTGATCAATGTGGTATATAAGGCTTGAATTCACTTAATCAGCATCATGTTTCGTGCAGCGAGTCAAAAATTATTTCAGATGGAAACCGAAAGGAGAGAAAAAAATCTGCACACCCACGTTGATAATCCTGCTCATCGACGATGGAGCCTACGTCAAAATGGATCTCGGACAGCTTCCTAGCTAGCCAAAAATTCTACATGGCGACGGCACGAGGAGTAGTTCCTGCGAAGTTCAGTTTGGTTTTTGGACAAACTTACCCGCATAATCATGAACCATAAACGTAACATTTCTCAGATCATTCATGATTATAAATAACATTATCCCTACTGTTTTGATTGTTCTACTTACGTAAGATAAACTGACATCATCCTAAATGATCATCGCGTTACGGTATGCTGTTATTGGAAAAACGACCATAGGGGTAATAGGCGGTTAAGTATAATTACTATTTAAAAAAGCCCATTTTTCAGTACATTATTTTCGCTACATGCTATACGATGTGGTTCATGTACAATCCTTGTTTCAGAAGAAAACAATATGGTTTGTAATATTTGAACGATATTATGATACGAATACAAAATTTATGCACCGTACGTCTTATCTTTCACTAATTAGACGACAATTTGGTAATTTTTTGTCACTGTTGTAAGAAAAAACACAATATATAAATTTCATTACTATTTATTTTATATAAATAAAAAATCAATTAAATTCTTTCAATAGAGGCCGACGTGTGGGGCATGCAGTAAGCCAAGTTCGTGGATGCCCTCCGCATCCGTGAAGGGAGCTGCAAAAAAATGCGAAAACATCTCATTATAAATATGCCGAGGACTTTTTTGATAGGATTTTGGATGGATGTGTTAATGGTCACATTGATGAATTGTGGTAGTTAATTGTATTTTAAATAGTATAGTGCACTTATAAATATACTTACTTATGAACAGACATCAAACAAAAATTTTGGAAATCGCAATACCGTCATGAAATTTTGTTCTTCGGAAATCCACTTCCACGAGAACTGAGAGAAGATATATAAGGACATAATTTTAGTAGCATATATTTTTAATTACTTATTTCTAAAACTTACCGTTGTATTATTTGTCCAATAATGCTTGAAAAACGTAAAAAACAGTCTGGTTCGACCGAACCAGCACTCAACTCACTGAATAAAAACAAGACAGCCACACGGAAATAAATTGTCTGCGTTCTATAAAAGAAAAACACATACTATTCGCAGAACATTAATGCTTACCGTATTTTTATCATTGAAGGATATGATTCTTAATGTGATTGTGGAATTGCCACGGAAAACAAAAGTTTTAGATGATACGTAATTATATCGAAGCTTTATGGGAAGTTTAGGGTTATCTTAGGGTATCAGTTATAAACCATTTACAGTTTTCTATCATTTTTCATGCAAGAATGAAAGATAAGAAATTGTAAAGACATAATAAATTTTGAAATTATTGCAACTGGTACCGTGATTAAAAAATTGTGTATAATTTTGATTAACGAATATTGTATAGTCACATTTTAAAACGACTATGAGGTGAATAATAACAGTATCGCTTATTTCATATGAATGATAACAAGAATACGACAGATCGTTTTCAATTATGCGGGATTGCAAAAAAACATGATTTTGGCAAGAAATATGCAGCTGTAGGGCAAAGACCTAAGTGTTTGTGACGAACATTGCTGCATGATTGAGTGTTAAATTTTGATAAAATATCGAGAACAAAAGTGTGCATAAAAATTGCCTCGCCATAACAAAAATGTGGTACAGAATTAACACAGTTGTTTACATATTAGAACCAGCACATGTCGGGGTAGGGATTCAGTAAAGTGCCTGCATTATGAGTTATGAGTTATGAGTGCAGCCTCTTTAGGATTCAGTGCTCCGCAAACGAGGTTTGCTCTGTATAAAACTCTGATTATATCAGTGACCCTTGATGGACATGTAGCTTGGGCGTTAAAATAGGCTGACCGGAATTAGCTTTCGGGGTTTTCCAGCGAAAAAGTCTGCGTACAATACTCAGAGGAAAACTAGAACATAGTGTGTGGCACAGACTAATGAATCACGAGCTGTATCAAGTGTACAAAGCAGAAAATATTGCGAATCGTAAAAAAATATGGCAGACCAAGTGTGCTGTTCACTTATTGCGAATGTCGGACGGAAGAATAGCAAAAATAATATTTAACAGACAACCTGATAAATGCCGGCCACTCAGTGGAAGACCACGAATGCGCAAAATTGAACGCCAAATCTAATCCAAATCCAATCCAAATCCAATTCAAATCCAATCCAAATCCAAATCCAATCCAAATCCAAATCCAATCCAAATCCAATCCAAAGCCAATCCAAATCCAAATCCAATCCAAATCCAATCCAAATTCAATCCAAAGCCAAATCCAATCCAAAGCCAATCCAAATCCAATCCAAATCCAATCCAAATCCAATCCAAATCCAATCCAAATCCAATCCAAATCCAATCCAAACCAAATCTAAATCCAATCTATATCCAATCCAAATCCGATGTAATTTTTTTATGACTTTTCTTAATTTTTTTTTGCCATATTATTTTCTCGCGTTCTCTCTCTCTTTGTATATGCCCTTAGCATATCATTGCTTATCTTTATTTTGCCGTTCTCTTTTCCAACTTAGGCTTACCATTATTTTTTTTGCGTTTTATATAGCATGGCTTACGATTATTTTTTGCCATTTTTTCAGACGGAGGCTTACCACTATTTTTTGACATATGTAAATAATGCATCGCTGCATTCGATATGCTGAACTAGTGTATCGTTGCTTGACAGTTGTTGAATAAATGCATCTTTACATCGTTAAATCTAATCTAATGCAATTAGCATTTAATATACTGATCTGTGATTGACTACATGCAACAATTAATGCTTGGTGGTTACTTGGGTTCAATCCGACGTTCTTCA
The DNA here is from genome assembly GCF_024139115.2 of Armigeres subalbatus. NCBI lineage: Eukaryota > Metazoa > Arthropoda > Insecta > Diptera > Culicidae > Armigeres > Armigeres subalbatus. Next base: position 345,147,945 of record NC_085141.1, read on the forward strand.
AATCGACGTGTCTTCGACACTACAAATTGAAACCGATGAGCAAATTATTCATTCCGAAGCTTTCCCAGAGCGCCTTCGACATCACAAGTCGAAACCGATGAACAAATAATTCAATCCGACGTTCTTTCAGAGCGTCTTCGACATTCCAAATCGAAACCGATGAGCAAATCATTTAGTCTGACGCTCCAGAGTCCAAAGTCGAAACCGATGAAAAAATGTCCCAGTCACGCCCACAGGATACTTACAAAACAATAATTTCCAACCAGGAACAACCTGGCAGGATAGCCAAATGTGCCAATGTGCGGCCTAATTCCGCACTGTGTGCCGTACGTGTGCCGAGCGTGCAACTCCGTTGGTGCCCGACGAGGAAAGAGGCAAAATCATGGTTAGAGATGTCGCAAATTAATCGATTACTTCGATTAATCGATTCATCGATTCAACGTTGTAATAATCGATTAATTTTGAATCGATTACTATCCAAAACGATTAATCGTTTTAATAATCGACACGAATCGAGAGTATACTAATCGATTAATCGGGATTTTACGACATCTTTAGTCATGGCCTGCTATTCACTATAGTCAATGTTGGCCGGATACGGATACGGATGATATTTGGATATCTGTCATCAATGCACGCTGGAGGTGGATTGTCCCATTTCTAATATAACTCACCCTCACAGTAACCAACTTAGGTCCCGCCACATACAGACGGAAACGAGGTTTGCTCTGTATGTATAAAACTCTGATACTACCAGTGGCCCTTCATGGACATGTAGCTTGGACGTTAAAATAGGCTGACCGGAATTAGTTTTCGGGGTTTTCCAGCGAAAAAGTCTACATACAATACTCAGAATGAAACTAAAACATAGTGTGTGGTACAGACTAATTATTCTGTATCGAGCTGTATCAAGTGTACAAAGCAGAAAATATTGCGAATCGTAAAAAAATATGGCAGACTTAAGTGTGCTGTTCACTTATTGCGAATGTCGGACGGAAGAATAGCAAAAATAATATTTAACAAACAACCTGATAAATGGAAGACCACGAATGCGCAAAATTGAACGCCTGCAGTCCTGACTTCTGAGGCTAATATCCCAGCTCGGCCATCCATACAAGTTAAACGTATTTGGAGATTTTCAATTGAAATTCTTATGAAATAAATATATTTCAATTCGTTTTCTGTGGATTTAAACTCTATATAGTAAAAACAATTGAGTTTTCTGTTCTGCAAACGTTATTCAAAAGGCTGTAATATTACCAAAAAATATATAAAATTTTGTAAAACTTCAGAAAACTATGAATTGTTTTTTTTATCTAAGACACCTAGTCTATTTAAAACATTCAAACTATCTTACTGTTGACTATAACCATAGCTATCAAAATATTTATCACACAACTCTTAACCCTAGAAATGATCATTGGATAATTGATAACGCCAGTTTCTGACCTCCAGCTCTTCGTCCAGATCAGTCAAAATAGCGTTTACGTTTTCCCCAAATTCATTATTGCCTCGTCGAGCCCCACTCACCGAAGATCCCTCAACTGTTCTCAAACCCCCGATGACACTTTTATTGCTGGCACTTGCACCGAAACTGATAGGTCCCATACTTTCGCCCCCGGCAACGAACCGCTTAAAGTTCTCCCCGTACAACGGATTGTTTCGCACTACTCGGTTCGTTGACGACCCGCCCGTGCTGGTCGTCTTGATCCGGTGGCTAATGCCGGTGACGTTGAACTCATCGTCGTCCGCCGCACTATCACTCACTCCCGCCTTCTTGGAGCGGTTCTTCCGATCGAACAGCTTCGACCGGAAGAAGAACTTGTGTCATAAGATATTGGTGAAGTTTTTGTTCGTATTTTTCTTTAACATGTAGACGCACAAGCATAGGACGGCCAGCAACATACAGACCAGCGTTAGCATAGAGAAAAAGGCATGCTTGTAGCGGGAGGCCTCCGACGACTCGCGAAAGAGCTCTTGCTCGTCTTCCAGTATGAGATCGATTCGTCGGTTCCGCAGCCGTTCCTGATCGGTGGCGTTCATAATCTGGGACAGCTTAGGTAGAAACCCGTACCAGAAGCTGTCGATGCGGCGAAGATAATGGATATACTCGGAATCTTTGGTGTTATCTGCAAAGACGGCGCTTTTGGATGAGCGGGAGCTCTCCTGGTCGTCAAGGTTAACACGCCCCAAGAGGTAGGGGTTCTCATGAGGGGAGGCATCATCCTGATTGACGTTCAGGAGTTTATTTTCAATAGTTTGAATGTTGTCCTCAAAGCTGGCGTCCATACTATGTTTGTCGTTCTGGAAAAGATTCTCCGCTCGTGTGGAGATAAGTTTTATGTACTTCTGGCCCTCAGTGTAGGGTTTCCATGAGTCGATCTTTCGACCGGGCGTGGGATCACTAAAATACAACCAAGGAAGTTAAAACAAACTGAATTGTATGAAGACATTGAGTGGCTTACCCAACTTTGATAAATTCGCTGAACAACGCTCGAATTTTCTTGCATAGTTTGTCCTCAGATTGAGACAGTCGTTTGCGACCGATCTCCTGGAACAAACTTGGTCCCATCAGAAATGGTAAGTCCGAGGAGTGCGATGCTCCACCAAAGTAGTTGATCTTGCCTCGCATGTCCATCGAATTGGAGTGATGGAAGAGGTAGACGTACAAGTTTCCCCCACCCCGAAGAGCTAGTTGGTTAAGAGATTCTTCCGGTTTCGAAGCATCTTCCTGGACATCTTGGTCTACGGCCATACTGAATACCTCAAGTGTTTTGAAAAATGGAATTTCAAACTTGGTTTCCGTAGTGAGCTTGATGATGGAATGGAGCAGGTGCGCAGTGGTTTCAGGGATTTGGTCGAAGAATCGCCAATTAATGGTTTCGCGTATCTATAAAATAAGTGTTAAAGCATGTTGATGATGTAATCTTATGGTCAATTGCCCTTAATTCTACTTGCCATAAGACGAGTTAGTTAGCTCCACTCAAGAGGTGGGATCAAATAGGATGGTACTAATTCGTTCTACGGCAAGTGAAACATTCCTCTTAAAATTGGAAAAATCATCAAACCTACCTGATCCCGTCCTACTCCATCGAAGTTGTACTGCTCCAAAATGTTCGGCACCATCGTCTCGTTGACGTATTTCCGCAGATAATCCAGACCCTGTTTGGCAAAGTCCAGCCATCTATTCAGCATGAAGCCACCTTCGTTACTGGTAATGCCGAACATGATCGGCATATCTTCTATGATAAATGATTTCGATGAGAATAGGGCCCGCGGGTCGTCCATGACATACCGTTCCATCGCCGGTAGATAGTCATCCACGATCGGCCCTAGATTGATTGTGTAGTTTCCGCTGCGGTAGACGTACTCGTAAGCCTTAAGTAAGTCGTGGACGCTTTTTTGTTGCAAACACTTGAGAACGTTACGACCGATGTCGTAGTTACAGGCCATGATCTTAACAACTTCGTCTGATAATCTGCGATCTGTGTTCACGCGGCAGTAAGGTGAAAACACGGTTCCCGACATAATGATCGCCTTGGAAAATAGACCTCGAGCCATGGGGCTAACTATGTGGGTCATTACATTTGGGCCTCCAGTGGTTCCGTGACCCAGCAAAGTGATTCTGTTGGTGTCGCCCCCGAATTTCTGAATGTTATCCTTAATCCAAACCAGAGCCAATTGCTGATCGAGAAGTCCAAGATTCCCCGGGGCGTACTTCTGCCCAAGAGATAGCCATCCGAACACATTAGTTCGATACTGAACCGTTACTACGATGATCCCATCGGAGGCGAGATCCAGACCGGTAGCCCGATTGACTGTCCAATCGAAGGCCATCTCTTCACCGGTGACCATGACTAGCACCGGGAAACCTCCGTAACGGATGGCCGTCTCCGGCATCCAGATGTTCAAGTAGAGACAATCCTCGCTGGTTTCACGAAACTTGTAGTGGCCTTGAGAGTCCACATCGTCGTAGCTGTTGTTCTCCAATTGTGGACAGATAGGTTTGAAATCTCGTGCGTACAGTGTTCGGTTCCATCCGGGACTTGGTATTGGGGGCGAGAATCTAAGGTCGTCCACGGGTGGTTTTGCATACGGAATACCAAGATAGGTGAAGACCGGTATCCGTGACGTTTCTGGGAACACTTTGAGCTGTAAAAATTGTGAAAGGTTAGTGATGAGATGCTCAGTAAAATGTGTTGTAAAGATTACCCCCACGATCGTCCCCTGACTGAGCACGATGGTGACATCCTGAATTTGGGCCTGTGCTGTACACCACGTAGCAAAAAGCTGGAATATGAAAACTAATGATCCAGTTGCGATCATGACTTCGACACTAATGGCGATTTCCAGTTGATAAAATATTGGAACTGATTGGGTTCGACATGCTGACTGACCGCCGATCACTCTCGTTGATCGTCTGTGGGGTGAAAGTGAAAAGATGGGGGACATTGCTATAAAAACGATTATCATAAAAGCAAAGTAATTTTATTATCAAATACCAGCGCAATGGTGTAACGAAGGTATGTGAACCGTACTTAACAGACTAACATGTGTAGCTTGGTACTTCTGACTACGCTGCAACAGTTGGTCACGCATGGATTCCCAAAATAATTCACCAAGAGGAGAAGAGTGATTGCTTGTTTTTGCTAAGGTCATCAGGTGGTCATGTTACGAGCGTTGGTAGTTAGAGACATTGTAAAATAACTTTTTCCGTCATTTTTTATTGCCTCAAACGGTTCTTTCAATTCCAGAGTTACCTTCCCTAATAGGCCAATATTTTGCTTCTAGCAGTTATAAACTGGTGTTTTATGTTTTTTTTTGCGCAGGGAGCAAAACAAAAAATGTTTTAGTGAAGTTCATACTCCGTATAATGGCAGTATTAGAACAAATAAACAATTTGCTAAGGTCTGACTCATTTCCCAAATTAAAGTCCAATTAAACTTAAAAGTAACAGTTGAGTAATTATCGCAGATCAAGATATCGAATAATCTTTTATCGATGTTTTATTGGTATAGTGTTTTTTTTTTAATTCACGAATTGTCACTTTCATGTTTGATTCGGGAAATGAGACAAACTTCAATTGAATGAAATTAGTTAAGATGATTAAAACAATCGTGGAAGAATTGTGAGAATCGTTCAAAAGACACCCGAAAACTAACATTTGGAAATTCTCGTGATTCTGATCGTGGTTATCAACATGGTAACTAAAAACTCGTACTTTCCAACATGTAATTAGTTTCAGGTTTTCCTTATTACAAGTTGTCAAACAAAAGTTTGCATGTGCATTTATTTAATTCATAAATTTGATGAAATTTGTATATTTCAAGTTTAGTCACAAAAAGACGCACCATGCGTCTCCATACGCTTATACCGTGGACCCCCGGTAATATGACCGTTTTTAATCTGAACACTTTTTAATTTGTACCCCGTTGGTTTGAACATCGTTCAAATTAAAAATGGATCAAACGTCATTTACCACGTGGAATCGAGATTAGAAAAATGGAACATCGTGAAATGGAAAGCAGAATCAAAACAAACCAGCAAAGAGAGCAGCCAGAAACCAGTTTTTCTGATGCTTATAGAGTAACCAGAAGTTCAAATTAAAAATGAACCCCGTTAATTTGAATGAGGTACCGTTCAAATTATCGGGGGTCCACGGTATGCAGATCAGATCAGATTGTCGAAATTATTATTATTTATTTATTTAGTTTACATCTAAACAGATAACACTGAATCAACAATTTGACGCCACATACACGGTTCGAGGCCGCATCTCTCCATCCTCGAATGCGCCCCACGCTCGCCAAGTCATTTTGCACCAGGTCTGCCCACCTCGCTCTCTGCGCTCTACGCCGTATCGTACCTACCGGATCGGAAGCGAACACCATCTTTACAGGGTTGCTGTCCGGCATTCGTGCAACATGCCCTGCCCACCTTCTGGATACTGGGTTCGCCGTAGAGCTGGGCGAGCTCGTGATTCATTCTTCGCCGCCACACACCGTGCTCTTGCACACCGCTAAAGATGGTCTAAGCACCCGTCTCACGAATACTTCGAGTGCTTACAAGTCCTCCTCGAGCAGTCTTATCAGCGTCTTGTACATGACATATTTGGTGCGGTGGTGAATCTTTTTTGACCGTAGTTTTTTTGGAGTCCGTAGTAGCCACACTTCCACAGATGATGCGCCTTCGTATTTCACGACTAACATTGTTATCAGCCTTTAGCAAGGATGTACGGTATCCCCGCCTATCGTAACATTGCTTCCCAGGCGGGCCCTGTCGCGCTCGGTTCCGCCCACTAGCATGTACTTTATCTTCGATGCATTCACAACCAGTCCAACTTTTGTTGCTTCACGTTTCAGGCGGGTGTACAGTTCTGCCACCTTTGCAAATGTTCGGCCGACAATGTCCATGTCATCCGCGAAACAAATAAATTGACTGGATCTGTTGAAAATCGTACCCCGGCTGTTACACCCGGCTCTCCGCATGACACCTTCTAGCGCAATGTTGAACAACAGGCACGAAAGTCCATCACCTTGTCTTAGTCCCCGGCGCGATTCTAACGAACTGGAGTGTTCGTCCGAAATCTTCACACAGTTTTGCACACCATCCAACGTTGCTTTGATCAGTCTGGTAGGGTCAAAGACCCAATGGTGGAGGTAATATGCACGCGCCATCACTAATTTCTCACTTACACCTAATAGATAAAGTATTTCACTTACCTCGAGGGTGTATTCGAAAGCCCAGTAACACTATTTTATGAGAATTATGTTCCGATCGCAAGAAAATCCTTGATTGTGACCTAAAATCATTCCTCCAAGTATTGGTACAATGTTCCAATAGTTGCGGTATTTATTAATTTGTGTTCCTATAGTTGCGAATCTCACTGTTTTTGTATGGGACTCGCATTTATAGGAACACTACCGCAACTATTGGTGCAACGTCCAGAAAAAAATAAATTATTTGAGTATTATTTACCGTTTTTGAGGATATTCCTAGGCTGTTTGTGCTTGTTTCGTCTAATGACAGTACACGTAATTGATCAACAATGTGGGTTGCTACGTTAAATCTGTAGTTTCTCTAAAAACTACACTACCGCAACTATAGGAGCAACCACGACTATCGGAACTTTCACCCTACGCTTCCCAGAGAAGCTGTTCTCGTCCATAATTTTCCATAACTCTACGCGGTCTGTACTATCGTATGCCGCCTTGAAATCAATGAAGAGATGGTGCGTTGGGACCTGGTATTCACGGCATTTTTGAAGGATTTGCCGTACAGTAAAGATCTGGTCCGTTGTCGAGCGGCCGTCAACGAAGCCGGCTTGATAACTTCCCACGAACTCGTTCACTAATGGTGACAGACGACGGAAGATGATCTGAGATATCACTTTGTAGGCAGCATTAAGGATGGTCATCGCTCGAAAGTTCTCACACTCCAGCTTGTCGCCTTTCTTGTAGATGGGGCATATAACCCCTCACTTCCACTCCTTCGGTAGCTGTTCAGTTTCCCAGATTCTGACTATCAGTTTGTGCAGGCAAGTGGCCAGATTTTCGGCGCCCACCGTGATGAGCTGGGCTCCGATACCATCCTTACCAGCTTCGTCCGTCAAGATGCTCTTATCCTTATCCCGGCACATTTCGACTCGCGGCACAAAGCCTTTGCGGGATGCGTTGAGCTTCTGATAGAACTTACGTGTTTCTTGAGAACGGCACAGCTGTTCCATCTTTTTGCACTCCGCTTATTCCATATGTCCTGACATCGATAATGTCGGAGAAGTGCCGTCCATCAATCAGAACGTGGTCGATTTGTGATTCTATCTGCAGTGGTGATCTCCAGGTGTACCGATACGGAAGGTTGTGTTGGAAGTAGGTACTGCGAATGGCCATATTCTTGGAGGTGGCGAAATCAATGAGCGCTGAACTTCCCAATAGTCGGTCTAAACTCCTCCTCTTAGCCAACCTGAGTGTTCAAATCTCCTATGATGATTTTGACGTCGTGGCTTGAGCTGATGTCGTACTCACGTTCCAGCTGTGCGTAGAATGCGTCGTTACCCAAGTAACAAAAAGTTCCTTCAAAAGTATGTTTTTCGTTTAATCAGCTTGACAGAGCTGATTGAGCGAAAAACGTACTTTTAAAGGAACTTTTGGTAACATGGGTATCATCATCAGTGCTTCCGGAGTGTGGGCTATGGACGTTGATTATGCTGAAGTTGAAGAACCGGCCTTTGATCCTCAACCTGCACATTCTTCCATTTATCGGCCACCACCCGATCACGCGTCTTTGCATATCGCCTTTTACCATGAAAGCTGTTCCTAGCTCGTGTGTGTTGCCGCAGCTCTGGTAGATGGCATGATTACGTCTTTTACAAGTTTAGTCATAAAAAGACGCACCATGCGTCTCCATACGCTCATATGCTTTTATGATGACGCACATGTACAGATCAGATTGTCGAAATAACTTGGTAGGTATTTCAACATCTGGGAACATAAACCATGTAAATGTCTTCAATATCGAGAAAAATTGACAACCGGTTTCGTGATCAAATAATCTTGGAAGTCGAAATGCTCCAAATCAGTCAAACAGTGTCAGTCAGCAGTAGATTTCAGAATCACATGAATCTTACAAATTTTTGTGCAAATTTAACTTTTCGGCAAAATTATATTCATTGTTTTCTTCAACCACTTGCCGACGGCCGCCACTCGGGTCGATACTGACGCCATCAAATTTCAGTCTCAAAGTCTAGTGAGAAAATTTCACTGGATGCCATGAATTTGCTAAAGTCACAATGCAGCCCTTTCACTTTCTTTCGAACATAATAGAGGCCATACAACAACCGATTTATTTTCAATAAATGTGCTTCTTCAATCATTATCAGCAATCACTAAATACCTAGTTTGAATCTTGCGATAAAAATCTGACCTGAGAACTGCTTCATCCTGTGGAAAGAACCGCTACCCAAGTCGACGAAAGTATCTCAATAATAATAATACAAAACATAAAATAGAGAAATAAGATGTCGACCTGATTGATAAAGAAGATAGTAAAGAGAGAGAATAAATGATCAGACGAGAAGATCAATATTCAGATAGTCAGATTTGTCTAGCAGGAATCGAACTATTGAGATAGTTTTGAGAGGAGACTAGAGATATTTTTGAAAATAAATCGGTTCTTGTCAGGACAACTATTATATTTGGAAGAAAGTAAAAGGCTGTACTATCACTGTAGCAAACTCATGGTCAATGAAATTTTCTAGCTAGGTTCTGAGTTTGGTTATGTGTTGTTGTGATTTCAAATGTTTATTATGGACACGCACAGGGAAAAAAATAATTGTGATTTCAATATTTTCTAATTTCATTTTAAAAGTCAGTAAAATATTGTATTTTTGAGTGCTAAAATATTCAAGTCAATTACTAAATGGTTAATCTGAAAGTTATTTTCTCAGTTTAAAACTTTGATTTTCACAGTGTGAATTCTGAAAACAAAAGTTGTAAAATAATCAAAACTATTTTCATACTTCATATTTTTGGCAACACTGAGAACAAATAATAATGTATCTGGCAGCCCGCGACGATTCGTCATCATAACTGGGCGGAAAAAAATACCAGGACGGAACAGATCATCGCGTTGCGGTTGAAACTTTGAACCGAAGGACCGGCTTCAAGTATTTACGATTATTTCGATGCCCTTGTACTTCACCAACACCGAGCGCATTTGGGAAGCAAAAAATCCGAGGTTCCGGTTAAAAAGAAACCATACGCTCAAAACAATTTCACAAACAACAATGTTTGCTCCCGAAAAAAAAGCCGCAATTCGTTCTTTGTCATCTGCAATTACCCGGCGCCACTACAAAATGGATCCGAGGAAAAACAAGCGGTAAGGCACAATCGTTTGCATTTTATGTTCTTTTTGTTTACATTTCTAATTTTATTTCACAGGATTTCGTTTACTGGTCAAGACCCAAACTGCATTGGATAATAAATTTAATTACTGCGAGTGAGTGTTTCGTGAACACAATTGACGGATGCAATGGGTCAAAATATTTAGAGCAATGGGTGCCGGTTATGCTCCCAGCCGGGTCTTAGACCGACATTCTTTTGGAAGTGGCAGCCGGTAGTCGCCTGCGGTTTACATGTTGTGACGATCAAGTTTTCCGGTGTTGATTCCAGAAGGAGACGGAACTCGGCGGAATTAAGTAAACAGTATCAAACATTGTTGAGATACAGATTGTTCAACGCCGGAAATTATTGTTGCATCCAATAAATAAGTAAAGTAATGAATAAAACGAAATGAAAAAACCCTGATTAATCCACCTAGCGGTGATGATGCCTTTCTCGCTCGTTCAAAATAGTTGATAAACATATATGAAAAGTCTAAAATAACAATTGGTGAATAAGAGTTATTTTTCACATTTATTTATACCAGATGAACCGGCCTAGGGTCGAAGATCTCGTAAATAAAGATAGAATGAATTGAAAATTTATATTTTTATAATTGCTGCCGGATGCAATTTGTTGCAAGCAAATCGGATGAGGTTAAGTGCCCGGAAAATGTGATGAGGTTGTGCAATTGCACAAATTGAGTTTCAGGCATAGTAAAAAATTTGTATTTTGGCCATAACTTTTGAGCCCATAGTGAGTTCGCCGTTTAAATAATCGGTTCAGGATAAGATTTCGAAAAATGAGTTAGATTTTTTTGCACACATGCACATACACATACTTCTTCTGAAAAAGTTCGTATCGTTTGATTTGAATACGAGAAAAGCCAAAAAACGGTTGTGAGAAAAAACAAATGTTTCCATTTGTCAAACTTTCGAGTGCTTTCCGTTTCGAAGCCAGAATCCAGCTTAGACTTCCATCATCCAATCAATAAGTTAGCTTTTTTGAAATTGTTGTTTTGAATAATATGATTCTTCATATAAATAAAAATTCAGTTGACCCTTCCCGTCAAAATGATAGATGATAGATGGGGATAGGGGATGATAGGGAAGCTAAATGTCAAAGAAGGGAAATCCATACGATTTGACAGCTTGATACCCAACATGTTCGCACAGCAGAACAAAGGGAACCGAAGCGACAATCTTTATCTAGTAACTAAAATATATTTTATTAAATCGAAAACAAAACCGAAAACGTGTGCATGTGAACCGTCTGCAAAATTCACTCAATGTTCGTTCAAAATCGGGTCAATCTTAAAAAACAGCACTTTTTCGATTTTTGTTTTGAATTTAAAAAAAACATTTAGTGGCGTAAAAAAAAATTTAGGTTAATTGGGAATGTTGACCTTAAATAAGCCAAAGAATCGATTAAGGGAATGAACATTTTTGACGAGAAAGGTAAATTTTTGCTGATGAGCAGTTTTTATTTTTGTCATTATCATTCAAACACTTTTCAACATGATTTATAAATTTGATCCGACTTAAAAAAATCTGAAGAGAATTCTACTGGGGTTGCTTTTATTTATATGGAAAGCATTTCGCAGTAATTGGTATGAATGTACACAGCAAATAATTTTGAAAATTCAACGACGTCTAAAACTACAGGTTACCCCATCAAACGAATAACCATTCGATGTTCAATTAAATTTGATTGAATTTTACAAGCGAGCACCGTTTAAATTTATTTCGATTTAAAATAATAGAGAGATCGATTGAATGTTACGTTTATTTACATGCTCCAAATATGTGCATGAAAATACATTTAAAATCACAGAATATTTTTATCTGTGTATGCACTCAGAATAAACTGCATATTGTATTTATGTGCCCCGCACTTATATTTTGACCAGTGTACTTTGCATTTGCAAAGTATGTGCGGCGCTGATAGATGTTGATCGATTCAATAATCATAGGTTTTATGTGCAAATGTATTGATTTTTCCATGAGATCCGCACATATAATTCATGACAAAAATAATTCATCCCTTGTTTGTCTCGCGTTTGCAAATGTTTTTAATAATCAAAAGGTTTGGTTTGGAGCAAAGTTGAAATAATTGCACAGTAATTTAATGCTTTATTGAAACTTAATGCTGTTACATTTATGCATAATCGTTGTATATAAAGATAAAGCATTTTTGCATAGAAAAAACTGCGTTCTAACGTCCAGAAGATCCTGCAAAGAAACAATTGATACTAAATTAATTTCAGTATAAACAAATGAAATAAAAGAAAACTCACGAATGCGCTGATACGTGTGTATGTATCCTCGGTTCAGAGCATAGCAAATAGTGGTGGTGCACATGATTCTACCATATTGAGCAACAAGTTTTGTTTCTAACCTACCGGAAATCTTTCTCAAATGATGCGCCGCGGGGTGTTTGTTGGGAGACATAATACCAAACATTATCCCATTCATGTCGGTCAACTATATTACACAGATAATGCTGTACTTGCAGATCATGTGGATACATCTCAATTCTGAAATCGAAGAATTTTTGGTTTTAGAATGCGTGAAAAGGAAAATCTAAGCTTATTAGTTACCGAGTTACTTACTTTGTTCAATTATTAACGATGCTAACTTCAGTTTTCAGTCTTGTTGAAAACAGACGTGGTGCGTTCATTATCAATGTTATAAATTTTATGTGACAAGTCGTATAGTTACATTTCAATAGCCATTGCACTTGAAATGATTTTAATTACGTTTTGAAATGGAATAAGTCCGCATATAGTTCACATAAGACGCACATGAATCTAAAAATCAGTGCTGCAAGTGACTTCCATGCGAGTTTCGCACATATAATTTATCAGCAGATTAATTTGAGTGTGGTTAAAATGGAATATTTTAATTTCTAAACTGATCCAAAATTATTTATCAGATCACTCTTTACAGGTAAACGCACAAAATCTGATAGATAACGCGTGACAGAGCGTGACAGCATTCTTGAGCTCTTATTGTGCAATACTTTATATCGTATTGATAACATATATCGGAAAATCGAAAATCGTTGCTTACCTTCGTGTAATTTGTTATGGATTATAGCAAGACTGTTTTTGATCATTTAGTAATATAGTTTCGATAGTTTAGTAGTTTGTCAATAACTCATTCCAGAGGTTAAATTTCAAAAGTGATATGTGGAGGACTTCTAGAGCGAAGGTTTTTACAACTCTGCCTAATTGTTGTTTCTATTGCACTAATAACAGAGTTATTGCGCTAGTTGCAGTAACTTATTATACAGGCTGATCGAAATTTTGTTATCATTTAGTATTAGTAACTAGTCCTTTAACTCTGTTATTAGTTGAATTGAAACAACAAACTATTAGGCAGAGCTGTAGAAAAATAATCGCACTAGAACTCTGCTGTAACACGTTTTGACATTTAACCTCTGGAATGAGTCATTGTAGTTTGTCAATGATCGAACTAAGACTATTAAATTATCTAAAACATACTTGGATTATAGAAAAGTTTACCAAAACTCATTTTCTCCTACATAATCCGAGTGCTTTTTATTTGAATTCTTCTAACAGACATGCTGTCACTATGAACGGGGTTCCAATTATTTGGTCTAGCGAAGTCCAAGATTTAGGACTGTGTAGCATGAATGAATTAACTATCAAAAACCACACAGAAGGTATGCAAGCAAAAAGGTACAAATATAGTAAGTGAATATTCATAGAAAATTAAAATCTTAAAATATTTTTTTGATTTACAAACTAATTGTTAGGCCAGCCATATTTTACATATACTGTGCCAATATGGGTTATTTGCTGCAATGCCAGGAAGAATGCATTTACAGAGGATTCAAAATAAAATGTTGAAATTGATTATGAAGTTGCTTCCCTGCGCACCAAAACAATAAGAATATTACATGTGACTTATTTGAATGATATGACACAAAAGCACCTGACGTAAACTCAATCGTACCGTTTTGACTCAAATCCCGAACATGACTTATATTCCGATATAACTAAACTTTTTATCGGTTCAGATTATATGCCACCGAACCAAAGCACAGCCCCCGGTGCGTGACCACACGTATGCACAAGCAACCTATGTCTTGATGTAGTGAAATAGTTATTTATTGCAAATCGCGTAGCCTCTTGTTCTTCGAACACTAATATCTCAAAAAGCAAAGATAGCTCAGTGGTTACGTGATAGGCTTTCATTCAGAGGATTTATGTTCGATCCCTCGTGTTAGCCATCTTTTTTTTTTCAAAATTCATATTTTCTAGTTGTGTAGTATAATACGCATTGCAAGAAAAATTTTGAATACTAGAAAATTCAAGCACCTTTAAAAAAATTTTGTATTTAATATTTTCCATGCTAATAATCAATGGAACCTATTGCTGTGTATTGTTTATATTTATATTCATGACATTTCTATAATTGAATCCATCTGATTATTTGGAATATTTGAAAGAATTCAGGTCTGAACTTTGGATGATGGAGGTAGGAAATGAAACATAAATACATAAGTTGAGAATCGATATGTACTCAACAGTTTTCTTTAATGATTGTTAGCAGAAACAAAATAGCTTTTGATTTATCTTGGTAGTAATCAAACTTGCCCACCGAGTTTCAATAGACAGTAAACATAAGTAGGAAATTATATTCTATTGCTTCAATGCACAAAAGAAAATATGCTTTACTGAATAGAAAAGACATAATTATTCAATAAAATTAGAAGCTTGCGAGTTTATGGTGCAGCAGACGCTATATCCAAGGAATTGAGACCGGATTTCCCTCTGCGCGTTATTTCCGCGGAGCTATCCAAAATTTTCTTTCTTTCCGTAATACATACTCATGAACCAGTTTCCCCAAATCTCATTTGCTCGGATCAACATTCAACCCAGTTACCCAGCTGAGCTAAAAATAGAACATTGCCGCACGCAATGCGATGTGTGTTGGTGATGCTTCCTTCGGCAATATTCATCCGACGGCAAGAGACTGAAGCGAATGCGCATGCGTCCCGCGTCTCCCCGCACACCAGCTGCGCTCCCATATGCTGATTGAACGCCACAAAGAATGATGCATGCATATGCGTAAAAATAGAACAGAAGCACAGCTTGCCGCTGATGCTACGATGGTTAAGCCGACCGATTCACAGTGGCGGAAACCCAGACAAAACCCAAAACAAATCGTTCTTTCGTGAAGCTGATATTATTTTAATTTTGCACATTTAGTCAATGATAATTCCTCAATTTGTTAATTGTAGTTGGTAAATTTAATTTTTGCTGTGATCCTAAGTCATGGGCTTCCGGAAGTATTTGGATAGCATAGCATATGTCGGATAACTATTTAAATTTCAAAATGAATTCAGCGTTACAAAATCCTTTTGCTAAATTTTAAGCGCAATCGTAGGTTTAGTCGAGCATTTGTATGGGGACCACCACTGCGCGACGGCACATTGCCATTCATTCTTTCAGGCGCATTCGAACGGGAGAACGTTGAACGTGTTAAACAAAGCACGATGCTTTTTGAAATTGCTATATGAGGACTGAGGAGTATTTACAGGCTGTTATATAGGGTATCTGTGCTTTTCTTAGCGCTTGGTAGCAATAAGACATGAGAAAAGTTATGTCTAACGTTTAGCAGAGAAGAGGATTTTTAATTATTGAAAGGATATCCTATTGTAAAAAAGTCACCCCAAATTACTATTTAGTAATTTGCATAGGGCACCCGTAACCTGAGGGGTTCTTATTAATACTTCCCATTATTATACACATATGTGTCTACTAGTTTGGATGTAATTATGCAATTATACCAATATAATTTTGCATTAACATCCTCGAATCAATAGTGAATCTACTTTTATCACAATTAAAGTAACAGCGTATCCAAGCGATTTCAATAGTATCTATTAGAGCATCATTACTGGGCGCGAGTGTTTTGATCATCCTCGCAGCGCTGTCATTTTAGTTTAGTCACTCTTTTTCGCACTGGTCACTATTTTCGGTTATCATTTTGGTGGCTGCATTCCGTACAGGTGACGTTTAATAGTTTATCAAATAGTAGCGCTGTTATCGCGGTACCAAATTTGATCACCTGTCCGCTGCGCTACTGTTTTAGCAGCGTGTTTAGTAGCGACCGGAAAAGTGTCAAATAATGATACTGCGCTGCCAAACGGCTTATACTCCCACCGGCAATCTTGCTCTAAGTTAATGTATTGAAACTGTATATTTTAATAACCAACGGTAAAAGCTAATATTTTCTTATCCATTAATACTTCCAGTATAGGAAATGGTACCCTATCAGGATAAACTCTGATGCTTATAGAAGTAATGAATATATGCCCAATTCGATGATTTATATTTGTATGTATCTTGTCACACGCTATGTGTATTGATGGTGCTGTGGTGTAGTAGCCGCTTCCCGATCAAGAGATCACGAGTTCGAGTCTAGATTAGAGCATTTTGCTTTTTTTTTGCACGTAAAAACAGTTTTTTGGCCATAACTCCGAAACGCAAAGTTCAATCGATCTAATTTTAAATAGGAACCAATGGGACTGCATTCCGCGTCGAATGCAACTTGTTGCGTGCAAATCGGATGATGATAAATGCCCAAAAACGTGTCTCACATTTTTGTACACATACACACACACACACACATACATACACACATACAGACATCACCTCAATTCGTCGAGCTGAGTCGATTGGTATATAACACTATGGGTCTCCGAGCCTTCTATAAAAAGTTCGGCTTTGGAGCAGTTCTATAGCCTTTCCGTATACTTAGTATACGAGAAAGGCAAAAAAAAACAATTTTGTATGTATTTAGACTATTGACGAAAACTAAAATTGAGAATACACTCATAAAATTGAGAATAAAAACAACTTGTTGTTTTGACAGTACACTAGCGTTTTTGAATGTAAAATTCATTATTAAATTTGAGAGAAAAATGTCATTTGTAAAGCTTAATACACTTAGTTTTGAGCGAGGTTTTGAGAGGATTATTGTTATTATGAGAATTCGGCTCTTGTCAAAGTTCCTGCAGAAGTGACATTTTTATAATTGTAGATTCAACAGTCTTATACTTTCTACTGAAAATCACTAACTCATTTTATCAATTGTACCAACGTTTCTTTTAATTTTACCAACGATTTTTTTTTGTGTGCGTGTAACAAGAGAGTCGATCCGAGACGAACTTTCTTCAAACTTCAAAAAATGCCTGGCGTGAGTCGCGGAATCACGACGACATGTTTCTGTTGGCATGAATCCATTCGAAGTGATGTTAATCGTGTGCCGGTGAATGTAATCGGTCGGATGTCTCTGAGAAAGTCCTACAAAGGGTCGTTTATCATGCTGGTACGTCGAAACTCATGATGAGCACCGTTATGATGGTGTGCTACTGACCAGTAAACATACCCCAACGGCAGGAGAATAGTTGATCAGCTGACTGTCTAGCCAAGAATAGAAAATGCTGACATCATAAATGCGTCTGACATCTTCAGTCATAATGCGAATAAATTTATCGCATCATCTCCTTCCGACGTACTTGTATTTCTGCTACCGACGGCAACTTTGTGCCGTTGCCAAGCGATTATATTTTGCACTTTGGATAAAGTTCATCTTGGAATCGATTCTATTTTCAATGACCAACAGCAACAAAACCAAAGATACAGCCTCGCGGAAAAATTTCACTTTGTGCCGACGACATCCAAATCGTTGCAGAGAAGAATTCACAAGGGACAAACCCCACCTCTATTTTGTGATCAAATAACCTTGGAATGTTCTCAGCCAGTCAACTAGCGTCGGTCGATTTATGAGGTCGTGAACAAAAATGTAACACATGAACTTCACATTTATGTCTCCAATTTTTTTTTCAATTTTTTCGTTCAGTGTGGCAGGTTTTGCTTATCTAGCTGAAAACGCACATTTTAGAGGTAAAAGTTTAGAAAAAATGCGAGGAAATGTATGAGAAAAGTCTTCTATTTTAGATACGAGTGCTTTTAGCAATTGTGCCACCGAACAACTGCAAAGTCTTTAGAATTTTGATTGACAACACATATGTGTGGATGATCGAAGTCCGCTTAGAAGTACTGCAAAGGAAATGCAATAACAATGAACTTTGTAAATAATTAGTAGCCAGTAAACCATTCGTTCTATTCTAGATGGTTAAGTCATGAACTAGGACCAATCGATTTTAAATCGTAGATCTTATATAAAAAAGGCATTTTTAGAAAAAAAAAGTAGCAAAACAGCCACTTTTAGTCACGATACAGGGCCGCAATATATACTAATTTATATATGTTGCTCTCATGATTTTTTTTATCGCGATATTCAATATGTTTACCAAAATAACATTCTTCCCAACATGTAATTAGGTTCAGGTTCAGGGTCTAAATAAAAGTTGCCATGCAAATGCTAGCATACTTGAACTATTACTTATTCAGTTAAATTAACAAATGTGATGGAATTTGTACATGTTTGGTCAGAAGAAGATACACCATGCGTCTCCATATTCTTTTTGAGTTGCAGTCCTGGGCTGGCTCATCTTTTAGGTTTCATATGCTCGTGGGCTTATATTCTTCTTCTTCTACTACTTCTTCTTCTTCTTCTTCTTCTATGGATCTACATTCCAACTGGAATTTGTCCTGCTTTTCAACTTGTTCCACAGTCACCTCTCTACATCTCTATATTGAAGGGACCATCGATATAAGGTTTATTAGCTTTTCACAGTTTGAAAGCTTTCTATGCCCGCCATTGCATGAGCATGTATCTTGTATGGCAAGTACAATGGACTGGACACACTATGCCCAGTGAGTCAAGAAAGATTTCCACCCGAAAACATCCTGGACCGGATCGAGAATCAAACTTGCCATCCTCTATCTATCTATCTTTGCAGGTAAGGCTAACTGGAGACCCGTTCTTGTGCATATATGATGATACAAATTTGGGATATGCCTACCTATCCTGCACCCTTGGAGGCCCTGGGCCTATTGAAAAAATCATAAGGGTTGTGTACAAGACACGACCGCTCGACGTAAACTACGTAAAACAGTTTGGTGAAATGAAGAATCTAGCAAGTCCCATCATTCATGAATATTACAAAATTGCTCTTTTGATTACTTATGAGACAACACTGGTTTCGAGCAATATTCAAAATATGATATTTGTTGGATACGACAATTTAAAATTTACTTTTTGAAAGTAACTGATAGGTATTTATGCAATTCAGCCAAATTTGTTAAATTTTCGAAATATGTATAATATGAGAAGTTTAATTTTGTTTGTTCAATTTTTTAGGATTTTAACTCAATTTCATTGTTTTTTTTTCGAAAAATCTTCTAAATGATCTTAACTAAATTTGGGTATTTCTATTGCAAATAATAATCTGTCAGGTTAAATTGCAATCATTACCCGGGTAGAGGTGAATAACGAACAAATAACATAATAATAACAAATTTTGCTGTGATATCAGATTTTGTTATTCCTATGTTATTCATGAATAACATAAAATAGCATCCTAACAGCAAATTTTGTTATAATAGTAAAATTTGTTATTATTATGTTATTGTATGGAAGAACAGAATAACAAATGAAGAACACATTTTGCAATCATAACAAAGTTTGTTATTAATTTATCATTTTCATTTTCAACATATCAATAATAACTGTTTTTGATATTTTCCTTTCTATGAATATTTTGCTATTGGTTTGCTCTTATAATAGCAAAATGAGTTATTTTTTAGCTATTCGCTCGAACAATTTTTGCTATTATTTTAGTTATTTTAGCAACTATATCAAACAAACTAACATCATATTTTGCTATTCAGTTATTCATATATTAATAGTAAAATTTGATATTATTTTGCTGTTTTCTTCTACCCGGGTACTGTATTTGGCCATTAAAATGTCAGTAATCAAGGATGATTACCATCAAATCGCTAAAGGTGCATCTCGGTGAACAAAGCGCACTTGTGATTTCGCTACTGACGGCATCGTTTTGATTGATCGCCATTTGCATTTTAAATAAAATTATTTTCGGATAAATAATCTCTTGTATAAAATTTTGGTTCAAAAAAGAACCGATTAACCTTCGATAATGCGCAATTCCAATCCCCAACAGCAAAAATGAAAATTTTTGTTGACTGCTACTGATATCATCCATGCAAATAAATTTGAAAACTATCTAAGTTCTGGTATTTATATTGGGAACGACCAGGGTAGATAACAAAAAATCCCTCTGTTTTGGCTTTTCTGGTCATAGAATTTATAAAGCGGAGTGATTCTACTACGAAGTTCTGCGTAACTAATCGAAGTCTGTCTTGGATCAATTTTATAATGCTATTTTTCTCAATGGTACGCATTGGAAATCACTAACAGAACATAATCTAATTCATAATCTTGCTAGAAGATTTTACTGAACGCCAAGAGTGTGCTGTTCACTAGTGGTTGCACTTTGGAAAAATCCTCTCAGCTTAACAACATTTTTCCAAGATAATGATGTTCATCAAAAGAATCGATTTACTTCAAACGACTCCAATCACTATCAGCAATTACCGCAGCTCATTGACGACGCAACCAACATCAACGCGGCAGCCGTTGTCGCTTGAACCGCAACCGGACGAAATTTTCACTCCCGTGAGGCTGCCGTCCCGACCGTCGCTCTACCATCGTTGGCTGCCGCCTATCGCTGTGGGATAATGCCTTTGTCGCTGGGATTGCTACCCAAACTGGGCTGCGCGACCGCCATCCAATGATTCGGCTCAACGGGCGCCGTCGATTGCCAGATCCGCCGAAGATGGAACACGGATGCAAATGATGTGCTGCTGCTGCCACGACCGCCACCACCACCGAGTGAAAAAAATTCATCCGCACCACCAACGCTGATACAGCCTTTGTCACTGGGACCGCTTCTGGACGCCCTGGTCCGCTCTCCGTGACATCCAGAATGAAAATGACGCGCGCACGCGAAACACGGGGCTTTTTATACACAGGGAAAACGAAGCAGTGGATCAAAAGGCCCGTACCTTACTGCAATCTGATGTCCGTGTTGGGGATTTATGAACGGGATTGATTGATTGATTGATTTATGAAGGGGATCTGAATTTTTCACCCGGTTTGGAAAGAAATAACATTTTCAATAGTTTAACGTTAATAATCAATAGTATCAATAGAATTGGAAAATTGCTGGAGAGTTTCCGAATCGATTGATAAGCAAATGTCGAAAATCCATCGAAAGATATAGACGCTATTAGCGTTTGAAATCTATCCTAATTTCGTGACGGTCTCGAATTTGGAAATTTCCGTTTTACACCCTGTATCTGAGTCTTCCCCTTAGACGTAGTTTACAGAAGACAATTTCATCAGAAAGTGCATTTTCTGGAGGTAGACCTCTAGGCAAGATATGGTGAAATGTATCACAAGCAGTGAATCAATATTCGAGTAACGCCAGACAATATACCCTTTGTCATCAACAGAGTTTGTTACTGACAAACGCACATCGCAACAAGCCTTTATCAGAACCCGAACACAATATGACAAGAATAATTTGCCTTGCATGTTTATTTCATGTAGAAATTTGATGAAATTGGAACTACGTTTTCATTCATTGTGGAATGCTGTGGAATAGTGTAATGTTGTTATCAAAGTATGTTAAGTTTACGTTCTTCTGGCATATTTATCGGCAACCAGGAATTAGGCCCTATTTTCTAAGTTAAAAAGGTATCATAATAAATCAATAAAATATTGAATGAATTGGAAAGTTTTCAGGTGCAATATAGTTGCATTTTTATGACCTTAGTGAAGATGCACAACAATCGTAACTTAAACACCGTCGCAAATATACGAGATTCCTTAATTGGGAGTATGTAGACCCTAAGTTGTAGATCCCAGATATCCATCAAGTTACCTCGCGACCTCCAGTACTATACGATGAAGGTGCCTGTTTTCAAAGGCATTAATTAGGTATGAAATTGTAGTTCAAATATCATGTATTATAACAGACGATTGTGATTACTGCCAGGCCAGCTGGGGCATCAATTAAAACTCCTTTGAACTACTGTAATGACATACGCGGATCTCTGAATGGCACCAGCCCACTACTGGATCCCAGCGACTAATTTTAAAGAGACATGAAATAATTGATAAGAATGGCCGAATGCTGGAAAATCAAATTACTTTTAAAAGATATGTCAATATAGTTTCCTTATTAATAAAATAACATTTCTATATAATCGTTCCCTCTTTATTTGAGTTTCTCTGAACCAAGTTCATTGCAACTCTTACCTGGACCATATATATATATCGTATCTATCATTATATGGTCTATTAGAACCAGTCAACTTCTCTCTCTAGCACTCTTTCAAGACATGTTTTAGCATCACTGAAAAAAAGATAAAATAGAGATTTTTTTGGTATATTTGGAATAATACGTTAACTGGGTTTAAGTTCGTTGGGTACGATTTATTGTCCGTAGAATTAAATAATTCATTTGAATTCGGCAAGCCTCGACATGTTGTGGAAGTAGTGAGCGAACGTGCCACTATCTGATCCTGTGCACGGCCGTAAAATATACTAGATTCAAGCGGGAAAATTCGGTAAAAGGTGTATCTTTTGCATCATTCGGTTTAGGGAACCTTATTGAATACGTTGCAGGGTTCAAAGAGCTCACAGATGTGCTGATTCGTCTAGCTGTTGGATCTGTTCATGAATATCCTTTCCCATGAAATAAGGAACAGGATGAACAATTAATATTTAGCGTCTTAGGGTAAAATGTTACAAGGAATAGTGAAATCTTTTAACCAGCATCTAACAGACGACGATTCTGGATGATGCGTGATTCGATTTGTTGGCACATGGAAAATTATCAAAGATACCTAATCCCGTAGGCACTCGAGTCGAACTCAGTTCCTTCAGTCA
The DNA here is from genome assembly GCF_024139115.2 of Armigeres subalbatus. Classification (NCBI taxonomy): domain Eukaryota; kingdom Metazoa; phylum Arthropoda; class Insecta; order Diptera; family Culicidae; genus Armigeres; species Armigeres subalbatus. Next base: position 345,170,746 of record NC_085141.1, read on the forward strand.
TAGCTGCTGCGTTTATAAAACAATTGTTGATAAAAGCATAAAAGGCAAAACGGACTTGGTAGTAGGACATGTGTTGTAGGTAGTTGGTAGTAGGATGAGTGTTGATTTTTCTACTTCACTCAATTTTAGAAACTAAAACAACCAAGGCGTAACAGCAATTGAATAATTTCAACAGCCACATTTCCAAGGCGGATTCCAGTTCTGTCTGACCTTTCGATTGACGAAACAGTACGGCGAAGCAACCACTGCTTTGTGATAAGGCAGTATATATCAATCACTCAGTATCAATACTCGGGTACTTATTCAAAAGGACGTATGTGATTTTGTAAACAAAGATGTAAACAAATATTTTGTTTCATGTTTCATTCGTAAAACTGCATTTTTTATGGAAAGCAATAACATAAGCATTCTTGTGATATCTAGATCTAATTTTTGTAATAAAACAAATCATTATCAAAATAAATAAGCTGAATAAGAGTAGTTGTAATAATACACAATAAAATTATTTGTTTACATTTTGGCTCTTCCGCCCTGTTCTGATGTTGATCTTAGTCCGAAATGATCCTCAGCCGTGTTTCACACCTATTTCAACGTATAGTAAATGATTTAAACTACAAGGTAAGCAGAAAAAATAAATCTCATTTGAGAATTGGGAAGGATCATCAGAGCATTTAAGTTGAAGTGAAGTGTGTCTTTCAACTCCCTATTGTTAAAATTTTGCGAAAAGATTGTGGGTGGGACAAAATAAAACACTCATTGCCCAATTTTACTAATACCTGCAGGGTTTCAGGAATGCATTATTATACACCATGTCTGCATTTTTGTACACCTGGTACAACAATGGCGTCTGCGCCATTGACCATTTTCCACCACGCCGTATTGAGCGCAGTATTTTCCGCTCAAACACCCCGAGAATGCGATAGTCCGAATCATGTGCACAGAGCTAGTTTTGTTTGTGTCTGTAGGCTGCGAGACTTTAGCTAGCTACGCAAACCGTACAAAGTCCTACTTGCAGCCGCAACACGCCTTTTCAACTTGAGGCTAAAGTCATTGTCACATGTAACGAATGTTCCAAAATATATGAATTTGTCGACAACCTCAAACTGCATCCCATCCATTTCCACCTCGGGACCAACACCATTTGGACACCGTCCTGCTTCAATCCATCAAACGTCACGAACGAGTCGGATGTCTCACCAATAGAGGTAATAAACCATAGAGGACGACTGTCGATGCGATTCCCTTTGTTCTCGTTCCCAAATATGTTGGGTACACACAACTGTCAAATCGTACTGATTTTTCCTTCATCTACATTTAGCTCGCCAGCAAAAGATGTTTTGCTAGTGAAGACAGCGACAGTCTGCCTCTAAAGTTTATTAACCTCTATTGTCTCACCAGATATTCTGACGCTCGATTTGGATCCATCCAGCGTCGCACGAATCAGCCGGAAATCCATTTTCTAGCATTATATGCCACAGTTCGTTACGATTCCGCTGATTTTCTCTCTAGGGGAGTTAATGTAGTACAAATTAGAGAGTTAATGTAGTACAACTCCCAACGCATACATCAATGGTCTTCGAGATCAAGTACATCCTGAGAAATACAAGGATTCCAAAATTCAAGATGGAAGAATATTCAAATTCGTTTCGAACACGGCAGAGCTTAGAAACCTACCTTAATCAAGCCAGCTCGAAGGCATTTCTACTCCCTCCCAAATCGTTTCAATCGCTTGGTGAATTGTTTTCTTCAGCCGGTCACTCCCAACTATTAGAAGCTCGACCAGGATTCATTCAAATGTAATTACCTCTATACCGGGTATTGGGGTTTTGAAAGCATCTGTAGGGAAAGGAAAACACCTGTATATCGTACTGGTTTCGTGGAATCAAACCTCACCGAAGGTTACCCTCCAACACATTATTCGAACTAAATCTGTCACATGATATTTCCAAAATCCCACCGTGAAAAGTAAGATAAACGTCGAGTGTAAATTTCTAAGGATTTCCCGTTGAAATCCAAAAAAATATCGTTGAAATAGATTTTTTAACGGAGAAGAGTCGTTTGGCAGAAAGCCATTTTGTAGAATTCAACAATGCCCAACAAACATTGGAGGAGAATAATACTAATGACACACTGATGGTATAAGTACCATAGTACAAGAATTTTGAAATGAGTACATACCGTACCGATTATTGACTTTATCAAAGACAGTCTTGGAATAATTTTCTTTTCCTCTTGAACCATGGTACAAGTACCACAGGTGTGTCCTTAGTATAAAGCGCTTATGTGACTGTTATTGTTCGAAGATGGTCTAGTAGTTCAGAAATTCGAACATATCGACATAGAGAGAGAGAGAGAAACCTGAACAAAATATGACCAAAATACATCGAGATAGGGAGGTTACCGAGATATAGAAGGCCCGAATGTATGTAGTTTGAAGGGACCGAGAAAACCATCGACATAGGGAGAGATATCGATATATCGACGGAGACGAGCCAGCCCAGGACTGAAAGTCTCATTTATAAAAATTCTAAAAAAAGAAAATAGAACATCGAGATGTAGAACGTCGACTGTATAGCTAAAATTCAATCTATATCTGGTAAAAGAGTGAATGTCGCAAGAGGAAATTCTCTTCGCCGACTTCTCTTTAAAATAAAAACTAACAAGCAGCCCAACGAATGATTTAAGTTAAATAAGCTAGATTTTTAGCTGAAAAAGGCTATATTTGGTTCAATAAGTGCTATATCAGCTTCCAATGTTTGTTGGGAGAAGATTTAATTTTTTATTTGAAGATTTAGAATGCAGGTTCCCATTGTTTTCTAGCTTTCTGAGGTGATAAACTACAAAGAAACCCCATACTTGTCACTTTTATTCAAAAGAGGGTAAGTCGGTGAAGTAAGTCGCCCTTACTCCAGATAGAGCTTGAATTGTTTGTTGGTAAGTACGAAAGTTGTTTGGCCTAATATAGGGGAACGGTTCGGAACTTCATCTCATAGCTCCCATTTCCATAGGCGTAACTAACGGAAAATTCTAGGGGGGGCTATTTTTTGACGTAGGATTACGTCCTTTGCGAAGATAGGGAGGTAATTTTGCATATTCAAATTTGAGACCTTCACGAAAAGTACCGATTTTTGAGATTTTGGTATCAATCGATCGACGAACTCTTTAAGATTTTCCCCAACTATTAAAAACAATGAAAGTAGCAGTACTCAAGAGAAATATCCACGCAATGCTCAGACTATCGTTTTGCTTCAATCAGTGAATAGAAAAGCGCTTTGTGGAAAGAAGATCTGTTCTTCTTAGGCGTCGATTGCGGTCTCGGGATATCAGTGGCGGTGCCGAACTTTTATTCTTAGCGTCTTAGCGGAAAATCATTGAGCGGCCGTTGGACAGCAGCAGCAGTGAATTTTAAACACAAGGTTCGGATTAACGTTTGATTGCTGTGAGTGATTCGAAAGACGCATTGTGAATTGAAAATCGACTCTTTTCAGGACCAGCATTTTATGAAAAGAAGGGGTGGAAACAAACAATGGCGTCGGTTGCATTCCCGCGGTACTGAAGGAAGTTTCCGTCAGTATCAGAATCACAAACGCTCGTCGGAGAGCAACGCTGCAGAAACGTTGGCGTCAGTAGGGACACGGCAGGTATTTCCATCCTTCTTCATAGGGGCTAAAACCAACGAAAGCAACGTACATTTGCTAGAACTCCACTATAGCAGAACGTTTCTCCTGAGCTTACAATTTGGTACGTATGAGTTTTACAAAAAAGCGTCACTTTTATTGGTTTTCGAGACTATGACGAACACACGAAAATACCTGCCGCGTCCCTAGCAGTCAAGTGATATTTCCTTTCAAAATTCAGATTTTATTTCTGTTTGTAATTGGAAAGGAACATTATTGAAAACAAATCGGTTTTTCTCAGATACACTAGAGGAGGTTGAGCCGAGACGAACATACTTCAAAGTGCAAATCATAATCGCTTGGCGACGCTGCAGAAGTTTTTTTCCATGCATGGCAAATCATGTGACGTTGATGTCAAAGTAGACAAAAGAAATTTTCTTTCAAAATTCTGATTTTGCATGTGATTGGAAAGGCGCATTGGTTCGTCTCAGAATCATCATTTCACAGGAGGTTGAGTGTGAGTGATGAATTTTCTGTCGTCAGATTCCAGAAAAACTTTATGCGATTAGAAAGACATATGAGCTTACCCAACAAGCATTGAAGGCTGATAGAGAGCTTATTTCGCCACAATTTGGCTTGTTCAGCTAAAAAAACACAAGCTTATTCAACTTAAATTGTTTGTTGGGTAGTAAGACGCCTGTGGAGTTTTATCCATCCGAAAGAATTCCAATTTCTTTCTCATTTAAATTTTTGTTACCTCTTCTTGAAAACTCAAGATTTTGCCTTTCTGGAATCTTTTAATTGATTTTCTGGAAATAGCAGAAAAATCCCCCAAATTACCATTCAAATCTACAGAAAGAAATGCTTTCAAAATATCTGGATCGACACAAACATATGATACGTAGTATTTGGATCTCACTTTTCCGGAAGGATTCTTTTGAAAATTCCTTCAGAAAGGCCATGCATCTTTAAGAACTATGAACACGCTATACTCGCAAAACTCTGTAAAAACTTTAAAATATTTAAAGATTAAATACTTGCTGAGAAAACCAAATTTAAATCAGGTTTATTTTTAGAAATTTGCCGATAAGCTAAGCATCCTGTGTTCCTTAAACAATTTGTCCAACATTTTATGCTGTGTCAATATTAAGACCATACAGACAGTTCAGTATGCCACTAGAACTTTCTTTATCCAATCAAAATTTTAAAAGTTGTATTTGTTTTCTTAGTCTGTTGCTTCTATTATTTATTCAATCAGCATGGAACCAATGTTCCAACTCCAATTTTTTAAAGTAAGTATATCTGGCGCTGGAGAATCAAGAGAGCGTACTATTATACGTGTTTAACATTCCTATCGTAAGATATAACAATTGTTCGGATTTCGAAAATTTGTTAAAATAGATTCAAAGTTTCGTAGAGAGAGATGTGAATGAAGAGAACTGATTCCTGGCAGTTACGCCTATATGATCAGAGAGCTAGATAAGTACAATATTCATGCAAAGTGGTAAAAATTCTAGGGGGGGCTAATTTAGTTCTAGGTGGGGCTATAGCCCCCCCTAGCCCCCCTGTAGTTACGCCAATGCCCATTTCCATCCCAACAAAAACGAAGCAATGAAACAGTATTTGATTTGTAATTTATTTTTGTGATTTTTTCAGCAGTGAGCACGCCTGTTAGCAAAAAAAAGCGAAAAGATTAGTGCTGTGTTTATCTGTTTTGCGATGAGATTAATATATGTACAGTGAGATGAATAACGGAACAGTTCCCCTACTACATTTGGCTGAAGCCCATCTAGTGTAAAATTACTTGGCCGAAAATGTCATTTGATCGAACAGTTCCTTTGGCTGAAAAACAGTTGATCGAATATACCGCCGGAAATAAGTATAAAGACAAGTATGATTTTCATACATTTTCATCATGATTGAGGATCGATATCTCGATTCGTAGCGATTCGATTTGGCTGAAATTTTACTAGGCACCTGTTTTTAACTTGAACTTTCGATCTTTGAGTAAATGGTATACATCTCTGTTGATTTTGACCTCAAAATCTGGAAATAATTATAAAGACACCACTTTTTTATATGGAGCTCCATACAACGGAACTGTCTTTATAATTATTTCCAACAGAAACGCGTATAATCAGAATATATGCAGAAATGTAACTATCATTGATTAAAAATTCAAGTCATTTTAGGCTTGTTGGCAAAAAATCAGCCCAATCGAATCGCTAAGAATCGAGATATTGGCTTCCCAATATGGCCATTTTATATGGAAACCGAGCTTGTCTTTATACTTATTTCCACCAGTGTAGCACAATTGCCCGAAAGGGTCATTTGGCCGCAATAAGCATTCGACCGAAAGTGTCGTTCGGCTGAATTGGTCATTTGGCAGAAAATGCTGTTTGGCTAAAATACTTGTTTTGCAGAAAGAACATTTTCAGCCAAACGACCATTTTTACCAAATTAAATTTTCCGGCCAAATGATCTAGTCGGTCAAAGGACTTTTTCGGCCAAATGACATTTTTACCAAAAAAAAAACTGTTTGTGCAAAAAACTTTTTCCAATTCAGCCGAATGAGGCTTTCGGCTGTTTGTCGCTTTACGCCAAATGTTATTTTCGGTCAAACCATTTTCGACCTGATACCGTCTTGGACAAACGTTTAATTCGGTCTAATGGAATTTTTCTAAAAGACTTTTGGCCTAACCAGTTATTCGAATAAATGGCTCTTCGTCGAATGATTTTCGGCCAAACGACAGATAGAGCCATTTGGCCAATAGACACAAGGCCGAAAGGTGTTTGGCCGAACAAACTATTAAGCCAAAACCCATCCGGCCGACAATTTGATTTAGCTGAAATAGACATACGGCCGAAAATGTCATTCAGCTGGCCATTTGGCCGAAAAAGTTGTTTGACCGTAATGTTTGTTTGGCAGAAAGGCCATTTGGTCAAAAATGTTATTTGGGTGGATGGTTTTAAAAGGGGTGGATATTTTTGACCGTATTACCGTTCAGTAATCAACATTTTCGACCAAATGGCCAACTGTCAAACATTCATTTCGGCGAAACGACATTTTCGGAATTATAACCTATTCAGCTAAACGACCATATAAACCAAATGACGTATTATGGAAGAATGCTTTTTTGACCAAATTACCAATTCGGCCGTATGTTGCTTCGGCCAAATGAAATTTTTGGCCAAACTGTTTTTCGTTGTATAACCGTTTTGCCCAAACGTTCATTTCGATCAAATACAATTCGGCTGGATGATTTTTGACTTAACGTATTATTCGGTCTAATTTTCGGTCAAACGACCCTTCTTCTTTTTAGGGGCCGTACACTAATAACGTAAGCATTTTTTCTGGGTTTTTCAACCCCCCCTCCCCCATGTAAGATTTTTCCCAAACAAATTATTTTTTATTTATATGGAACGTAAGAAAATGGCAGACACCCCCTCCCCTCATAAGTGCTTACTTAAATAGTGTACGACTTTTAACTTAACGACCTTAATGCTTTTCCATTGAATTTCCGACGATTTTCTTTTGGACAATACAATGAATTCCTTGTAGAAATCTAAAAAAAAATCCTTCATAAATCATTTCATTTACATCCCGACTAGGAAGGCAAAACAAGATTATAACATTATTGTAACAACATCAGTTATTTATAACAACTGTTGATATAATCGAGTTATGATAAATTATTATCACATTTTTTCTTAACAAAATTATAACAGAATTAGTTATGTTTCATTGTTTTGTTAGAAAATTTAGTTATTTTAACAACATCCTGAACCAAGTTTATAACAACCTATGTTAGAAAACTGTTGAAATCTAATTTTATTTTGCTGATGTCCACATTTTGAATAATCTCCCGCGGAAAATCTTAAGAATTTTCCGTGTAAATTTCGAAGAATACTCAACAGAAACTTTCCGTGGATTTTTCGAACATTTTCCTGTAGAAACTCAAACAATTTTTCTTTGAGATTCCAAAGTTCAATCAGTTGATTGCCTATTCCGTGGATTTAACCCCCCGGCTTGGACAATAATTTACTATGTTCTGAGAACTCATATGGGAATATGTACATTATGTGAAAGATATTGATTTGAAAAATATATTGGCGGTAACCGCTTTCCCTTCGATGGGACTCGAACCCACGAAGTTCGTACTGAGGGTCGTGGGTTTGAGTCCCATCGAAGGGAAAGCGGTTACCTCCAATACATTTTTCAAATCAATATCTTTCACATAATGTACATAATTGCATATGAGTGCTCAGAACATAGTAAATTCCAAAGTGCTTCCTTGGAAATTCAAAAGAATTATCAAAACTTCAAAGTAATTGCCATTGAAAGTCCGAAATAGTTTTCAAATTAATATTTTGGAGAAGCTCAGAGAATTTTCGAGAGTTCATCAGATTTTTCCGACGAAATGCGAAAGATTCTCCCGTTGAAGTCTTGAAAACATCCAAAAAAAAAAAACTTTTAAAAACAAACGCTAAAAATCTCCACGCCGCCGCCGACCAAAATTCTGACAAACGCCGCCGCCGAAGATTTTCGGACCGGCGCACACCTCTACGCTGAAGTTTGTCCAGAATTCCCCTAGAATTCCTACGGAGGTATTCCGTAAATTCCCTCGAAATTCCCCAGAAATTATTCACGAGCTTCTCCGAAAATTCGCGGAAATTCCCCTAAAGCTCGTTAGGGAATTTCCCTAGGTTCTCCTACGAATTTCTCACAAAGTATAAAGTTTTCCTTCAGAAATCCCTCCGGAAATTTTTTAAGAATTTCACCAAAAATACCACGAATTTAATTTTTTTTCAAACTTTTTAGTCCCTATGCTAAGTTAGTAACATTAAAATGAATGTTTAAACATATTGCAAACATAGTTTACGAACCCATGAGTTCATGAACTTTAATAATGTTTATAAGATTGGATTAAGTACATGCCAGGTTTTTTTTACCATGAATTATTTTGGCTAGCAGCTGCTCTTGAGCACTTTCAACAATCTGTAGTAGCAAATGAAATCCAGAAATCTGCAAGAATTGCTACGCACTTCTATGATCCTTTTATGATCTTTAGATGTGGGTCTACACTTTCAGGAATCCTTGTCCAAACCACGAACATACGATTCTCTAATGATTTGAAGTGAACATTGGCCTTCCGGTGCTGAATCGAAATCTTGGAAAGCCAACACAATTAAATTGATTACTAATTCAGTCTAATTCAGTTTTTGTCTTCTTTCTTAAAATTGGGATTACGAATATTTTTTCCTTTTTATTCGAGGCAACAACATAAAAAATGTAGTTAGACTAATGCTATCAATTTCTTTAATAAGCTTTAAGATTTTGAAGTTTTGCTTGCTCAAAACTAATTTTGATAGATAAAAAAAAAAAATGTTTACTAAAAGTAGAGTATAATGCGTCTGTTTTCTGTTGTTTTCAGAACGTCAAGGCCCAGACGAATCAATTGTTCTTTTCCACTATTTGCAGACAAGTTTATTCTGATTAATATGGACGACACTAGAGTATATTTTCAACGTGAAACCAACCGTACATATCAGAGTTTAAAATTCGACCATTGGACTTATCTATCTCGTCCGCACTATAGCCATCCACATCACCCCTGTTTTACGCTTTTAAGTGCCTAATTGGCGCGTTTTTCCATTCACTCACCTATAGCGTAGCTGCTGATGAGTCTGAGCTCGTGCTTCGCTTCGCCGGGCGGCACACACACCACACTTTTCACTTTTTCCAGGTCCGCAGGTTCGGTTGGCTGTGGCGAATGAATGGATCAGTGATCTGTGTTCTATTCCGTTTTTTGTTTTGTTCTGGTCCGCACTGGTGCTATGTTCTGGTTTGAATGGAAATTTCGTATTCTAGAGCACTATTTCCTCGTTTTGAGGCAGCATAATAATCGTTCCATAGTAAATAGGAAACATTAAAAACTATAAAATATGCAAAATACGTGATATGTCACCAATTCAAAGTTTTAATACCAATTAGACCATCAAGAAAAGATTTTTTTTTTTGGTTTTCTAATACTGAATAAAAGCGTTCTGCTATATAATTAACGCAGATCAGAGCTAAATAAATCGTATTTATGGATTATTTTCACATTACTACGAAACATATATGTTGTGGTCGTCGTTATGATGCTTGTTGTTGAAGCTGTGGCGATTGTATTGAACGTGCGGGTGGAAAATTGCGCGTCGTCATCCGAAGCCACTAAGCTTGGCGATCTATCGCCAATCGAAATGACCAATCAACATTTTTTAGCGGATTTTCAGGGTTGTTTCATTAAGCTTCAGATACTTTTTTTTTGTTTTGTTCGTTATCCGGGGGAAAACCGTTTGAAATTTGCGGAAGAGATATTTTCTGATGAGCACCAATCCGTCACTAATTAACCTTTGCACAATCGTCGAATCAATTGTTGCGTAGTGTCGAAATAGTTTTCGATTTCCTCTGGTCACAACGCACCATCACTTTCAGAATTTCGTTCATTTAGAATTCTTTGAAACTTTTAGCAAACATTTTCACACGACCGACACGTGTATTCTCATGGGAACTTGAAAAAACAGCACACTCTATTTAAACATTGCCCTTCGTTTCCGGTCTGGTGCATCTTCAGCGCGTTTGTTTGGCCGTTGCCATTGTCTGTGCCATAACCACCATCACCCAAATCAATGGTACAAGAAGGCGAAAACGAAGAAGTACTCTTCCGTTGGCAAAACAAACATTTTCTTCGGCACCAAGGTCACGCTAACCGAAACGCCCCCACACCTTAGAGAAGACCTAATGGCTTAGCAATAAATTGGATTGATCTGAAAACCGTTCAACTGGTCTACACGCGATCTACGAGGAAAACCGTTCAACCACTCGTCACAACTACCAAATCAGAACTGAACTGAAAATTCCGGTCTCGGTGGCCACACGGGAAAAGTCAACCAACCGGTGAAGATCAGCAGCTTTTTTTTAGTTTATAATGTTATGTTATTGTGTACCGGAGGCAGGTATGGGATAGTTAAAATGATGCAAGTGGGGTTCAGTGAAGAACGACATGTGGGTGTTTAAAGCGGGAATAATGGAAGGGGAGTTGTGATGCACACATCTATGTTACGAAATTATTCACGTGCAAATCAGTGTATGGTAACTAGAACTAAAGTAAATACAGTAGCGAACAAATATGTATCAAGAACTTCGTTGTTGTAGTTCTAGAAATTTGGAAATCATTCTACATACTTACTTACGACCTACGAATAAATTTTGAGACGCATTGTAGTGAGAAATCGTACTAACTTTGGATTTTTCATGACACTTTAATAGGTCGTACCGTCGTTCATAATTAATCAATTAACGTCAAATAGGTTGGTGGTAGTACGGATACGAGATTTCGAGAATGCTGGAAGGATAGTTTCTAAAAGAAAGTGCTACGTACTACCTACTAAGGGTATTCCAAATAGAGATTTTCTTTTGAGATTTCAGAGTGAACAAAACTCATCGTTTGGGAAATAAAGTTTCCGATTGGTTTCGTAAAATTTCAAATCAAATTGAACTGCAATTTCGCATTTTTATTTCTAGAAATTCACGTTAATCTAAAAAAAAATTCAATGTATGTATGCTCCAGCATAACTTCTGAACCCCTTGACCGATTTTCACTAAATTTGGAACACATATTCTCTGGCTTGGAGATGATAATAGTGGGACATCTCGTATCCAGTTTGTGCAGCGCGTACGAACGTGCTTTTTGCTGGCACATTTTGGTAAAGTGTTTTTTTCTCGTTAGATCGCTGTGTTTACGTTCTCGCTTCGTCACGTTGGTGTAATTTTCTCCCGGACTCGTCATGGGTAACTCAGGGGCCAACTCGGGAAAGGTGCTGAAATAGACCTGTGCGCCGGTCATATAATCAGCGGCGGCGGCGTAGTGGTCACTTTTGCCCCGGCGGCGGCGGCGTCACGGCGTGGATGAAAAAATCAATGGCAAAAAAAACAATTTTAATGCGGATTTTTGAATTCATGTGGTTTTGATTCACACCGTACAAATCGCCCGTATAAAAATTGACTTCAGTGGATTAAAATTGAAATATTCCATGTTTGTTGATCATCAAACAGCACATTCCATAGTAAACTACCAGCGACACTAATAAATACCTGATCTCAAGATGCTATCTAAATTAAAACTTTAACAACGAATCCTGCTTCACTTTTCGTAACCCTTGAACAGTATTGAGAACTAGATTTCGGTGTCATGGGACTAATTTATTAATATTTTTTTCCAAAAGTTTTCCCAATTCAGGATTTTGATAAACTCCAGTCGATTTACTTCTCAATATATCTACTATTCTTTGAGTTACATATACAATTGGGTAATGTTTGAGCGGCTGCATATCTAGTATATTTAGAAAATTTGCAGTGCTACTTCATTCACCTGCTGGGACCCTTGGATCCTGTAAGGGCATTCACGATGGAGTCCACTAATGACAACCACAATGGACAGTTTACTCCCCACCTCGCGTTCTTGTATGCACAAATCCCAATAGATGATTAACATAACTAAAATCAGTTCTGGCTGAGTAAGACTGGGGCACGATGACCAACCAAATTGAATGTTTTCTTCAAAAGTTGGTAAAATATGCCAAAAAAGTTCTTGGTGGAGTTCCTGAAGGGATTCGGAGGAAACTACGATTTTTTTCTAAGGTTCATTAGAAATTCCTTTGTAAAACTCTCCGAGAGAATAGCGAAAAGAGTTTATAAAGACATTTCTGGCAATTTTTTTTAATGAATTTTCGAAAGAACTTAGTGTAAAATACTTCTTCCGAACTTGGCCAACTCCACTATTGATCCCACGACTCACTTCCCATAAATCACACCAAGGAAATAAAAAACCTTGCTTAATGTAGACTCGTTTATTCGTCATAAGGAACAAAGGTTTGGGCAAGCAGAAATTGCTTATTATATGTATAGGTATTTTATAATTTTCCCGGTAGAACCGACTTCAAAAATAGTTTACAAGGAAGGAATTCCCCCAGAAAAATCAGAAAGAATCGTTTTAGTAAATTTCGAAAAAATGTTCTAGGGAATTCCTAGAAGAATTTCCGAATGGTTCCCAAGAGCAATTTCCGAAGATATTTCTTTGAATTAATTTCTAAAGAGATTCCCGAAAAAAAATCAAAAGCAATGGAGAATGTTGTGACGGAATTATTGAGGAAAATGTCCAAGAACTTCTTCCTAAAGTTAGCAAAGATATTTCAAAGGATTACCCGTAGAAATTCCCAAGGAATTGTTTAAGGTAGTTCTATAAGTATTCATATGGGAATTTCTGGAAAAGTTGTCAAAGAAATTACTAAGAAATTCCTAGAGGAATTTCTATAAAATTTCCAACGTTTTTTTTCTAAAAAAATCCAACGGAATTCCTAAAATAATCCTACGTATTAATTTCCGAAGAAATTCCTAAGCAAACTTTCAATGACTCCGAAGGAATCTGTAAATGAATTTCTGAAGGAATTTTTAAGGGAAGTCTAAAATATTTTCCGTCGATATTTCAAAAGAAATTTGCGTATGATTTTCGGAAGGTATATCCGAAGAAATGTCTAAGGGAATTACGAAAGAATTCCTAACGGATTTTATGAAGCAATTCCTAAAGCAATTTCCTAATAAATTTGTAAAGGAATTTCCAAAAGAACGAACCTTAACGAATTTCCTAAGGGTTTCTTAAACAAAGGAATACGTGGAGGAATTTCTGACGTAATCCCTGAGGTAAATTTTAAGGAATGTCCGGAAGAATTCCCGAAGAACTTTCTGGAATTCGTTTACGGAGGAGTTTTTGTAGAAGCAATTTCCTAAGGAATTCCTGGACGAATCTTCGAAGGAATCTCTGGAGGAAATTGCGAATAAATTACTGAGTAAAATTCCAAAGGAATTCTTGGAGAAACCTAGGAATTACAAATAAAAAATACAGTAGGCATTTTCTCTGAAATTCTTTTAGGATTTTCTTCGTAGCTTCCTTTGAGAATTCCTTCGGAAATTCCATCATAAAATCCTTCAAAAATACCTTTATCGATTCCTCTACAAATTCCTAAGGAAAGTATTTTACCTTCAAAAAATCTTTTAGAAGTTCCGTTAGGAATTAATTTTGAAAATCCATTCAGGTTCTCCCTTCAAAAGTTTATTTGAAAATTCCTACACTAATAAATAAAATAATAAAAATAATTAAATAATAAAAAATACCGCCCGGAATTCATTCGGATATTCCTCCATGGACTTCTTTAAAAGATTATTCGTAAAACCTCCGAGATTTCCTTCGGATATTTCTCCAGATTTTTTTTTTCGGAAGATCTTCCAGGAGATCCTTTGTAATTTATTAAAAATGAAGCTGTTTCCGATGTAGTTACTTATTAAATTTTCGAAAAAAAAATCCAAAAATAAGCAACAAACAAACAAATACTTTAGAAAAAATGAAGACATTTTCGAAGAAATTCCTGCAGGAAGTTCCGGAAGAATTCCCGAAGAATGTTTTAAAGGAATTGCTGGAAGAAGTTCTGAAATTTTGAATGAATTCCTTATGGAAATCTTGAATAACTTTTTCCAGTGATTCATGAAATAAATGCCGAAACAATTTCAAAAGGAAGAATTTCCGAAGAAATTCTCAAAAAAATTCCGAAGAAATTCTCAAAAGAACGAATGGAATTTGTTAAGGAATTCCTTGAGGAATTTTCACATCCAAAGGAATTCCTCAAGGAGTCTCCGAATGAGATTGTAGGAATTCGTAGAACAAAATCCGAAAGCATCCCTTCAGCAATTTCCGAAGGAAATTCGTAAAGGATTTTGAAAGAAATCTGTAATGAAAATTCTTAAGGAATTTTCGGAGAAATTTTGTAAGGAATCTCCGAAGGAATACCCAAACAAATTTTAGGAAGAATCCCTAAAATAATCTTCTAAGGTTTTTTAAAAGAAACTTTTCGGAGAAATATCTGGAGGAATTATCAAATATATTTCTTGACTTATTTCCGAACTAATTTCCGGAGTATTTTTCGAAGAAATTCATAAATGAATGTTTAAACGATACTTTTTCGAATATTCTCAGAGATTCCAGAAATTTCACAATACAGTATTAAATAATTTCAAGACAATTAAATTAAATTTTCGTAATGTTTGAAAAGACCTGACGTTTTAACTAAATAATTTAACTAGATACTATGCAGCGAGGCGACAACACCCCAGGGTTACAATAGCTGTGAATAATAAAATAAAAGGCGTGTTTAACTGATGCTCGTAATGTTTGCTCAGCAATATTTGCTTTGCTGATACTCAGCAAGTGGTTTTTTCAGTTATATTCAGAAATTGATTTCAAAATATAAATTACTTACTCGGGAGTCGGAACAAAAAAAATCGGTAAAGCATTCACAGTTGGGATTTAATTATTTTGCTAAATCAGTTTGCCTTATAAGCCAACTGTCCTAATAGCACAAATCTTAAAACAAAGAAATATTTTTGATTTAAATAAATAAAAAAATAAATATTGTCAACTTGACTTGAAATTTCTTACCTGCAATAATTTTCCTGCACCAATGCCAGATCCTTTAAGAATGGGGACGCTTTGGGCATGTATCCAGGCCCCACAACAAACCCATTTTGCGAGTCACCTACAAGTTTAGGTGCCCGATTAAATGAGGCCTTGGCTTAACGCATTCCAAAGATTAGTTTAACAATTTATGTATTATTGTACTAGATAGAGCCTCATTCAAACTCTCAAACTAATCAACCAACCTATTAATTAACCAAGACAATGTATGTCACTAAACCGACTTAGAGACACCATCGCTTGAGGTAGATTTGAAATTGAATTTTGACGAGATCCACCTTAACAACATTAATGAACTTCCATAAGACTAGTTTAGTACAATTCCAATTAACTCTACCACGCTGTATTTCTTCACAGATACGTATTTCGATTCGACCTCAATAATTTGGCCGTTTTCAGTGTCTCGTGCTTGGCTCGACTCGATTAATTGATTTTTTTTTATGGCGATTAATCACCGGCGTGGCAAAACTATGATCGGCGGCGCGCCGACCCAAAATCGTCGGCGGCAGCGGCGCGAGTAAAACCGGCGTGGCGCGGCGGCGCACAGGTCTATGCTGAAACGTAATGCACTTGGTGGCGTGGGTAACCCCTGCTAGCAGCTTTTGCAGAGCAACATATATTCGTCGTTGCCAATCGACGACGCCGGCAACTCGCCGAAGAAGCGCAAGAAGCAGCAATTTCAGCTGCTGCAGGTGCAACCAGAGCGGAAGAAGAAGTGCCCGCCGGTGTTTGTGAAGGGTAATCCGCCGGATTTGCGCCCGAAAATTCACCAAATTCACCACCAGATCACTAAGGGGCTAAAAGGTACATTTTGGCTCTGCAGCGAGGTCGTGAAAGTGATGCCGGTACAAAAGGACCACCATCAATCCGTCGTGGATTTTCTCGAAGTCCACACGTATCCCAGATCGAAGCCGGCTTTGCAGCAAAAACTCCACGACATGAAGGAGGAGGAGCTCCAAACAGTATTCGAAAGTGGCGGACAGAAGCCAGTGACCGTGCGCAAGATCGTTCGTCACATTAACTGTCGCCTGCTGCCAGGGATTGAACTTATCATTTCATTATCATTTAGTATTCAGCCAATAACTCATTCCAGAGACGGAATTCCAAAAAGTGTTGTATGGCGGACTTCTAGCGCTGATTCCCCTCTACAATTTTGTCTAAGGGTACATTGCTCTATGTCTAACATAGCGCAACAGTACCCATAAACAAAGTTGTAGAGGAGAATCAGCGCTAGAAGTCCGCCATACAACACTTTTTGGAATTCCGTCTCTGGAATGAGTTATTGGCTGAATACTAAATGATAATGAAATGATAAGTTCAATCCCTGCCTGCTGCCAAGCTTCCAGCTGAGTGTCATGGAGGCCATCGCTGTCGAAGTTACCACTGCTGTTGGCACAATCACGCTCATCGCGGCTTACTGCCCAACCTAAGTCAAAGCCGGCGATGATTTATCGGCCACCCTTCGGAGAGACATCGTCTAGCTAACGCGAAGGCGGTCAGAACATAATTGCCGGTGGCCAACCATCAAACCTGGGGAAACAGCCGCTACAATAGAAACGAAACCATCTGGAGCAACGATAGACAGGAAGGCCACTACACGAATCTCCCACTCGACTGAGTTGGTCCTATCTATCGGACTATTCGACAATAGGCTTGTACAGCACAAAAAGCGACCACATCTCGCAGCCGATCGTCTGCCAGGAGCTCATCTCAGAACACTACCCGGTGGTAGCGGTAGGTTGGCATCGGTAGTCCCGGCGACACTATTATCAGATCGACTGAGGCTGATCCCAAATATGCGTGGACGACGGCATCGACTACCAGCGACATCTGGCCACACCTGAAGAAATCGACGAGCAGCTCCACGCCATCCAAGAGGCGCCCTCCCTGAGCTCTGAACAACAGGTAATTACGAGTCAACAGGTAAGAAACACCCTAACCATTGATACACTCCCCCAGGAATTGATCGGTCTACGAAATGTCATTCGAAGGCAGTACCAGCGTACTGTGCTGCCTACCCTTAAGACACATTGCAATCGCTTGACAAAAATCACTCAGGCCAGAAAGGTGGATCTCAGCAATACTGATTTCCGTAATGAATCTATGGCAAAAGGTCGAAAGGACAAAAGGTCGAAAGACTCGAAAAGGACAAAAGGTTGATCAAGAACAAGTGAAGAATTTGTGAAATGCATTTAACTTCAAGTAGAATCAAATCACTCATCTCATCAATCAAAGTCGAAGAATGAGAAATTTTCAAAGATGGAGTAATTACTATTAAACAATATCTAGACAGTTCTGTTAAAGATAAAAAAGATTGTTGATTTAAGTAAGAGGTCTTCCTTAGCCGTGCGGTATGAAGCGCGACTACAAATCAAGACCATGCTGAAGGTGTCTCTCGACTTCCCTGGGCATAAATGTATTATTGTGTAAGCCTCATGATATACGAATGCGAAAATGATAACTTGGCTTATAAACCACACAGTTAACAGTGCTTAATGGACATTAAGTTGCAAGGCGGCTGTTGCGCAAATTTACGCGCAATAGATTTAAATATATCGATCATCTCTAAATGCATTTTAATTGTAAGATATTGTTCATCTGACATAATTGCTCACTTAGATGCAATTGAATAGTAGTGAAGAGATGATCTGTGTAGGATTCGGAATAAGGATTTACAATAACAAAAATATTACTGACGAGGATTACAACGCTTTATTAGCCACCCGCACGCGCTCGACCTCTGCACCAACTCCCGCCGTTCTCTACATGCAGCAGTGTTACTAGACTTCTTGTCTTATATTATTATTTCTATATAAAAGGCCTATTCGAGTTATCCCAATGCTTTTATCCCCCTTACACTTTATCGTCGAGAACTTCTTCAATTATGTATTCACTCAAGTATGAGGGTTTTCGTGTAGAGCGTGTTGGTCTGTCCGAGGGTGGCAATAGGTTATCGGGATGATTATGTCCTTCTGCGTTTCCGTCTGAAATTTCCAATGTCTGAGTCGGTGTTGAAGTTTCAACTGGTTTCAAATGTCCTACATTCCGATGAACCTCGCGTTTCGATTGCATTGAACGTAAAGTAGCATCCGTGCCACATAGCTTGACGATTTCGAATTCTTCCGGTGCGAAAGTTGAAGAGAGCTTGTTCTCTTTGATCATTCTCTTCGCCACGACAATGTCTCCCTCTTTCAATTTAGATGGCTTAGCGTTTCGACGGTTGTCGGCATATTTTGAACCACTTAGTTTCTGAGCCCAGTCACGATCGCGAATTTCTTCTTCATTTGGACGGTCTAGCTTCTCTTGAAACGTTGGCAGCTTGTCTCGTAGTACGCGTCCAAACATCAATATTGAAGGGGCGACCCCTGTAGTTGCATGGGGGGTTGAATTATACATCAACAGGAACGTTCGCAAATCCCAGATCCAATCAGAATTGTTTGTTTCTTGGCTGATTTTTAGGTGTTTCAGTATAGTTCTGTTTGCACGTTCCACCTCGCCGTTTGCCTGTGGCCAGTATGGTGTTGTGTTTCGCAATTCAATTCTTTGCAATAAGATTTGAACTCACCGCTAACGAACTGCGGATCGTTATCCGCCCTGATAGATTCCGGTACTCCAAAACGGCCAAACGTTTCATGTAGTACTTGAACCGTTCGATTAGCAGTTATCTGCTTCATAACGACTACCTCTGTAAACCGACTAAAGTAATCTACCATAACCAATAAGTTATGGCTGGATGGCAAAGGTCCCATGAAGTTGATAGCAATATCGTTCCACGGTTTGTCTGGCATTCTAGTTCGTTTGAGAGGTTCGGGAGGCCCAAGGGAGGATACAAGTGTACAGCGCACTTCGCGCTTTCCACAACACTACGAATATACTTTTCAGCCGATTCGTCAAATGTCCTGGGTGATGATCTGTCTGTTGAAAGCCGGGAGATCACGTCAGCTATATTGGCCGTTTCCGGTATATGTTCGACGTCGTATTTATAAGACTGTAGTTGGAGAACCCATCGTTCAATCCTAGCACAGGGTTTCGATTTGGGATTGAACAAAAATTTCAACGCTTTGCAGTCTGTTAGCAAAGTGAACCGCTTCCCTTGCAAATACAGTTTAAACTTATCAACTGCCCACACTAGTGCAAGAGCTTCGCGCTCTGTCTGAAAATACTTTTTCTCCAAATCAGATAGGGCTTTACTAGCATATGCAATCACTCTAGTATGTCCGAAAGAATCTTCTTGCAGTAGTACCGCCCCAAGTCCATTTGGACTGGCGTCTGCGATCAGCTTAGTACTGTCTTTACGGTTGAAAAATCCGAGATATTCAATTTTGCTGATTTCCTCTTTTATATCTAGGAACGCCCTACTCTCTGTTGGAGTCCATTTGAATGGAACTTCCGCCCGAAGTAATTCTCTCAATGGAGCCGTCCGAGCGGCCAAATCTGGTACAAAACGTCCTACATAACAAATGAGTCCTAAAAACTGCGCAATTCAGATAAATTTTCTGGTTCCCGAAACTTTTGAATAGCAGCGATTCTGCTTTCCGTTGGGCGAACGCCTTTCGTGACCCAAAAACTCCAAGCTATCGACATCATATACACATTTCTCTTCGTTGAGGAGGATATCATACTCTGCCAGCCTTTCAAGAAGTGCAGCCAACGTTTTGTTATGTTCATCCCTCGAGCTACCGTAGACGACAATATCGTCAAGATACACTATCACGCCTTCAAGACCTGCCAAGATTTATTCCATAACTTTCTGGAACAGCTCTGGCGCACAGCTTATCACAAACATGAGCCGTTTATATCTATATACATCAAAGAAGGAATATAAATAAAAATAATCATATGATATAAAACTTCCCTTTATTTCTTATTTTATAACTGAATAACTGAAATATCTAGATAAATCTACCTGAATAGCCCATATTTTGTAATAAATGCCGTTATTGGTCTCGATCGTTCTGATATCTCGATCTGATGGTAGGCCTCACGAATGTCGATCTTCGAAAACCGGACAGCTCCGTCGACGGATCCCAGCAGCTCATCAACAAGGGGCAAGGGATGTGTTTCTCGTAATACTGCTTGATTTGCTTGCTTCATGTCAATGCATAGGCGGTTATCACCAGATTCTTTCGTTACTGGAACCATGGGAGAAATCCAGGGAGAAGGCCCATTTACCTGTTCAATTATGTCCTGTTCAAGCAAAGAGCGGAGTTTGTGTTCAATTTTCTCCTCAATAGCAATTGGCGGCCGGCGATATGGTTGTTGCATCGGCTGTACGTTTTCGTCAATTGGGATTTCCACCATCACACCACGGAATTTGGGGAATGGTTTGAGTTGCTTTGGTTGTATTGCGTCGACATTAAACCCGATTTTAAGAACCTTAAGAACCAGAAATTCGCTGACGTCTTGTGATGGCCAACTTCTATCACAGCTTTGAACATCCTACACGTTTTCATTGGTTCGGTTGAAGCATACGCAATAAGGTTGCGATCGACTTTCGTGGACATTTCCAGGACATCTACCTCTGCTTCCTTTAGCTGTTCCCAAACTTCTTTAGTGATGATGTTCGCAGCCGCTCCTGAATCGATATTCATCGGTATTTCGACACCTCCGACTCTGAAAACGAATTCGTTTTTGCCCATAGCGTAAAAAACGTAATCTTTGCCTTTTTCCTTTTCTGATTCTTCCATTATAGCTCGAATTCGTTCCTCGATAATTGAACCTGGCGTTCGGCAATTGCCTATTTTGGTCGCGATGTAAGATAGCATTAATGTCGTGAGATTCGGTCTTTGGCTTGTATTGAAACTTCATTGATTGTTCTGAGGACTCGGCCATAGTAGTCCCCAGAGCTACGATCTCCTCTAGAGAGCGGTATCTTTGGAGGAGTTTGACCTGTAGTTCTTCCTGTCGTATTTCAACGTGCCTGCACCAGCCGAATTGAAACAGATGATGCAACCACTGTAGAAACAACAAACACGAAGCGTTCGCCTCAAAATCAGTCAGTAAACTGAAACCCAACCTTCGTTGCTTCAATCCCAACGGCGCATCCGACGTTTTAGTTTGTTGCAATCTCACACCACTAAAAGCCTATGCGAAATTGACTTCATCAATTACTCCATTCTTGACGTCTCACATATTCATAACCATGCATCTCACTGCACAGCGCGTGACAAACGAACAGAACGCTTTCATACAGAATCCCAACATATGTTCCTAAATGTAACTGAAGCATGATGTACTATAGGGCTATCAAGTTAATAGCTTAATATAATTTATATAATATTTTCTACTGCATTCACTACACTTTCGAGCTGCAACCTTGTGTTATGCGATCGGCAATCAGTTCGTCGGTCACTGTTGATGCATAGTTGCATCTAGCTATCTGTTTACGAAGGCGCATAACGAAATCCGCAAACCGTTCCTCCTTATCTTGTACGATTTGGTGGAACAAATGACGCTCGTAGGTCTTACGCCGGAAAGGTTCGAAATAGCCATCAAGACAATTGATCGCTACGTCATAGAAGGGTGGGTCATTTGAAACATGGTGCACTTGGTCTACTCCCGGGAGGTGTCGAAGTAGTTCTTGGAGCCCTGGTCCTCCAAAATAAGCTAGATGGGC